>NW_022111310.1:20622278-20655020 GCF_000313985.2 Echinops telfairi
GATCCCTTCAGGACCAGTGGTGAGAGTGTTGATACCAGGAGGGTGGAGGGAGGGTGGGGTTGAAAGGGGGAGCCGATTACAAGGATCTACATATAACCTCCTCCCTGGGGGACAGACAACAGAAGAGTGGGTGAAGGGAGACGTCGGACAGTGCAAGCTATGACAAAATAATAATTTATAAATTATCAAGGGTTCATGAGGGAGGGGGAAAAATAAGGAGCTGATGCCAGGGGCTTAAGTGGAGAGCAAATGTTCTGAGAATGATGAGGGCAATGAATGTACAAATGTGCTTTACACATTGATGTATGTATGGATTGTGATAAGAGTTTTATGAGCCCCTAATAAAATGATTTAAAAAAAAGGAAACAATTGGGCTGAGAGCTTCCAGATTTGTCAATGGGTCATGAGTTTTGTCAACACAAGAATCAGGCAAAGGTTGTAGACATTTCTTAAGATGAGTGTGTTGAGAGAAGGTTGTGTCAGATGGCCAAGACCAGTCAGTCTGCCTCTATTGCTATCGGAGGCAGGCCGGAGAGTTCATCTTGAGGTCAGTGTTAACAGTTTTGCTTAGTAAATTCTGTCTCATAAAGTAAACCATCAAGCTTTATCCTTCCATCCATTGCTTCCTGCAAATTCAGGACCAAGAAGACTCAAATCCTGACAACTGGACCAGTAGGTCACATTTTGATAAATGGAGAAAAGTTTGAAGTTGTCAGGATTTTGTCTTACTTGGATCCATAATAAATGCTCATGGAAGTCTGGTTAGTTCCCTGTTTCCCTACGACCCATGTACTTTTTTTTATAACTTTTTCTTCTCTTTTATTTTCTTTCTTTTTCTATGTCTATCTATATAAGATAGGTAGCATAAACAATCCCGAGGAAAAAATAATGGGATTGATGGTTCTGGGGTGACATGGGAGAGGAGGAGATGGGGGAAAGGGGAGGCGGTGCCAACAATCTCAGGGGCAAGGGAAAATAGATCTAAAATCAATGACAAAGAGGGTGTAGAATGCCTGGGGGTTTGATCAAGTGCAATGTAGTTGAGAGAAATTACAGAGAGCTGAATGAAGGTTGAACATCACAGTGGGACAGGAGGAAAGTAAAAAGAAATAGAGGAAATAATTAGGAGGAAAAGACATTTACAGAGGTATAAATATAGGCATGTATATATGTAAATATATTAATATATAATGATAGGCATATAGGTCTATGCACATATATGTGTAGGTTAAGTACTAAGGTAGCAGAAGGACATTGGACCTCTACTCAAGCCCTCCCTCAAAGAGCAATAACTCTTTGTTCTAATAACCTGGCACCCTGTGATGCTCACTTTCCCAACACCACCACTGAAGACAAAATGGGTGCATAAGCAAATATGATGAAGTCAGCTGATATTGCCCAGCTATTAGGTGATACAGCGTCTGGGGTCTTAAAAGCCTGAAGTTAAACAAGCAGCCAACTAGCAGGGAAGCAACAAAGCCCAAACCAGCCTATGTGATCATGAGGTATCGATGGGATAATGTATCAGGCATTGGAAAAGCTAAAACAAACATTCATATCAATGTGAATGAGGAGAGTTGGAGTGGAGACCCAGGGTCTAGATGTAGACAATTGGACCACTCCTCACAGAAGGGTCACAAGTAAGGAACGAGTCAGCCAGGGTATAGTATAGCACCAATGAAACACAGAACATTTTTCTAGTTCCTGAATACTTCTTCCACACACACCTCCCCCTTGCCCCCCCCCCATCCCTGACTATGGTCCAGTTTTACCTTACAAATCCAGGTAGACCAGAGCATGTGCATTGATACAGATAAGATCCCTCAGCACATCGAGTCCAGGACAGATAACCCCTCAGGAACAGTAATAGGAGTAGCAATACCCGGAGGGTAAGAGAAAGGTGAGAGGAGAAGAGGGAGAAAGGAGGAACTGATCTCAGGGAGCAAAGTATAACAACCCCCTCACCCCCAGGGGGACAAACAGTAGAAAAGTGGGTGAAGGTGAGACAGTGGACGGTGTAAGATATGAAAGTAACAATAATTTATAAATTATCAAGGGTTCAGGAGGGTGGGAGTGTGGGGGAGGCAGGGAAAAAAGAGGAGCTAATACCGAGAACTCAAGTAGAAAGAAAATGCTTTGAAAAAGATGATGGCAATATATGCACAAATATGATCGATACTTTGTTATGAACTGTAAGAGCCCCCAATAAAATGATTTAAAAAATAAAATGCTCATGGAAGCAGAGGTCCAGAGATCAAAATACTAGGTGTATTAGGTAAATCTGCGGCACAAGACCCATTTGGAATATTGAAAAGCAAGGATGTTACTTTGAGGACTAGGGTGTGCCTGATCCAAACCATGGTATTTTCAACTGCCTCATGTGCAGGTGAAAGTTGGACACTGAATAAGGAGGACTGAAGAATTGATGCATTTGAATCGTGTTGCTGGCGAAGACTATTGAAAGGACAACCAATCTGTTCCGAAAGAAGTAAGGCCAAGAGTGCTCCTTAGAGGCAAGGATTGCAAAACTTTGGACATGTTGTCAGGAGAGATCAGTTGCCTTGGGGAAGGATATCATGTTGGGAGGGGCGGCAATAAAGAGGAAAGCCTACAAGGAGATCATTGACACAGTGGCTCAGGCTCAGGACGGCACAGGGCCAGGCAGTGTTCGGGTCTGCTGGGCACAGGGTCGCCATGGATTGGACACTGCTCCATGGCACCTAACGATGAACAACAGCACAAGGTCTGTGGCTGATGTGAATGGTCAACCCAGTTGACGTTCAAGACCACCCACAGGAACCTGGGCAAAAAGCTTAGTGATCTATTTCAGAAAACACAGCCATTGAAAACCCTCGGAAACAATGTTCTGCTCTCACCCACCTAGAGTCAGGTCGCCAAGACTTGATGGAGACAGGATTTTTGATACCACTGGCTTTAAGCAGAAGGTACAATAATCTGCTTTACATTTTAAATGAAAAATTCTGATCACTGTGATTAGAGGACATTGAATGTACTAATCTATTCATGTAAAAAATAAAAAATAGAATTACCTTTGATGCATTACGAGATCAGAGGTAATATTTTGCGTTGGCCACACGTTCCAAAATGTGTTTATTAAATCCCTATGATGTGCAAGCAAGCAAGGCGGTGTGGACATGGCCACAGCCTTCTTGCCTTCAGGGGCTTCTGAGAGTTTCACTGCATAGCTACAAATAAATTATGACTCTTTTATATAAAATAACATGTGCTCTTGTGGTATCTGAATAACATGGCATTCATATTTTCACCTCTCTTGCCCTGAAAGTAATAGTGGTGGAAAAAGCAAAACACTTGAGACTCATTCTGAAGAGCTGGCCTAAAAGAAACAAGAGGGATAAAACATAAAGAAGTGGAGATAATGCAAGCATTTAAAAAAAAATAAATTTCTTGGGAACTCTTACAGCTCTTATCACAATCCATACATCCATCCATTTTGTCAAACACATTTGTACATATGTTGCCATCATCATTTTCAAAACATTTTCTTTCTACTTGAACCCTTGGTATCAGCTAATTTTTCTTCCATTTTATTAGGGACTCATACAACTCTTATGACAATCCATATATATATCAATTGTGTAAAGTGCATTTGTATATTCATCGCCCTCATCATTCTCAAAACATTTCCTCTCCGCTTAAGCCCTCAGCATTAGATCCTCATTTTTCCCCTCCCTCCCCGCTCCCCCCTCCCTCATGAGCCCTTGATAATTTATAAATTATTATTTTGTCATATCTTGCACTATCCGACGTCTTCCTTCACCCACTTTTCGGTTGTCCGTCCCCAAGGGAGGAGGTCACATATAGTTCCTTATAATCGGTTCCCTCTTTCCAACCCATTCTCCCTCTACCCTCCCAGTATCACCACTCACACCACTGGTCCTGTAGGGTTCATCCTCCCTGGATTCCCTGTATGTCCAGTTCCGATCTGTACCAGTGTACATTCTCTGGTCTAGCCAGACTTGCAAGGTAGAATTCATATCATAATAGTGGGAGTGGGGAGGAAACATTTAGGAAATAGAGGAAAGTTGTATTTTTCATCGTTGCTACATTGCCCCCTGACTGGTTCGTCTCCTCCCCATAACCCTTCTGCAAGGGAGTCTCCAGTGGCCTACTAATGGGCTTTGAGTCTCCACTCCGCACTCCCCCCATCATTCACTATGGTAAGATTTTTTGTTCTGATGATGCCTTATACCCGATCCCTTTGATACCTCGTGATCGCATAGGCTGGTGTGCTTCTTCCATGTGGGCTTTGTTGCTTCTGAGCTTGCTGGATGCTTGATTACTTCAAGCCTTTAAGATGCCAGACGCTATACTTTTTGATAGCTGGGCACCATCAGCTTTCTTCGCCACATTTGCTTATGCACCCATTTGTCTTCAGTGATCATTCGACACCTTGTGATCACACAGGTTGATATGTTCTTCCATGTGGGCTTTGTTGGCAAGCATTTCTTATCACCACATCTTGGAGTAGGGGTCTGAGTGCCGATAACAAATAGGTTGGAAACCCCCCATCCCCACCCCCACCCCTAACCCCACCACCACTTCAGCCAGGATTCTCAGAACAAAGACTGGATGATCTACTTCCCCAAATACCAGCTACCAAATTCCTCAGGGAGAACATTTCTACTCTGACCCACAGGGACCCGCCTTGAGTTGGAATAGATGCAACAGTCCCTGTTTCATTTTTGTTCATTTCAGAAGCCTACTTGGACTCTGTTTCTGGTCTCAGGGCCACCTCAATGATCCCTGCCCTCCTTGGAAACCAGGAGTCCTTCCGGGGCATCGCCTGTCTGACAACCCTCCTGGCTCCTGGCCCTGTCTCGAACACCTCTCCCCGTAGGTGTGTGTGTGTGTGTGTGTGCGCGCGCGCGCGCGCGACAGCCTCATGGTTCCTTTCTCCTTGTGCATCCACAGAGTTCAGCATGGGGCCTGGCCCAAGGCTGGGGGAATAAACCGGAAGGAAGAAGGGTAAGAAGGGAAGGCATCCAATTCTTCCCTCCTTCTTTTCCCGGTAACATTGAGATCATTTAAACCAGCGAGTGCTTAGTTTATTGATCAACATTTCTGAAGCATTGAACTGAGTGTCTATTGATAGAAATAACCGGCAAGCAGGGAGGGTGAGAAAGAAATGTGCTGACAGCCAGCAAATCAGAACCCGAGGATCAGAGTGCCTGTCGGTGCCAAGGGGGACGATCATTAATTTCCTGTTCCTTCACAGTTACATTTCTTGGGTTGACTGACAAGTTCATTTTAGGGATTCATCAGACCCTTTATAAATAAACTCCCTTCTTATTCCATGTTTCGAACTGCACCTGCCGCCCGATGATCTGCTGCCGGGGACTCACATGAGCATTTCCTATTGCCTGCAACAGCTCAAAGTGGTGGTGAAGGGAAATCTTCTGGTGACGGTATGGTACAATCAGAGGACCCACATCTGCAGGCATCGAAACTCCAGGCACAGAACCGAAAAGAGTTCACTCCCTCCCCCTAATATAAACGAGACCCAAAGGCCGAGCCACACACAACTCCAGATGAAGCTCCCTGTGCACGCTGCCTGCTTTGGACGGTGTCACTTGACCTTTCTGGGACTCAGCTTTCCTTATGACAAATGGGATCCAGTGTTTAAAGCCACTGTGGAGAGGAAAGACCTGAAGTAACAGAGGGATGATGTTGGGGTATGGTAGGGTGCACACTGAGCATCACCCCCGCCCTGTGGGAGCCCACTCACTGTGTTGCTGTGATGCAAAACAGGTTTCAGCGGAGCTTCCAGATGAAGACCGTCTAGAAAGAAAGGCCTAGGAGAATTACTTCTAAAAATGCAGTCAATGAAAGTCCCCATGCATCCCCTGGGTCCAGCCTCCAAGCCATCCTGTGGCCAGCACTGAACTAGATAGCGCTTCCCTTCAGTTGACCGGAGGCCAACTCGTGACAGTTAACAAGAACAAGAAGAGCTGCGATCTTCTAGTAGTTTTCCTTGATGTCTCCTGTGAGCTTCACGATGGCTCTCAGAATCTCCATTTTATAGACAACAACCCCTCCAAGAAGGGAGGGTGGATGTGGGATGTGAATTCAGCTCTGCCTGAGGCGACTGCTCACAGAAAGAAAAGTTACAACTGATGTAGTGCAGGTTCTACTCCGGTACCTGGCCAAAAAATCCAACTGGTGCCAGAAACCTCAAGGTCAATATCAGAGGAATCCAGCTTTCTGCTGGGCTTCACATACACAAGGTATTGTCTGTACACCTAGAAATAATTGTGCTGCCTCCGGAGTCATCAAAGCAAAGCTCTTAGGACATAAATGCCTGGCACTGATGCAGCTAATGTATTCCTTGTTAGGTAACTTTGCTCACAGTAGTCAGAGATCCCTTGACATTTGCATTCACATACATGTTCTCTTAAAGACTGTTTATATTTTGAAAAGGGTTGGAGCAATTCTAACTATTAAATGGGACAGGATATTTTCTCTGTTGAAAGCTAATCAGCTCTATATGGTGAGGCGAGGCTTTGGAGATGAGGTGCAAGGTATTTCTGTCATATTTACTCAACAGAAGGGGGCTGTATGGTAGTGGGGTCCAGGACTACTCAGACACTGTGGCCCTTGCACAGCTTCCCTTAAAGTGGGAAGATGTACAGGAATTTGGTAGTGATACAGGCAATCCCCAGGGTATGAGCCAGTTCCATGGTCTGTAAGTCAAATCTGTACATAAGCCAGAAGAGTTAGGTATGGTTAGTATCGAACATCCCTTAGTCAAATGTCACTCTCAGAATCTAGTCTGTGTATAGAATGCATGCCTATTCGTCACTGCCATGGGTAGATTCCAAAGATCAGATCATTATGGGAAACTTGGCTTTATGTATAAATGGAGGATAACTATTTCTGCCAAATTGCATCATCACAAACTGCTAAACCATTGAGAACCATGGCCCAGCTAAATTGATATATAACCATCACCATCACACACAATGTTACATTCCCCTTACGTCTTGACATTGCTAACTGCCAAACAAATATTATGAATGTGCAAAACAGCCCGATGATCGTGGTTTCTTTAAAAAAAAAACTATTATAAATGCAAAATGTAGGATAATGAGGTAGTCAAGGAGGTATCATTGGATAGAGGAGAAGGTGCACTTTCCTGTGTATGAAAATATCAGACACTTTAGGTGCATGGAAACATCTTTAACCTTAATAGCATCCATATTTTGATGAGCATTGCCAAGTCACACATATTTATTATTGAAAAACATTGTATGTACCTCAACATTTTATTATAATAGACTGTACAAGGGCCAGTAGGGTAGCTAAGGGTTGCACATAAGCCTGATGCCCCAAACCTGGGGCTGTGCATGACACAGTGTGATCAACATTTAACAAGTGCTCTCTTCTCCGTCCTATGGAGTAGGAACTAGGTTGCCCCCACATTACAGATGAGGACATTGAGGCATGCTGAGGTGCAGGGGCATGTGCCAGGCTCTGTGGAATGTAAGAAGAGAGTCTAGACTTTGAGTGCAGCCGGCTCTGTGAGGTCTCTGATTCTTAGGTACTAGGGTACTGAGGTGAGGTTTTGTGTTGCTGAGGAGCACAGAGGTATTCTGTGAACTCCCCTTTCCACTTTTGTTCGTGTTGGTGATTTTCCAAAATTACATGTATCTTTATAAGTCTAGGGGCCCTGGTGGTGCTGTGGGCTAGGCTTTGGCTGAGAACCATAAGGTCCAAATGGTAAATCCACCAGCCGTTCCATGGGAGATAGTGATTCTCAGTCTTGGACACTTTATATAGGGTCACTATGAGTCAGAACCTGAAGGGGAAATTTTACTCTATCCTATAGGGGTGCAATGAGTCAGAACAGACTCAGTGACTTTCGTTTTGGTGGGTTTGGTTTCATTTTTATCACTCTATATTAGTTAAACCCTCCCCGCCCCCGCCCCCCCCCACACACACATATAATTAGGTATGTGATAGTTGCATAACTGTTGTTAATTTGAGAGGATTAAGAGTGAAGGGGTGGAGTTTAGCCTGTCAATCAGGTCACAGTTTGATGACCTCATTTGGAGGTACTAAGGAGATAAACAGCTCGCTAAGGGCGGGACACATGCTCACTCCCTGCAAGACATCTCCGTAGACAAGACACACAGAGCTCTGGAGCCAGAGGAGCCACGTGGAGACTCCTGCCAGTGCTGAGATGTTCATACTACCACTGGATCCACAAGACCTTCCACCCACTGGCTTGTGATCTCCCTGCATTTGGTGTCATTGCATGTGTTGTGTGAGTCTGAAGAGGACTTTTAGATTGGTATTGGACACATGGGCTAATATCGGACTTATGGACTCGATCCAGACTGGGCTGGGATGTTTTCTCAATATTGAACTGCTTTTGTATATAAAGCCCTTTCTTATACACATATGAGTGTCTATGAATTTGTTTCTCTGGTCAACCTAGACTAGCACAGGTATACATATGAATACATTCACACACATGGACACACACACACACACACACACACACACACTTTAAGTGAAGGTTCCTGAGTCAGATTATCTAAGCTTTTAACTGGCAACTAGGGATATTAGCAGGAGTCCTCAGGGGTTGTAAAGCTTAGATGTTGCACTACTAACCTAAAGGTTTGAGGTTCAAACCCACCCTGCGGCACTTCAGAATAAACACTTGGTGATCAGCTCCTGAAAGGTCTCAGCCTTGAAACCCAATGAAACCCGGTTCCACTCTGCACACAAGGAGTCTCCGTGAGTCAGAACCAACTCAGAGGCAACGCATGTGCATGTAGGGCATGTATGTGTATGTGTGCGGGCAGAGAGAAATGGAGATAGATACCACCATCTCCATAGAATTAGTGGGGTGATTAAATGACTTAATACAGAGAGCGCCTTTAAAACTGTTTCCACTGTAAGTATTTCACACATGTTAGGCTTTATTTATGGGAACAGTTAAAGTGGGAAAGCTTACGAGCACAATTGCTAGACCCATATACTCTGGATATGATGAAAGTCTTACACTTATTTTCCTGAGAAGATTTGTAAGCGTTGTTTGATTGCTTGAGTCTATACATTTTGTTTAGAAATCAGTGGCGGCCACTTTAACCGCTGTGACACAGGGTTAGTCCAACACGTATGATCAAATCTCATGTATCATCCCCAAGCATTTGTTGTTTACAATGAGTCAGTTAAGAGAATACCTTTCACAGGTAAAGGCATTGTAAAATGTCAGAACAGAGTGAACATATATTTTTTGAAGAACAAAAGGTGGGTTTGAGAAGCAAATGTTTCCTTTATCTTCAGATACTTAAGGGTCATGCAGTGTGAGAGTGGGTGTTTTGACACTGAAGTGGCCAAGAGGAGGGATGAGCCACACCAGGTCGGGGAGGCTGGAGCTTTGACAGTGAATAGGTGAAAGCAGAATGTAAATGAATGTGGGAAGAGAAGAGAAAGAGAAGGTAGATGAATGTGGGAAGAGAAGAGAAAGGGAAGGTAGATGAATGTGGGAAGAGAAGAGAAAGAGAAGGTAGATGAATGTGGAAGTTGGGCAACACAGGGCTGTGTCCAGTTCACTGACTTTTAATCTATTATTATTATTATACAAGTAATATATCCCTGTTGTAAGGCACTTAGGCAACACTGAGAAGTTAAAAGAAAAACAAATCCGTTAATCCCACTGCCCAGAGAGAGCCACAATTGTTATTTGGTATCTTTGATCCAAGCCTGAATGTTTTTCCACAGTTAGCCTCCCAGCTCCAAAGCCACCTGATCAATGTCACCGGATGTCCTCATATGAGGCTGTCAAGTGAAGCAAATGAGACAAAATATCCTGCAAAGTCTGCCTTTCAGATAAACAATGGATACTTTTCTTTCTTTCTGCCTTTCTGTTAGTGTAAATAGGTCCAAATATTCCAATTATTCTATGATTTCCAGAAATTCAAATGTAACTGGGCATCCGATGTTTTACCTGGCAACTCTTACTTCATGCGAATAGCACCTCTCCTCCTTGACCCTGCCTCTGCCTCCCACTCACATTCACTTGCTCTCGGATCCTTGGCACGTGCATCTCCCAACACCTAACATAATTTATTTTATTGCATTTATTATTTAGTTTCTACTTCTTCCCACTAGAACATAACTTTTGCATGGACACGGAGTACCTTCAACACGTTTATGATTTTATTTCTTCCTTTAAATGGTATTTCTTTTTTTAAAGTTGTCGATAACATACACCAGTTCAATGGTTCTTACCTGTGTACTCTACTGAGGCTGGGTCCATGTTTGACTGATGCAATCACTCCACTTTCGCCAGTCCTAGAGTTCCTATCTAATCTTTCAAGTTGCTATTTTCACACTGTTCCAATACAGATAGTCCTTCAAAAAGCATGATGCTCAAGGCAAATCTTTG
Source organism: Echinops telfairi (assembly GCF_000313985.2). NCBI lineage: Eukaryota > Metazoa > Chordata > Mammalia > Afrosoricida > Tenrecidae > Echinops > Echinops telfairi. Next base: position 20,632,717 of record NW_022111310.1, read on the forward strand.
GGTTTTTTGTTTGTTTGTTTGTTTGTTTACTCACTAAGCTAAATTATTACTTGGTTTTATAATGACTCCAGGGTCATACTTTTGGTGCCAGGTTTGAAGATGATCTAAGAGCAATAGTTTGAGGGATTTATCCAGCCTTTGTGGCTCCAGAAAGTCTAGAATCCATGAAGATTTGAAAATCTACTCTATCTCCCCCGTTTTTGATCAGGATTATTCTATTCTCAACACCTATTAAAGGACCCACATATACAGACCTTAAAATCCTACGAAACGGAAAGTTCTGTAGTCATCTTCACGTCTTTCCTTAACATGAGTCCACGGATTGTTCTGCACACTTTTTGTGTTGTTCAAAAATATGATTCTTATGGCTATTGAACTTTTTATTTTAATACTGTCAAATACATGAAGTGATTCCCCTTTGGTTGGTTGTTTCAATTTTTTTCAAATATGATGCATGTCCTCGAGCAAGTAGCTTAGGTTCTACCCACTCTGAAACAGGATCTAGGTGTAATTCTGGCCTCATCTACTTATTGTTGTATGGTCCACAACAAGCAATGGTCTTTCCTAGACTCAATTTCCCCTGGTGGTAAAATGGGCTAACGGATTCAAGATCTCCCGGGGTTATTTGCTTTCAGTGAGATGTAGCATTAAGGTCCCATGCGTGGTGTGACAGTCAGCTTTTGTGTCTACTTTGCTGGACCAGGATAGTCAATTTGGGCATTTAAAGCTGTCCCCTTGGTGTGATCTAACATAATGCAATCGACTCCACGAGGGGCTCTGCTGTGAGAAGCCCAGCTGTTGTGGGCAGATAGTAGAGTAGAGTACCAATCCCTTAATCAGGTCACAGCCCTGATTGCAATTGGAAGGAAGTTTCATCTGTGGTGTGGCTAAGTCCTAAATAAGTTGACACTATCAAGAAGCCAAACCCCTTCCTCTTGCTAGGTTTGGATCCTGCCTGTCTTATCCACCTCTGGTTCTTTGAGCTCGAGCCAACAGCTTGCTGTGTTGCATGCAAATGCTGGGAACTATGAGTGCTCACCATATTGCCTGTTGACCTTAGATTCATCCTCCTCTGCCTCCACCAGCCTGTAGACTCCCTGCTTCCTGGTTTGCCAGCCCTAGCAGCTACATGAGCCAAGATAAGCCTCCAGGTGACCATCTGAGCCACACACTTGATCCAGAATGGGCCTAACTCAGTTCTACAAGTGTGTGAACCATATCTATCACTGGTTTTGCTTCCTCCTTCCTTGTATGTCATTGCTGTTGAGTGCCTTCGAGTAGGCTTGGGCTCACAGTGACTGTAGAGGGCAGAACAGCAGTGTTTTTTGTGTTTTCTTGGCTTTCATCTTTATAGAAGCAGATTGCCAGGCCTTTGTCCCATGGAGCAGGTGCATGGGATTGAATCACTACTCTTACCAGTTAGCAGCCAAGCTGTGGACCATTGAGCTATGGGGGCTTAGTTGCTGTTGTTTTTAGGTGCTGTCAAGCCGGTTTGCATTCCTAGTGACTCAATATACAATAGAATGAAACACTGCTGGGTCCGATGCTAGCCTCAAAATGGTTGGCATGTTGAGCCCATTGTTGCGGCCACTGTGTCAACCCATCTGTTCAAGGGTCTTTCTCCTTGTCACCGAGCCTCTATTTTACCAAGCATGGTGTCCTTTTCAAGAGACTGGTCTCTCTTGGTAACATGTATGAAGTACGTGAGACTAAGTCTTGCCAACCTTGCTTCTAAGGAGCGTTCTGGTTGTACTTTTCCCAAGATGAGATGATAGGGCTTTGTGAGTGCTCTCTTCATCAGCACACTTACTCCGAGGGAGTAGATGCCGCCGAGACTCATCAGACATTTGAGATCAAAATGGCGGCATTTACCCAAGACAAAGTTCAAAGGATTGGAAAAGAAGGAGGAATGGGAACAGGAAACACAGGGAGGAAACAGGATACGTGATGTTATGTTGTGGGAACCATAATCAGTGAGATGTAACAGACTTCCTACGAATTGTTAAATAGAAAATGTATGTGCTCTGGAAACAGGTCCCAGATTCACAGTATAGGATAGAATGAATGGTAGTTGAACATCTGATGATGACCAAAGGAATGACAAATAGCCCTTTTTAAAAAGGGAGAGAGATAAAACAGCAATGAGTATGTATGTATGTATGTATGTATGTATGTATGTATGTATCTATCTATCTATCTATCATCTATCTACCTATCAACTGTCATCAATCTATCTAAAGAGAAAAGCCAAATGACAGCAGTCACATATCAAGAGGGGCCATCTCTCAGAGGTCTCTTTCCACAGTATCTGTAATCCTGACCACACCTGGGTGATACTGTTAAATGCTCAACCATGAGCAGAGAGGTTTGAACTTAAGAGTTTGAACTTAACCAGAGGTGTCTGGAGATCTTCTTTCAACAAGTGGCAGTCTCTTTTTCAAATCCTTCAGTTCCCAATCCTGCCTTCTTTGACACCACAGCAAAATAGCCATTTGGGCATCCTCGAAGGGCTCAGCTTGCGTGTCTCCTCAATGTCTTTGATTTGGGGAACAAAGGAAGTCTGACAGTGCAAGAGTAGGAGTGTAGGGTGAACGAAGTCAGGTTTCCCAACAAAATTCTCATGAGAACTCATTGCTAACCTTGAAAAATAGGGAGGTGCATTATGCTGATGGGGTGCAGTGGCAGGGGGACGGGTAGAAAAAAATCCTTGGCCCAAGTATCCCGGCCTTTTCTCATGAATGCAGTTCTCAGTGTTCGTAAAACTTCTTCAGAGAAAACCTTCATGATCATTCTGTGTCCTTTGAAAACTCCACGGAATGGTGTTCCCCTGCACACATGACGATCAACTAAGGACAACTAACCAGACCAAAACAAGGCTCTGCAAATTTCCCAAAGTCATAATTCATCAAAGGAGTGGGCTTAGACTCCAAGGTCTGTCTCTTACCAACCCCTGCAACAACGATGGACTGGATGTCTTGCTAGGATGTGAAAGCCAGTGGGTTTTCAGATGTGTATTTGGATGCCTTACTTACTTATTGCTTCCAAATGTTACCTCCCTCGATATTTATGTAAGAAGCTCCAGAGAGGGGAGGTTTGGTCAGAGTTCTTGACATCAGTATGTTCTGAAAGCAAACATAATACATTTAAGTTTGCCCCTTCCTAAGTGCCTGGGAACCCAGTGTCAGCTGGGAGCCCACGGGAGCCCTGGGTCTCTATTCTTAAAGGGACAGGACTGAAAGCCAAGAGAGGAGAGGTGAGTCATAAGTGGGTCCTGGAAGGCTTTCTGGAGTCAGTGCCCCCCATAATGACATTAATAGTGAAATGTTGGCAGAGTTTCCACAGAATCAAATTTGTCCATATTAAGCAGGACAGCAAATGAAGACGGAATTGATTTCCTGCTCAGGTCAATAAAGAAGATACATTGACTAGAAGAGCTCTAAATACGGATCAGGGTGCACCAAACACCCGCATCTCCAGAGAGCAGCAGGAGGAGAAACTCGTGCATACAATCAGAAATAGGGAAATGCCAATAGAGCATTAGGGTAGACGTTTGGTTTCTAGTTAAAATCTGTGTTTAAAGTTTAATATTCCAGTCAAGTCTTAAGAATCAAAAAGGAGAATTAAGTTATTACAACAAAATTTCATTTCCTTGGGCTGATTCCTGAGAAGGCCAATTGAATTACAGAAAAAGAAAAATCATTAAATTAAAATGCGCAGATACAAGATCGCAGAAAGGGCAATGAATTGGAAACCAGCAGGCGTGGATCACTGCCTTGTGACTTTCTAAGGGCAGAACATCCTATATCATTAACTTGTATCCTCCTGGCATGTTGATGGGGTCTTCGGTAGAGTTCTGTGAAGCACAAACCTTCATTCAAGGATTTGGTAACTGTGGGTGCACGCACCAGAACACCACAAACTGTGTTGGAAGAAATACCACCACAGGGCATGGCTGTACAGCCCAGTGTGGCCCCAGCCTGGACTCTCTCTCCACCTGGTGCTCTGTAAGAAGCAGGGTCCATTTTTTATGAAAATACAAAGTATGGAGGCGAGCTTCAGCGCACTTGCGTTGATAGGCACAAGATGGTGGACAGTACAGAACTGAAGATCGGAAAGTCAAGAGACTTTGGCTGCTTGCTGGAGATCCAGAGCAGGCCAGAGACCCATGAGCAGGCCGGGGGATCTGGGGCAGGCTGGATCTGGAGCAGTCAGAATCCAACGACATTCTCAGCCGATAGCAGCAAGGTGATCAAACTGCCCACCCTCACATCCCCTTCCAACCCCAACCTCATTGCCCAGCCCTGAGGGTACAGGAAGAGGGCAGGGGTGGGGGTGGGAGGATGGGACTGGTAGCATAGATGCCTGTAGCACCCTCCTCAAGGAAAGTGAACAACAGAATTGTATGTGAAGGGAGATAGCAGATGGTGTATGATACAGCAAAAATAAATTAGGGGGCAAAAGAAAAGGAAAGAAATCCCACCACAATGATCCTTAGAAGTGAGCATGATGAGACTTCAGCTCCTGTGCTTTGGGCATGTAATCAAGAGAGACTGGGCTTTCAAAAAGGACATCTTGTTGGGTCAAGTTGAGAGCGGGAGCAAAGGAGGAAGACGGTGAGAAAGACTGAGACTGGTTGCAATACTAGACTCAAGCATAGCAACCCGTGGGATCAGGACGCAGCAGGGCGGGGATGTTTCCTTCTGTCATATACACAGTCACTGTGAGTTGGAGCTCACTTGATGGCACCGAGTAACAACCAGATGGTCTGTGAGTACCAAAACAATGACATGCTCAGTTAAGAACCGAAAGGTTAACAGTTCAAGTCTACCTCGAGGAGCCTTGGATAAAAAGCTGGTAGTGTACTTCTGAAAAACTAGCCATCAAACACTTTACAGATGCGCTGTCTGCTCTAAAATCAAGGGTTCTAGCAGCCGAAGTCAGAATGAACTTGACAGCAATTGGTTTGAATGGCCTCGGGCCATTACCTCTCAACAACCATTGTTGTTGTTAGGTGTTTTTCAGTCGGTTCCAACCTCTAGTGATCCTCTATCCAGAATGGAACACTGCCCAGATCTGCACCATTCCCACAGCTATACCCATACTTGAGCCCATTGTTGCTGGCACTGGGTCAACCCATCTCGCTGAGGGTGATTTTCTTTTGTTGCTGACCCTCTACTGCAGGGGTCCTCAAACTTTTTAAACAGGGGGCCAGTTCACTGTCCCTCAGACTCATTGGAGGGCCAGACTATAGTTTAAAAAAGAAAAACTATAAACAAATCCCTATGCACACTGCTCATATCTTATTTTGAAGTAAAAAAACAACCCGGGTGAGTTAGTTAGTTTATTGTGCCAATCTGGCCGATAAACACATGAGGGGTTAATTGAAGGGCGGAGGGTTGAATGGCTCGGTGAGTCTGGACTTTCTAGTTCTCCGGTCTCTTGCTTTGTGATGGTCGCACCAGGGTGCAGCTGCCTTAGCAGTTCCCTGCTTCCTGCAAGACGTCCCCAAGGAGAAGCCACATGGACCTACCCCGATGCAGCCCTGGGTGCTGGAGCAGTCATGTGGAGACCTCTGCCAGTGCTGAGATGTTTACACATTCACTCACTTGGCTTTCCTCCTGCAGTTGCATCGTTGTGTCTGTTTTGTGAGATGGAGGAGGGCTTTGTGGACTGGTGTTGGACATATGGGTCAATGTTGGATTTGTGGGCTTGGGCAGCACTGTGTTGGGCTATTTTCTTGATGTGCACTTAACCTTTACATAAAACTCTCTCTTATATATGAGTTTCTGTGGATTTTTTTCTCTAAAGTACCCAAATACACGGGCAAAAACACCCGACAGGCCAGATAAATGTCCTCGGCGGGCTGCATGTGGCTCACGGGCCGTAGTTTGAGGACCCCTGCTCTACTGTACTAAGTATCAAATGTCCTTTCCCAAGGACCGGACCTCCTGATGAGTTCAAAGATTACAAAGCCTCATCAACCTCCCTCTCATAAGCGTTCTGGCTTCACTTCTTCAAACACAGCGTGTCTTCAATGCCGAGAAGAGGGTAGTGGTCAGAGTTGTTTTCCTGGGGACCCAAGATGGGAATCTGTGGGACAAAAGATTAGAACTCTAGGGTGAGGACAGGTCAAGAATGTCAAAGCCCACAAGACCAACGGCCGATGTTGAGTGTTACCTGGAGGCACGAATACTCTGAGAGGTTCGGCCGAGGGAGACAATACTCGGTCATGTAAACCTAACATCGGATTCCTGTTAGATGCCTTTGTGTCACTGCGCACTCATAGTAACCATAGGTCGCAGCAAACAAACACTGCCTCTCCCGTGTCAGCCTCACAATTGTCCCGCATTTCTAAGGAGCAGCCAGCCTGTACTTCTTCCAACACAGATTTGTTTATTCTTCTGGCAACTGTTGGCAGGGAGCTTTCAGGACCAGAGGTGAGACTGTGCAGCTGTTGGTGATTGCTGCCAAGAGCCCAGGGAAGATGGCAGACACAGGATAAGCCACACCAATGCTAGAAAGAGGGGAGTCTGTACCCTGTGACCAAGGTCAAGACATTCGTTTCTCTGGTCATCAGCAGCCTAACTCTAATACCGAGTGCCAGGAATTCCGAAACCCCTGATGGCATACACAGAACCTAGCATGGGGAGCCCTCAAGGAAACCACTTCTCCCACAGATAAAAATGATCCACAACGATCTTTTTAAATGTGAGCTTTTCAACGGCCTGAGCACATCCCCAGAGATATATATGTACATCTATATGCACTGAGGCACTTTTTGTAATCGCAAAAAAATTGTAAAAAACTTCACTATCCTTCAACGAAGACAGGATGGAATAAAATTGGTATATTCATAAACTGGGATGTTCTCTTGCAGTTAAAAAGATTAAACTGAATCTAGATGTATCAACATGGGTAGAGGGGAAATAATATTTCTGAGTTTAAAAAAAATCAAACTCTCAAATGTTCTGCAGAGTGAAAAGCCATTTTAAGAAAACAGAGACACATTATTGGATAGGTTTACTGTACGGAGGGGTGTTTTTAAAGGACTGCGAGGTGACAACACAAGCTCATTTAAAGTTATTGCCGGAAGATCTAGAAAGATACACACCATCTTTATGTGAGTGGCAACTTCTGAGGTAGGAAAAGCAGGGACAAAGGAAGACAGTCCCTAGCCAGGATGGACACTGTAGAGTTCTTGTGATGGATTGAATTGTGTCCCGTGTTGGAATTCTAATGCCTATCCCTATGTTGTAACCCCATTTGAGCAAAGGGTTGTCTTTGTTATATAAATGAGAACCTTCAAATCTTTTAATCCTACCCATTTTGAGGTGGACAAAGCCCTCAAGGCATGGAAGCAGCAAACACAAGTGGGGGAGAGAGAGAGCCGCTGGGAGATCTCCGTGGCACACTGAAAGATCGCTCCCAGCGCACTGCACTGGGGAGAGCCCCACTCCTGGCCACCCTGCAGCACAGAGCAGAGCTGCCCCTGAGGGTCTCCAAGACTGTAGATCTGTAAGGGAGTAGATAGCCACATCTTTCTTTTAAGGAGCAGTGGGTGGTTTCAAACTGCTGACCTTGGGGCTAGCAACCCAACAGATTACCTACTACGTCCCCTGGGCACCTCTGAGAGGAACCTCAGAGCAGTTGACTTTCCCCAGACCAAGTGGAGGAGCCTTCCCAATTCAGCTGCTGTCCTGAACTTGGACTTCTAACCTCCTAACTAATCACATCCATCCTACTTGACAGATAGAACTGCCTGGTGGGTTTCTGAAATTGTAACTTTCTCCGAGATTTGAAGGTCTCATCTTTCTCTCCCAGAGATCAGCGGGAGGATGCGAACTGCCAACCTTATAGTTGGTTAGCAGCCCATCTGGGTCTCTATGAGTCAGAATGGTTGGATGGCAGTGAGCTATGCTGGAGTCTCCTAAACTGTGAGAAAATAAATGTCTGTTCAGTGAAGCAAACCACTTGGGTTATTTCTGTAAAGCAACACTGGGAAATGTAGACAAGTAACAAAAATGAGTTAAGCGTTTATGGTACGGTTCTAAATTATAAAAGCAGAATTGATTATCACATACTAGAAACATTTTTTTAAGTCTAGTACACAGGAAGCTACAAGATAACGTGGAAAGAATTTGCAAAATGGGGTCAGAAATATCTAGTCACCTTTGCACATAATCTCCCTGCTGATACCTTCTGCCCTCCTGGCCACAAAATGCTGCACGTGGACCGATGTGCTGGCATCGCTCTGGAGAATGATTTGCATTCACCCACTGTTCCCTGCTCTCTTGAAAACAGGACATGCACTTTCTAGCTGAATTCCTCAGACTTGCAAAAAATATAAGTAAATAATCTCCTTACTGCGTTTAAAGGTGAGGTTCCTGCCTAATCCTCATGGGATCAGAAATCTGATTTAATAAATTCTGAATTAAGGAGGGTTTTCATGTTTTAATTGCCCTGGTGTCTGTCAGCGTTGGAAATGAACAAGGTTGCAGCTGTGACCTTTTGCCATGCTGCATGGTACCACTGAGCATCAACAAGGTGCGCTTCCACAATGACTGCGACAAGGGGTGGGTGAAGCTAAAGGACTACTCCTGGGCTGAGTGAGAACTGCTGGGTTTAAGAGCCATCGGGAGAAGCTATTAGGATCAGACAAGTATCTTTAGAAATTGTGCCCTAAGCTTTCTGGACCTGTGCTTTTTTCTCTTTTCTTTTTTTAAGATTATTTTATTGGGGGCTCTTACATCTCTTATAACAATCCCTACATCAATTGTATCACGCATACATGTACATATGTTGCCATCATTCTTTTCTAAACATTTACTTTCTATTTGAGCCCTTGGTATCAGCTCCTCTTTTTACTCTCCATCTCCCACCCTCCCACCCTCATGACCCCTTGATAAATTATTATTATTTTCATATCTTACACAGACCACTGTCTCCCTTCCCTGAGGTTTCTCTGCACAACCCCTCTCCCGACTTTCCCCCCATCCTCCTGGTATTGCTACTCCCATTTCTGTTCCTGAGGGGTTTAATTGACCTGGATTCTATGTGTTGTGAGCTCTTATCTGTATCCATGTTCATGCTCTGGCTTAGCCTGCAGCGAAAGGCAGACTTTTTAAGTAGGCCAGTCTTCGACTTGGAGTTCTATCCCATCTCCCAATGTCCACATCATAAATTCTATTTTTCTCTGTATAGCCTTCATGGATTACCACCACACCCTCTTTTCTTATAAAAAGAAAAATGTTTATTATGATGATGATAGCTACATTTCTAGAGAGCAGCTTTAGGTATCAGGCATTGTGCTGGGTTCTTGATTTATATTGTCACAGAGCTGGGCATCCTGGTTCTATATTGACGTACAATGAGCTCAAGTCAAGTCTTAGAGAATGTGGAAGAAGGTGAACTGGGAGGGTGTTGCTATTTTCCAGGGGTCTTGCTTCTTCACCGCTCCCACCAGCACCATTTTTATGGCTTCCTTGTCTGTTGACTGATGATTTGTAGAGAGAGCAACCTTTCGAAGGATTTTCCTTGCTGAGGGCTGATCTGCTTAATTCTTAGGGACAGACATATTTAGAAATTACATTACAAGTCAGAGAGAAAAGGTGAAACCTTATAAATTTATCTAAAGCAATAAACAAGAACCATCTTCAAAGAAGGGCAGTGATGGTTCAGTGGCAGGATTCTTGCCTTCCATGCACAAGACCCAGGTTTCATTCCTGGCCAGTGTACCTCATGCCTAACTACCACTTGTCTGCCACTGGAAACTTGCATTTATTTTTTTTAATGAACAGATTTCAGTGGAGTTTGTACACTGAAGCAGACTAGGAAAAAAGGCTTGGTGGAGCTGGGGTTTCTATTCCCATAATGCATTGTTGCTGCTGCTGCCATTGAATCGATTCCAACCCCTAGAGATCCTATGCACAACAGAAGGACACCCTTCCCGGTCCTGCATCATCTTCACGCTTGCTCCCATGCCTGAGCTCATTGCTGCAGTCACTGTGTAATGCGTCTTGTCGAGGGCCATGCTCCTTACTGCTGCCTCTCCACTTTACAAGCATGATGTCCTTCACCAGGGACTGGTCTCTCCAGACAACATATACCAAGTGCTCCTTCCAAGATGAGGAAGACATGTTCACGGTGGTGGACCTGTTGCTGGGTGGGGGTCTCCCTTATCACCTGCAGCAGAATGCTCACTTCCAGGAAGACACTGTGAAGCTCTTCAGCTGTGAACTTGCTCTGGCCCTGGACTACCTGCAGAGCCAGCGCATCATTCATAGGGATATGAAGCCTGACAATATCTTACTTGGTGAACACGGACATATGCACATCACAGACTTCAACATCGCTGTGACGCTGCCCAGGGAGATGCGATCACCACCCTGGCGGGCACCAAGCTTTACATGGCACCAGAGATATTCAACTCCAGAAGAGAAGAAGGCTATTCTTTTGCTGTTGACGGGTGGTCTCTGGGCGTGACGGTATGTGAGCTGTTGAGAGGACGGAGACCATATCATATCCACCCCAGTACATCTAGCAAGGACATTGTGCACATGTTTGAGAATGCTATTGTGACTTCCCCTTCTGCCTGGAACCGGGAATTGGTGTCGTTGCTTAAAAAGCTACTTGAACCCAATCCAGACGAATGGTTTTCTCAGTTGGCTGATTTCAGAACTTTCCATATTTGAATGATATTAACTGGGATGCAGCTTTGCAGAAGAGGCTCCTGTCAGGTTTTATTCCTAATAAAGGCAGGCTGAATTGTGACCCTACCTTTGAACTTGAAGAAGTGATTTTGGAGTCCAAACCTCTTCACAAGAAAAAGAAACGTTTAGCAAAGAAGAGGGAGATGAGAAACTGTGACTCTTCCCAGACCTGCCTTCGTCCAGAGCACCTGGAGAATGTCTAGAAGGAGTTCATCATTTTCAACAGAGAGAAGTTGGATGGCAGAGCAAACTAGGTTGATCATGCAGCTCGCTGGGGCCAGGGCTGCTGGTCTGGGCTGACACAGTTATGTCAAGTCGTGAATGCTTCAAAAACAGAATGAAAAGTAACCGACTGCAGTGATAGATGTACACCCCCCACCCCTAGGGACAAATAACAGAAACGCTGGGGAAGGGAGACAGTGGACATGTAAAATATGAAAATTAAAATAATAAATAATTATCAAGGATTCACAAGGGTGGGAGGGAAGAAAAAAGAGAAGCCGATAGCAAGGGCTCAAGTAGAAAGAAAATGTTTTAGAAATGATGATGGCAACATATGTACAAATGTACTTGATATAATTGATATATGGATTGTTATAAGAACTATAAGAGCCCCCAATAAAATGATTATTAAAATTTTGAAAAAGAAAGGAAAACGGAGGGGCTTTCTGTTTCAGCAGCCAGTTGCTATCCCAGCATTCCGTCTACACAAAATCCTGTTTCCTTCCTGGTCTGCTGTGATGACTGTTTACTTTGTTCCAAGCCCAGTGTGTCTGACTGATATTATATATTGATAATATGAATCCAAACCTTCAGTTATCTGCTTAGCCAGCTGCTTGTGTGTTGAACTGTAGCAGATCCATTATAAGGTGTCTCTGTGTATTAAAACATGTCTCCTGTAAACAGTAAGCTATTGACCCTTAAAAAATAAAAAGCAAAGAAAAAAGCCTTGGTGGTCAACTTCTGAAAAATAAACAAATGACAACTCTCTGGATCACAGTGGTCACGCCAAGTGCATGGTGCCACAAGGAGTCAAGATCATCAAGAGTTGAGGTTGACTCAATAGTCGTTGTTACGCCCATAGGAGAGATGAGGAGAAAGACTGCAGGTCTGGCTAACAGGGTAACATCTCAAGGCTACACCCAGTATGTATATCGCTGACAGTGCACTAAATAATCTCCATCACTTAAACCCAAGGGATTATTTTTCACATTGCATATCCAAGCAGGAGCTGTGAATTTACTGGGCACATTCTCTCATAGGGAAGGTACCCATCACCAGGCAAAGTGGTAAGTGGCCCTCGCTCGTTCCCTCCCTCCACTCTCTTCCTCCTGTTCTCTCCCCATGGACCACCTCCCCTCTCTCAGGACAAGTGGGAAGCAATATTGAAGTTACTCTGGGAGGTAATCAGGTGTCAGGCTCTTTTCGGCAGGATCTCTTCTTTGCTATTGTTTGTTTCTGGTTTGATGGGGTAAAAGCTTTACCACACAAACAACTTCATTTTTAAATGCTGGATTTCCTCAAAATTGAGAAAGCCATATGATGAAAACGACCCAAAATTGACCATAATCAGTGGTCATAGCTGCAATAAGAAGGGAATTCTGACTCCAAAGCTTTTTAGGGGGAAGGAGGGAGGAAGGGGATAGAGGTTGGATTACTGAAACTGTACATGCATGCTTCTGTTTTAAAGCTGCAGTTTTACTTTATCTCCCTCTGTGTGTTTATATTTATTTATACCAATCATATCATTGATAGCAGGAGCCAGTTTGGGTGCACTTCTATGTCCCCCCTTGTTTAGCACTGTGCCAAGAACACAGTTCATGCTCAGTAGATGACTGGAGACTACATGGGTGGTACTGTGGTTTTTTCGGTGCATTGACCCTGACTCTGTCCTTCTCATGACATTTTGGTGAAGGCATGGAAGAATGATGTGGAAAGGTCCACTTCCACTTGCCTCCATATATCCTGTAGGAATCAGGGCTTTCAACTGGTTTTTCCTGGTTCAATCATGAGCAATGATGAAAAATTGGAGCAGGCTCCTATTTGGAGAATATGGCCACACTGGAATAACAGGAAGGAAACAAATTATGAATTGACAGTCTGCTAGGAACTTCATCTCCTTCGTAATGAAACACGGAGAGCTTGTGCACTGCTTTGCAACCAAATAGGTTGACATCAGAAATAACGGTGCCCTGCTCAAAGGTGGTAGCCAAATGCACTGCTTTGAATGTTTGTGTCATGTTCTACCGCTCTGGCAGCAATAATCCAGTCGCCTGCGTCAGGCTCCGGAAAGGGCTCACGGCACTTCTGCATCTCCTATTCCAGGGATTCAACTCATAATGACTCTCCTTGTGATTATTCTTTAGCTTCACACAAATTATTATTATATTTTTAAATTGTGGTCTCTTCACTTCAACAGCCTGGACTAATCCAGTTCAAAGCCCTTCCTAGAACGCTTCTCCCTCCCTCCTGCTAATTGCCCCGGCCGCGGGTAAATGGCATGTGTGCATGGGAACCTGAACTTGGGGCTGGTGGTCTCTGCTGGGGGTGCAGCAGAGGTGGCAAAGCTTTTCCCAGCCAAGCGACATTTGGATTTTTATAACATCATTTGCAGGCCATACTGGTCAAACAATTAACTCACAACTAGTATGAGGGCTGGGATTTCTTATCTTTGGGGGAGGCATGTGATGTTATCGGGTATTAATGATCCCGTGGGCCTTATACAGTCCCTGAGTTAAACGTTATTCACCCCTGGTTTTCAGGTGCCTACCCCTCCCCAACCCTGGCAAGCATTGGGTGTTGTATGTCTCTCTCTTGATAGACGGCACATGGGTGAGGACAGGTGTACTGATTCTCTTGTTTCCAGTGTAGCTCTGGTGCCTCCCACAGATCATGGGATCAATAAACGATTGAGTCCCTCTTTGAATCCGGAGTGTTTACATACTGATGAGTCTCCCAATCACAGGAACATCAGGGGATAGGGCTCTGTTAGATGTCAACACTGTCAGAGGGCCCCCATTGTAATGGGGGCTAACATGATGTTTCTACAGGGACATGCTCAGTCTGAGCACCACCCTGAAGTACCAGGCAGGAGTTCAGGGCACTACTCAGAGTCTGACCAGGCTGTTGACACTCATATCCAAGAGGCCATATTGTGCTGTGGCCCTACAGTATCATAGGGGAAATACAGTGAACCCTCGTTTATCGCGGTTAATCGGTTCTAGACCCTACCGTGATAAATGAAATTCCGCGAAGTAGGATTCTTTATTTTTAAATCAAATATTTTCGTAGTTAGAGCATAGAGGACATGAAAAAACACCCTTTAGTCACCATTACACTCGTATTACCCAATTTATTAAACGAAAAAGGGAAAATACAGTAAAACATTTTGGACGTTACAATTATCATTTATTATTTATTATATTATTTATGGCATCAAGCGTGTACAGTATGAGCCAATCAGTGGCAGTAATGACAGAGCATGCGCTGTTACGCAAAAACCGCGATAGAGTGAAGCCGCAGAAGTCGAAGCTCAAAGTGGCTAGGGTTCACTGTGGTCTGCTTACTTTTCAATTTGGACAAATGCCACTGGAAGCTGTAGGACTTCAGGAAACTGAACAACTCTTTGGGCTTCAGTTTCCTCATCTGTAAAATGGGCACAGCAACACCATCTCTCTCAGAGAATTAAATGGGTTCGTACAGGCAACGCATGCACCAAGAACAGTCTACCAGAGGGTAAGCGCTATAAGAATGCCAGCTATTAATGAATTTACACACAGAACGAATGGTGCCTCTGTCTGTTCCCTGCAGCAAGAAAGTCTGGGACATTTCCCTTTTTAAAAATCCACATGACAAAACAGGATGACAAAAATAAACACAAGTTTAAGATTGCGTGATGAACATCTTTTAATTCTGCCAGTGGATTTTTCTGGAGATGTCAAAGGTCTGTCCATCTTTGTAACTGTCTGTGACTATGAGACCCAGGCCCGGTGTCCCCAAGGTTCCTCAGCCTGCCCACTTGCCCCCGGCTGCCCCCACCACACGCAATACTCTCTGGCCACTAAGGTTTGTTCCACCTTTTGTGGCGAATATAAACTGGTCTTCTTAAACTCCCCCTCCTCACAGGCCTCCCTCTGCCAGCTCTTTACTTGCAGAGCATTGGCTATTTCAGGAAACAGAAAAGTCACCCCAGGGAGCTAATCTTGGGTGTCACTTCTGTGGGGTTCGCAGGCAGGTGGAGGGGGGCGGGACAGCTTTTCCTGCGTGGACGACCACGTGTTCCTTTTCCTAAGTCCTAGCAGAAATAAATGTACAGCCTTTTGTGGGCTGCCAGGGAGCACCAGCAGGGGTTGGTGTAATACAAAAGGGGCATTTGTAACAGCACAAAACACTTAGCACTTTACCAAGACATGAACAGGATATATAAAAGGAGCCCAGGCTGGCGAATCCGCCGGGAGAGCAACGTGCCCTGAATACAGGACAGTGAATCCTGCCGCCCCCAAACACAGCCTTCATCCTCAAAGCCACCGCCTGCCTCTCTAACGTGGGAGAGAGCGATTGAAGGCAGGTACACAAAGGCCAGGCCTGTCTTCTTCCCGCACCTCCCACTCCCGCACCACTTCGCTTTGTTTTCCCAACCAGCTGGGCCCGACCCTGAGACTGGGCAGTGCGGAGGGCAAAAGTACAAATAGAAGCCAATTGTACAATAGGACTACATATTTAAAAGCTATACATTCAGGTAATAAATACTTATCACTCTACATCGACAAAAATTCTTTCATGAAAACCTGGAAGGCACGTTCCAAATTAGCATCCCCTGGGTGGTTCACACTAGGAATGGCACCTGGTTGGGGAGCAGCTAAGGCTTTGGGGCTGCCCACAGCAAGGTTCGAATCCACCAGCAGCTCTATGGGAGAAAGAGGAGGCTTTCTACTCCCGTAAACAGTTACAGCCTCACAAACACACAGGGCAACTCTACCCCGTCCTACAGGGTCACTATGAGTCAGAATCAGGTCAATGGCAGTCAGAGCTGAGTTTGAGGTGGCTCATAGAGGTTGCCCTCTGCTACTAACAAACAGTTGGGGGGGTTGAGCCCACTCAGCAGTGCTATGAAGAAGGACCGGGAGATCTACCTCCACGAAGACTGCAGCCGTGTAAACCGATGCGCCGCCAGGCAGCTTTCTCTACCACCCGGGGCCTGTTGCTCTTGGCTCTTTGGTTCTTAGGTTCCTTGAGATCTGGTCTAGAACATGGTGGCGGGAGGAGCACAGGAGAAGGAGCAGCTACCGCAGGGCGTCCAGGTGCCCAGGTCAGACTGGGAAGCACAGCTATGCACTTCCCTAGATGCTTCTGAGCTGCGAGAACCTAGAAGCGAACTGTTCTCACTGAGTAGTCATTTAGGGATTGCTTTCTGCCCTTAGCCCAAACCTGTTTTTCCAAAGCTCTCACTCTTTCCACCTTTTCCAATCTACCCTCTCAATAACACACACAAACAGCAACTCTGCCCCCACCAAGCCTCTGATTTGTGCAAAGACCAGGGAGAGACCTGCAGGGTGCCCGACATGTACTAGGTGCCCCTGGCAAGCTGGAGAGGTTGCCAGGAGCTCCCCCACTCCCCATCCCCTGCTCGAGTTGAATCAGAGGTGACACTCAGTGATCAACACAGGAGCGGGAGATCAGAGGGAACCATGGTGTGTAAGTCAGACCTCTTGGCGCAGGTCCAGGGATGTCAGGCCGGAAGAAGAGGAAAGGAACCTTTTCTCTTTTTTTGGAGAGGAACCTTTTCATCCCAATGCCAGATAGAGAGAAATCAACAGAAGCCCCCATTCAAGCATTTCTTTATCTAGAATGTATATCGTGAAACAGAAGCGTGCAAAACTGCTTTCTGGGGCTGACACAGAGTGGGAAGGCGGGTCTGACCCATGGTGGGACTCAAATAATCTAGCAACCAGTCTGCTGCCTTTTTTATATCTTTAGGTATAAAAAGTTTTACCGAAAGGTAGTTGAGTATTTCATATAGCTAATACTTAAATAAGAAGAATTAAAAGAAGTACACAAAAGTAGATGGTGTTATAAGAAAGTTTTAAAATATTAATGAAAAATATTACATAGGACCTGGCAAAAACAATACAACTGTTATTTAGTATATTTCCATATTTCTTCTTGATTGACTTCCTCACTTGCAACATTCTTCACTTTTATCCGAATATCATTGGGTGTGTGATTTCTTCTTAACCATATTTTCACTGTTGGAGTAGGACCCCATTCCTTTAGAGGCAGGCCAATTAGACACTAGTCATCATGTTTGATATATGAACAGGCAACTTTTCTTCTCTGAATGGATTATGTTCACATTGGAAAAAAACCCTTTCCACTTTTCTGAACGTACAGCAGTGGTTTTGACAATATTTCTAGCTCTTTGAACCCTTTCAGGTATTGCACCCTTCACTCTATGTCTCGCGGGAACTTGGGGTGGGAGGCAAGGCTGGAACAATGGCAGCATATCACTCTCGGATGGCTTATCTCTTTCCAGCCTCTGCTAGTTTCCTGAACTAACAAGGGGAAGGGAGTAAACATATAGTATTTCAAAAACAGGATAATGAGTTTTATGAAATGATTGCATAAATATTACAAGCAGCGTCACATCTAATTTTTTATACCGATGGACGGAATGCACATTAATCGTACAGGTGCTTCCAGTACACTGTCACACAGATGAATGTTAAACAAAGAGAGAGTAAGGAATGTAAATTGCAAGTGCATTTTAACAACCGGACTCAACAAAACATTTAGTATCAGTTCTGCCGAACCAAACCGTGTGTACCGGTGAATCTCACCACTGGATAAGGCCATTCCAGCCCCCAAGCCTCCCTTCCCACCCACAAAAGGCCCTTCTCTTGAATGCTAAGTTTCCGGGCAGCTGCATTCCTCCCAGTTTTGCTCTGGCCCAACTTCTTGATTTGGAGGATGAATTGTATGCTAGGTTCTGTCACCCCGTGAACTGCGAGCTTCTATTGGATGAGGCCTCCACTTTGATTCTCTGTGGGTGGGGATCCGAATGCACTGAAGGAGGCTGCCAGCCCCAAATGCAACCCCAAAAGCATGTTTGAAGAATGACAAAAACCAAGAGAGAAAGGATGCACAAGAAGGTTAAAGTCCCTTGAAGTGAGAGAGCCTTGTTATTATTATGTTCTAGCAATAAATAAAATAATTACTTACCTTAAAGACAAAACATTTTAGTCAAGCTGATTCCAACGCACCAGCTCATGATCACCCTACATATCCAGGTATTGAGTTTCTTTAATTTCTCCATTTATTGTTTTTTGATCTTGTGTCTTTATTTAGAATTCCCTCCTTATCTTACTGGCTTCTAATCAGCGTTGCTAACTTTTGAGCAACTACGTGGTGTCTATAATGAAAGATTTGCATTGTACCCAGTCCTCAGAACAAACTTCACACATAATTGCTATGATTCCTTTTATACAGATGAACCCATGAACTTGGGTGCTAAGCTGAAGAGGTTAAGTGACTTGCCCAAGTTCACTCAGCAATGAAGTAGTTGACTGTGGAATTGAATTTACCACATGTAAATGCTGACAGCTTAACAAAAGATGGCGAGGGGTCCTGGAATTTGTAGGGACAGTTTCCTTTCTGGTGGCCTGGGGTCACCAAACTGGTGATGCAGTCTCTCATTGCCCTTTAGAAGCCTGGAGGTCAGGGTTGCCCATGCCCCAGACTCTCCCTCAGTCTTCAGTCTGTGCCCCAAGAGCAGTGACAGAGAGTGAGTGGCAGGCCCACCGAGAGGTCTCTGAGCTGGCTCCAGAAAGTCACAGCTCACACTGACTCAGGAAAATCGTTGTCGTTAGAAGTGCGCTACACCTTCATCTGGAAAGGCAGCCCTGCTTTCCTGGGCTCTCCCAGTGTGCTAAGCTTGGCTAAATGGGGACCATATTTCACCCTAGAAGTGGCTACATTTCAGGAGCAGGGTGTGATTAAGGAAGACGGATGGCAGGCAATATCTGTTACCAACACCTGTACAGTGCACAGGGATCTGTTTGGCAGGAAAGGGATTTGTAAGAGCAAGGTCATTACTGTTTGAACGAGAAAGCAAAATGCAGGAGAGCTGATGAAGAATGGGAAGGGAGAGGTGCAGAAGGAGGGTGACACAAAGAGGCTGAAGTAAGGAACGCGGGAATTCCGGAGCTGTAGGAACTTGGTCCATTAATCCAAGGACATGGGTCCTAAGTCCCCATTCTGCCACTCACTGACTGAGGGGACTGACAACTCCCCTCCCTGGGCCTCTGAATTCTGATCTATAACATGCTCAAAGGTGTTTTTCTCAGTTCCTAAGGCTCTAGGAGATACCCCTTGGAGACAGTGTCACTCCACAGTGAGATGAGGTTCACCCACCTCTCTGAATACCAGAAAGCAAGCTATTAGCTGAGTGCTGATAGGATCAGGACCCCATCTCCATTTTAAGGGTGGAGGAGCCTCAAAACCACAGCACCAAGGATTGCAGACTGAAGTATGCTGACAAGAATGGGAAGGGGCTGGATAGACATAGATCTTAATGCTTCCACAGGTTTCGTAGGTAAATACATCTGAGAACACTTTCAGGAAGAGGAGGAGAGATAAAAGCACCTTGAATAAGACAGAATCACACTTTTGGGGGAAACATTATGGAAAGAGTATCAGCTATGCTACTTTATTGTGCTATAAACTTGAGCAAGCTGCATTTCTTCTATGAGCCATCCTGTTTCCTCATCCATAAAATGGGGATAAAAACGATCTATTTCTTAGAATTACTGTGAGTAGTAAGTGAAATTTAATACAAATTAATGGCTTGTAAATGCTTAGCATTGCACAGGACATGGAATTAGCCACATAACAAGAGGCTAACCCTCCCATGCTCCTTCTCCTTATCATCTTTATTATTTCATCATCATCATCATCATCATCATCATCATCATCATCGCCAATCTTCATCCTACATAAGAAAGCTCTTACTCTGCGTAGGAAGTCCTCATTCCTCGAATGTCAATTTGTCATGCAGTTGTAACTTGGGTGTTGCTGTGATTCCAGACACCATGCCACTGATATTTCAAATACCTCAACTAGAATAGTTTCCAACAGAGCACGTCCAGACTAATACAGATGAGGAAGAAAAACTTGGCTATGTATTCATAGAAAAGTTGGTCAATAGAAACCTTATAGATAGCTGTCAAATATTGTCTGATATAATTTGGGAAGGCTGGAAGGCATAAAAAATATGATTAAAGAAGATATGCTTCCTCAAAGTGGAGTCAACCTTAATGACTAGAAATTTTTGGGCCTTCGTTTATAGAAAGTGGCAAGGCTCAAAATGAGAAGAAACATGCAATGTACCAAGTATGAATCTAGGAAAATTGGAAGTCATCAAAAATGAAGTGGGATGTATCAAGGTTGTTGTCATAGGCACATGTGAGCAGGAATGCACTGATATTGGCCATTTTGAATTCAACCATATGATTTACTGCATCAAGAATGACACATTGAAAAGGAACGAGCATTTCAAGATCTGCGCTGCAGCATGATACTACGCTGTCAGCGATGGGAAAATATCCATATCCCTAAAAGAAGACCAGTTAATTTGGCTGTTATCACGATTTATGTATCAAACATTAAGGTCAAAGATGAGGATATTAAAAATAGCTGCCAATTTCTTCAGTCTGAAATTGACCAAACATGAAATCAAGATGCCTGATAATTACTGGTGATTTGAATACAAAAGCTGAAAACAAAAAAAATGGATCAAAGTGTAGGAAATGTGGCTTCGGTGGCAGAAAGGATGCCACAAATTGCATGAAAAGCTTTTGCAAAACCAATGACGTATTCGTTGCAAATTCTTTCTTCCAACAACATAAACAGTGACTCTACCTGTGGACCTAGCCTGATGGAATAGATAGGAACCAAATAGACTACATTTATTGAAAGAGATGAGGAAGAAACTCAATTTCTCCATCAGAGCAAGACCAGATGCCAACTGTAGGAAAGACCGTGAAATGTTCTCATGAAAGTTCAAGTTGGAACTGAAGAAAATGAAAACAAATCTGAGAGTCAAAGTAAAACTTTAAATATACTCCACCGAGTATTGAGATAATCTCAGGAACAGATTTGAAGCACAAAACACTACTGACTAAAGACCAGACGAGCTGTAGGACGACATCATGGACATTAGACATGCAGAAGCAAAACGTCTTTAAAGAGACAGAAAAGACCACAGCGGGTGTCAGAAAAGCCTCTGGAATTTGCTCTTGGATACAATGTAGCTAAAGTCAATACTAGAAATTATGAAATGAAAGAGTTGAACACAGAGTTGTCAAACAGCAGCCTGAGAAGGCAGAGTCAAATGACATGTGCAAAGGCTGCAATGAGGAAACCAACAAGGAAGAGCACAGTCAGGATTTCTCACGCTGAGAGGACGAAAGACAAAAGAAACAGTGCAAGATCCACGGAAAGAGTCAATGGGTAAAATGTTGAATGATGAAGGAAGCATCCAAAAAAGATGGAAAGAACACACAGTCATTGCCCCCAACGGAATCCGTGGGCATTCGACCATGACAGGAGTTCCAGAAGTCAGGTGGGGTCAGCATAAAGCAAAGAGCACATGATCAGAAGCAAACCGTGTGCAAAGAAGAAGTTCAAAGTGCACGGAAGCTATTGATGAATACCAATGGAAATGTTTCAACAGACACTACAGGCACCCACTCATCTATGCCAAGTAATTTGGAAGACCCTTGCCTGGCCAACCAACCAACTCACTGGACAAGATCTAATCTGTGCCCATTCCAAAGAAAGGTGACTCAATAGACTGTGGAAACTAGCACAGGGTGAGAACTGACATGTATTCAATCAGACCAAACTAGACCAAAGGCACTGCCACCGAGTTGATTCCATCTCATAGCAGTCTACGTCAGCTTTCCCAGCGTGCACATCTGCACAGGAACAGACAGCTTCCCTTTTCCCCCCAGGGGCCACTGGTCCTTTGGAACCGCCAACATTACACTTGATAGTTCAAACCCTCACCCATGGAGTTACCAAGACTCCCAAGCATATATTAGGGATTTCCTATTGATTTAGTCATGGTGTTTTTTTTTTGTGATAGGCCATCTAGTAGATGGTGACAACGAGGGATTCCACAGAACAGAGTAGGAGTTTCCAGTCTTCATGGGAACAGACTGTTCTCTTGTCTGTTCTCTTGTCTTTCCTACTGCATACATTCTAACACCTGTGGAGCCACTGGTGGAATAGAATCACTGATTTTTTCTTAGCAGATTATCTCCTAATCATTACAGCTGCAGGGTTCCCACATTTGTTCTAAGCAGCCATTGTTGTCTTAGAGCCTGGACTTGCAGAGGTGAATATAACTTAAATATACACTTGTACTATTATGCAAACTTACAACATGTTTTGCAGTAATAAGTATTATGAAGAAAAGTATATTGGGAGAGATGGGAGTAACTAGTTTACAAAAGGTGGTCAGAGTTCTGACACTGAGCTGAAACCTGGGTAAACGTGGGTGAAGTAGTTGACGTGATAGAAATCAGCTGGGCGGGG
>NW_022111310.1:20655120-20693284 GCF_000313985.2 Echinops telfairi
TTCTGGGAGAGAGGGGTTCGAAAGTTCAAAAGCCCTGAAACAGACCTGGGCTAAGAGTGCTAAACCAAAAACCTCACTGCCATGGAGTTGATGCCACCTGACAGCAACCCTGTAGGACAGGGTAGGGCTGCCCCTTTCAGCTTCCAAGACTGTAACTGTTTACAGAATTAGAAAATCCTGCCTTCTTCTTGAGGAGCAGCTGCTGCTTTTGAACTGCTGACCTTGAGGATTGCAGCCCCATGCATAACTACTACACCAAATAAGCAAGAGACTAGAGAGGTATGAGTGACGGAGGTTATAGCAAATAACTGAAGTAGGCTGGGGCCAGAACAGAAAGGGCCTGATAAGCTGTAGAAAGGACACAGGATCATTGTAAGTGAACTGAGAAAAGCAGTTGGAATTTTTGAGCCAGCAGTGGTAAGATCTAGTTGTTATATTTCATTTTTAAAAAATTAAATGATACCTTCAGCTGCTGTGTGGAGAAAGGTCTGTGGCAAGAGTGGGTAGAAGGGAAGCGGAGAGCAGTCCAGGGGTCTCCCGGTTGGGGAATGATGGTGGCTAACAGGGATTTGGCCCGAGTAATAGGGAGTGTGATGCTCTTATTTCCAGGGAGGGAGGAGCAGTTGAGAGATAAGAGGAGATCCATTTCAGACCCGTTACCTTGGAGATACCCATTAGGCATCCAGGTGGAGGCATTAAAGAGCTGGGGCTGGAGCTATCCGGCATTTAAAACCATTGCCCTGGATGAAATCACCACAGGTGTGAGCAGGAAAGAGGGTGCCTCTGTGACCTCTAAACTTTAGAAGTCAGGAAGTAGCCAGCAGAGAAGAGTGAGCAGGAGGGGGGCGGGGTGTAGGCAGAAATACAGGAGAACATGCTGTCTCAGAGAGCAAATTAAGTCATTGCTTCTAGCAGGAAGGTGTAACCAGCTGTGTTATGCAAGCAAGTGGCGACCAAGAATTGGTGATAGGATTTGGCAAAATGAAGGTCACTGGTGGCAGAGCGGTTGAGCTGGGATCCCCAAAGGTCAAAAGCTCAAAGCCACTGGCCATTATGGGGGAGAAAGACAGAGCTTTCTACTTCTGCAGAGATACAGGATCCAAAACACACAGGGACAATTCTACCTTGTCCTATAGGGTTGCTAGGCATTGGCATTGACTTGATGGCAGTGGGATTGGTTTGGTTTGGTTTGGGAACCCTAGCAAAGAGATTTGTAATGCAGCATGCGAGGGACAGAGTTTGGCTTCCCCTCCATGGGAAGAAAGATGTAGGATAGCAGGTGATGAACACAGATGATCTTCAGAGGCATTCGTTTGGGAAAGGTGGTGGTGGATTGGAGTAGGGCTGGAGGTTTCCAGGAAGGGCCTTGTTTGGTACTGTAAGATAGGAGATGTTACACCATGTCTCTGCGGATGAGCATGATCCAGTAGCAGGAAGAAATGCGGGAGCAGAGCATGCCGTGTGTCCAGTGCCTGAGGGCAAGAGGCTCCAGCTGCTGTTATTCATGAGTTGATGCAATTCGGAGAGACCTCTTTGAGAAAAAGCATACAAAGCCACACACCCAAATATAGGTTTAGAAGTGAATATGTATTTAGTTGGAACAAAAAGACACCACTCTCGAATTCAGTGTGACTCTAAGTCAGAAGGGACTCAGGGGTAGTGAGTGAGTGTCTAAGGCCTTTGCTTTCTGCCTTTGCACTTGGATGTTGGATGTGCTTTCCGCCTATAGGCAGCCTGGAGCAGTAGAAAGAGTTAGCCTTGAAAGAGTTAGCAAATACTGGTGGGGCTTCAGCTGCCTTTTCTCAAATTTGGAGAGAAGTCATTTTCAGTCAATTGTTTTAGGGGTGGGATAAAATTTCTTAGTATGGCTCTTCTATTCAAGTCTCTGTAACTCCCACCAAATGATTGGGTGGGACTATGCAAATTGGGCATGTGTAATACCAATAGAAGACATTGCTCATTACCAGCCATTCCTAGCTATTAGGATGACCCATTTTTGAAGCAGGAACTAAGAGACAACTCCAGGACCATCAGAAGAATATGTTCCCCAGCTCTGTCTGAGGTGGTAGTAGAGACCAATACCAGAAGCACTACAGACTCTGGTAGGGAGACCTAGAAGAGCCGCACCAAGACTATGGGATACCATCTCTTCATCTGGCCTGAGACGGTGGAACTGAGAGGTGCAGTGACAGGTGAGCTGGCTTCCTGGCCCACAGAGGCAGAAGCCAAGGGACCACGGGGCTGAGAGCCTGAGGACCAGAGAGAGACTTGGCTGCTGGCTGAGGAGAGGTGCTGTCAAGGACCAATGACTGTGACCTTACTGCTTACTGATTCTGACTTATGGTAGCCTATTACCTTCCCTATTAAACCCTATAATTGTGAGTATTGTCTGTGAGTTCTATGTGGCAAGTGGAATGAATTACTGAGCCCAGCACAGAAGTAGAGTGTCATGGGCAGAACGACTGGGTAGAGGATGACCGAGCATGGACGCATGTTTGACCTCTGCCTGGTGGCAATGGGGAAGTCAGAGTGGGGTCAGGTATGGCCTCCCATACCCCTTGTTTCATTTCTCAAAGTTTTGGTTTGTTCTGAATCTATAAAATGTCAACAGTACTCTGCTGGTGGTGCAGCAGATTATTAATTGGGGTGCTAACCACAAGGTCATAGGTTCAAACTCACCAGCCACTTTATGGGAGAAAGATGAGACAATGTACCCATAAAGACTGACAGTCTCCGAAACCTTTAAGAAGCAGTTCTACTCTGTCCTGTGTGGCTACTGTAGGCTGGAACAGACTCGATGGCCCCACATTTGGTTTCTAGGCCCGGCAGGAGACTGCAACAGAGACAGCATAGCACTTGGGACACAGTACGTGCTCAGTCAACACCTTTTTTCTTAAGAGCCAGGCAAGGCCCTCACCCAGCCTCTTTCTTTCTGACAAGAACCTTCCATGCTTACTTTACAGGCTGGTTTAAGTAGCTGAATTTTAAATAATTCACAGCTTTGCTGTTAATATTTGTAGTTGTTGAATTCCTCTAATAAAATATTTAAAGATTTCTCTCCCTGCCCCCTCCAACACCCCAAAGTCTATTTAGCCTGGAGAATGATTTGCTTTCTGAAATCTAGGGCTTGGCTGCCCTTTCTTTGTTTTCAGTTCTGCATCTAATCCAATCTAAAGTTGTGGTAGAGGTTAGAGATTCGCGCTTAGGTTTTACGGTGCACAAGCACACACAGGAATGCTGCCTGCCCTGGGGCTGGGCCTCTGCAGTGGGTTTGTATTTTAAAGGGCTGTATGATGGTTACAAACCTGGACTTCCAAATTAGAATTGGATTTGAACTGAGCCCTGCCATTTCATTGCTGAGTAATCTCAAGCAGATAACTTCGTCTGTGGAAACCTTTGCTTCCAAATATACAAAATGGGGATAACAACATGCTGTTTGCTTTGCCTGACGGGATTTTGAACCTTTCAGTTCAGCTGATACCCCGGGGGCTGCTGCTTCCATTCTCTCCCTGCACCGCCCCCTACCTTATGCATTTGGTAGGGCAGGGAGACTCCCACTGGCTTGGGTCTCTGACTTTGGTGTGGGCCATCTCCATCAAACTGTAGGCTTTCTTGGAGACCCCCCAAGCCTCACTGACTTTGTCATTTCTCCACACTGCTGCTTGGCGAAGGAGAAGGATGGTTTGGACGTGCTGTGGCATTCTCTTGAAGGAGGCTTCAGCTCCCTCTTGAAGATGCAAGAGGGTCTGAAACACAAGGCAAGCTTCCCAGGTGCCGATTGCATTGTTCAAAGAATATACTCCCTTTGATAGCACTTATATTTCATTCTCTACTGCCAGAATGGAGACACATGCTGGGTTTCTGCATTCGTAATTGGGAAAGAACAGATGGAAGAGACACAGTGGGAAGTAATACTGTCATTAAAATAATCTATACTGCTCGTAATTCTTGGGCGTGTGTGAGAAGGTGAGTGGAGCCACGTGGGCTGAGATGCTTCATATCCATTTCTCATGGAAATTATCCATTCCTTGTGCCTGGTAGTGGTTGAAAATTCACATTCTCTCCTGGTACACTTCTGTGGATGTGACTTTGGCTCAGGGTTGGGAAGATGAGGAAAGCAACAGATTGGAGGCAAAGTGTTCTTCAGTAAAGGGCACAGTAGACATTTTGGATAAAGAGGAAAGAGTGGGCAAAGGTACAGAAGGTGGAAAACTAAGAAGGAATTCAGTTCATAATAAATAGATCTGCTTGGCTGGGGCAGAATTCTACTAGGGAAGGAGCAAGGGGTGTGACTGAAAGGAGAGCTGCAACTTGGCGATGAGCTTATTGACCATCAAGAAAGAACTTGAATGAGAAGGATTAGGGGGTGGGAGAAAGAAGCTGGACTACTGTGCCTCAGCTTCCATCCAGGTGTCCCTAGTGGCTGTGTGAACTTGGGGAAAGCACTTCTCTTTCTTGAGTCCCAGTTCTTCATCTGTAAAATGAGGATACAAGAGACCATCTAAGTACATCTTCCAGTGTCTTGAAGGCCAGAAGCCCTGAACTACTAGCCATTTCAGCAGACTACATCTATTCCTGAGTTGTGTTTTTTCCCCCTCTTCTGACCATACAGGCTAATTCTAAACTGAGTTCATCTCAATGCCTGTAGTTTGATTAATAATAATGACAACAATATTGCTTGTTTAGTAAAATGTCTAGCATTACCCTTTACTGAGGGTTTACCTTATGTCAGGCACTGCAAAGCGCTTTGTCTTTATTATCTCATAAACCATTATTAGAAGCCAATAAGTAGGTAAACATTGATTCCCCTAATCCGCATTTGAGGGTAAAGAGGTGTCACCCCTCACTGAGTGGTAAGGCGTTCATTGGAAATTGCACTCCCCCCCACACCCTCACATACACCCCCCACGTACACTGTCACAACAATGATACTAGTGCCTGAGGCACAGCACTCTGGAGCTGTTTGGTGTGCGATGGTTAATTTTGCCATTTCCAAATTTTATTGATGAATAAACAGGTTCTTGGAGGAGAAATCTCTAAAAGTAGCCAAGGACCACACTTGAACTTGGTTCTCCTGAGATAATGACATTTTTTTTCAAATATATAGGTTGCCTGCCCTCTTTTTGGGAGCATTCTCCCTTTAAAAAAATGTCATTTCCACCATGAAAGGTAAAAACCCTGGGGAGGACCGACTTCTGCTTGGTGCAAAGCCTTTCGAGCAGCAGAGAAGCCTGGCAGCACAGGGATAAGGAGTTGTCTTTACACCATTTACTCATCAGAGACCACCTTATATCATTCGGTTGCCCACTCCATCATTCATCATTAATGAATAGTGCCAGCCAAGTCCTGAGGTGATCACACCAATATCATCTTTACACTGAAGGAACCTTTGGGTGTCTGAGGTAGTGGGAAGGCCAATGGGTACAATAGATTCAAAGCTGTGAGGTTGGCAACACTGGGGGTGGAGCGCCATGGTTTCTGACTCTGCTGATCAAGAGATTCGGTTGTGTATTAGAGCTGCAATGTTGAGCACTCTGGTTTGCAGAGGGCTATGAATGATGGAGATAGTCCTAAATCCATTTACACGCTCCCCACATAGATTGGGCCTCCATCAACTCTTTCTGATCTTTCATTAAGGATGTAGATGATTTTGCCCTCAGGCAGAGTGCCTTGGAAAGTAGATGACTTCCAACCCGCTCCAGCCAGCCCAGGGAGAGGCAGCGTCTCTTGGGCGTGTCAGGTGTGTCCTTGATAGGGGTGACTGTACTGGGGAAAGTAATAGGGGATCGCAACATCATGATTCTTGTCCTATCAGACTGGCCCATATTTTGTTGGCCAGGAGACCCTGGATCAAACTTGTAAGCTTTTCTATCTAACAGTGTGTGTGACCCAATCATGGTCTCCTGCCTGGTTCTATAGCCCACCTGTAACTGTGACGTAATGGTCTGAAACCAACCAGGACTATGAGTCAGTTCCCTTTGTTCCATGGCTATTTATCTGGCTTCACAGCTCCAATCCTCAGCCGCCATTTTTACCCAGGCTAATAGCTTCCCACAACTGATGATACATCATGTCTTTGTATTGTCTCCTTCCCTTTTGAAACTTTTTAAAATTTTCTCCTTAGATTATATTTGATATTGAGGTCTCTTTGTACCCTAAAACAGTTGCTATGCAACACGCAGGCTGCCCTTGCTTTCTAAAAGGGAGGTTGAGTTTCTTGCAAGGCACCAGCCCATATTTTTTCCTGTTCCAGTTATCATGCTAGTATATTCCTGTTTTACAATTTCAGGTCTGTTTCAGCTTTGCTTTATAGGCCATGACTGAACCAGAAAGAGCTGGTGGGAAAGGTCCAATGACTTACTTATAAGTGGTGAGTAAAAGAGGCAAGAGTTGAACCCAGTTCTTTTGTCCATCGACTGCAAAACCCTTTGGATATCCTACATTTCTCCCTGTGCTAAGGAAAACTAGATAACGTTTTCCAATAGTTTAAAAATATTTTTGTACTGGCCTTTTGGGCACTAAAGGTGTGAATTTCTCTATACCTTGCTCATTGTTAAGATTTCAGATCACATGCGATTTTCTAGAAGAACCTGCCCTGATCCTATGCTGTGGGGCTGATCTCAATGAGCTCTCACAGCAACGTGCAATTTTGCTCTCTGGGCTCCTGCAGTGGTGTGAGTTGCATTTTAATTCTGGCCTCCCTTATTTGATCCCTGACTCTAAGAGGATGGACACTAGTGGCTATCGAGTCCATTTCTGGTGACCCTGTGTGTTTCAGACCAGAACTGCATTGCATAGAGTTTTCATGACTGTGATCACCAAGTCTAGGTCGCCACATGTTTCTGTTAGGGGGCCTTTAGGTAGATTAGAACAGTCCACCTTTTCATTGATAGCCGAATGCTTAACTGCTAGCACCATCCAGAGACTCCTCTGAGAGCAGGGATCATATCTATTTGAATCACAATCGAGCCCTCAGTTTAAGGCACAAGGTTGGAACACAGTCAATGGGTAAACAATACTGAATGAATGAATGAATCCTTTAAAGCACAGGATGCCCACACTCTTGACTTTAGAACCAACAGAGAATTCCCTACTTGGATCCACAATCGATATATTTGTAGGCAGCACTCAAGAAATCAAATGACATATTGCACCGGGCACATCTGCTGCACAAGACCCTTTTTAAGTGATAAGTAAAAGTGTCACTTTGAGGACAAATGTGCACCCGTTTCAAGCTGTGGTGTTTCCCATCGTCTTGTATGGATGTGAAAGTAGACAACGAGGAAGAAACACCAAAGGAGGATGAACGTCTTCAGATTATAGAGCTGGAAAAGAACCCTGCCTGCTCATTCCAGGGATTTGGGAGGAACCAACATCTGTTCGGGAAGAAGTACATCCAACAGGTTTCTTAGGGGGCAAGACTTCATCTCATATACGTTGAACATGTTATCCAGATAGACAGGTCGCTGGAAAAGAATGTCAAGCTTGGCATAATAGAGGGTCAGGGACAAAGAAGCAGTTCTGCAATCAACAAGATGGCCTGACACAGGGACTGTACCAATGCCCTGAAACCGAGCACTGATGGTGAGCATGGCACAGGATTGGACTGTGTGTTTCCTGTAGTACAAATGGTCACTGCCAGGCAGAACCCACTCCATGTCACCGAACAATTTTAAAGAGGCAGGGCCTTCTCCTCAGAGCTTGTTAGCCATGTAGACCCTCAAGGCCGATTTTAAGGCCTCAGAATCAGAATCCGTCTTGTAACAAGATCCCAAGTGATCTGTATGCATGACTGATAAGCACTGAGGAGGAGGAGAAACCAAGGTACAGTGTATTGATGTGTCAGTTAATTAAGTAATTCAATTTCGTGATCTGTTATCTTACTGCATGCCCAGTCCTGTGGGAGGTCCTAAGACTCTGGGTCAAACACAGTCAGTATTATATCTGTCCTAACGGAGCCCCTGGATCTCCTTCCAGGGAAAAGCATGTGAACCTCCTGGCATGGAGGGAGGGCTGGCTGCTCATTGGATGGCTGGTGGGGTGGAGAGGGTTTGCCTCACATAGTGACTGGGTGTTGGAGGGTCAAGAAGGGTAGCCTATAACTATTGGAACTTCCTTCCACATGACCAGACTGGAGGGAGGTAAACCACTCTGGAGCCTGTGGCAATAATCCAAGCTGATCTTCACTCTCCATCCTCACTGACCTCCTGAAACACCTGCTTTGAGCACCCAGTGAAACAAATAAGTACCAAATACCCTGGCTTTCTCTCAGTCCCTCTTGCTCTTTTCTCACTTGCATTCTGCCATAAATAACAACCTTCTGTTTCTTGACTCCCTCTATGTGTTCTCCCTCTTTGATTATTTTCTTCCCTAACTCTCAGAGTGCTTCCATTATGGGGACGGTCACTCCAGCATTAGAAACCATGTATACAAAAACTGAGTCACAACATGAAACAGGCTTAGGGTAAAACAAGAAGTGGGGTACAGAACTGTGTGGACATATTATAAAAACAAAACACTGTGGAAGAATTCAGAGGCATTTGGCATAATGAATGCCAGTCTGGCATAACGAATGCCAGGTCTGGATTTGGCTCCATTTTACTCTAAACTCCATTTCTCGCCCACCCACCCCCCTCACTGATTTAAGCTTTATTTTGACTTTTTATTCACAAATGGAATTTTATAAAACTTTACCTTGCCCTTAGAAAATAAGGTGTGGGAGTCAAGAGTGTGGTCAGGCTGTTCCCAGAAACGTACAGCCCACTCCCTTTTTTGCAAAATCTGTTCTCAGTGAGAATGCTCGTGCCAAGTCCCCTGTAATTTGGTGAAAACACTTACCCATACCAGCTCCAAGGTATCTCTAGATTAGAAAAAGTTATTTTGAAATATGCATGGTCTAAACCCAGGGATATACATGGGAGCCAAATAAAAAGGAGGTGGGGAAAGGAAAAAGAAATGGCTAGCAGGGGCACAGGGCACTAACCCATCCAAGGGGAGGGTACTGCTTATATCTCCACAGGGAAAGAGGGACCAGACTTCAACCCAGTGCTCCAAGATGTGAATGCAACATGCCGGCGTGGAATAGGGAACCAGTGGAGAGGTCTGGGGGGCCAGGCCCAATCCCAAATACTACATGGACACCTGCCCCTGCCCACAGAAGAATTTACTTCAGAGGACAGCATTGAAGCTGCAGCTCTGGGAGAGGGACATGTCTGATCAGAGCACATGGGAGCAAATGAAGGGGGAGGAAGAGAGAGTGGAGCACATCCTGGCCCACCAAGCCTTGAGGATGATATTCCCACTCAGAGCAGCCAATCCACAGAGAAGACCACATGGCCGGCCCCACTATGAAACATATCATCCTTCACTGACCCATAGTCCTACAGGAGACAACACTGGAGACACAGTGTGGGAATTCTGCTTGATCTGATCCCACCACACCGAGGCAAAACACTAATGGTGTGCAACAGAACAGCAAGGGGAACAGAGCAACAGAGTCCCTAGGGAATACGAAAAATAGACTTTGGGGCCAGAGCTTTGTGCCCCAACACTGAACTGGAAAACACTCCTAACGGCCAACAAACAGTCCTTGAACGAACCACAAGCTTTTTTTTCTTGTTGTGTTTTGTTTTGTTTTTTGCCATTGGTTTGTTGTTGTTGTTGTTGTTTTGTTGTATATTGTTGCTTGGTTTTGCTCTGTCTTGTTTTTGTGCATGTTATTATATCCGCAGGTCTGTCTAAATAAGACAGGCTGGATGAACAATCTGGAGGAGAAAACAACGGGACTAACATGTCTCCAGAGAGACATGGGAGAGGGGAAGGTAGGTAGAAAGGTAGTGGTGTTAACAAACCCAGGGACAAGGGAACAACAAGTGGTCCAAATCGGTGGTAAGGAGGGTGTAGGAGGCCTGGTAGGGCATGATCAAGGGTAATGTAACCAAAAGGAGTTACTGAAACCCAAATGAAGCGTGAGCATGATAGTGGGACAAGAGGAAAGTCAAAGGGAATAGAGGAAAGAGCTAGGAGGCAAAGGGCATTTATAGAGGTCTAAATAAAGGCATGTACATAGGTAAATATATTTATGTATGAGGATGGGGAAATAGATCTATGTGCATATATTTATAGGTTTAGTATTAAGGAAGCATATAGACACTAGGCCTCCACTCAAGTACTCCCTCAATGCAAGAATACTTTCTTCTATTAAACTGGCATTCTATAATGTTCACCTTCCCAACACAACCGCTGAAGACAAAGTGGGTGAATAAGCAAATGTGGTGAAGAAAGCTGATGGTGCCCGGCCATCAAAGGATATAGCGTCTGGGGTCTTATAGGAGTAGAAAGTCTCATCTCTCTCCTGAGGAATGGCTGGTGGTTTAGAATTGTTGACCTCATGGTTAGCAGCCCAACTCGTAACCACTATGCCACCAGGGTCCTGGTAATGTCACATGTAGAAGCAAGGTAAAGAACTCATGTCTACTATATCAGCAAGCATGTTCATCCTGTCACATGTTGGGTTTTTTGGTCTGGCTGGAAAAAACTTATAAAGGACAGTCTGGAAAATAAGCGGACATCCTGTGACACTCTTGACTTCTCTAGACTGACGTTTTGGGCTGTAAATTAGAGGAGAAAGGCTCCCAAATTAAGCAAGTGCAATGGGATGCTCCCAAATTAAGCAAGTGCAATGGGATGCCTATTTCGACTAGTTCCTAGAAGCTTCCAAGAGACATCGGAACAGCAAAATCACTTCCCTGCAGGATACTGTTTCTAAGTTAACTGAACCAAATAAGAAGCTGCAATGTCAAATCCCTGCCATTCCAAAGCCAACCTTTAGCAGCGGCCATCTTTCCCCTCTATTGTTCCCTACCTGTTTATACTCCTGATAAGATACCAAAGAAGTTTGTTCCTAAAAAGTAAGTACTAGACTAATGATCTAAACCTATTGACATTATTTTTTTTCTTGAAATGCCTTTTAAAATCTGGCATTTAGAGGAGGAGCAAATAGGTCTACAGGTCACATCTTCTCCTGGATCCAATGTGGAACTTTGTGCTACAGTAAAAGAGTTCTTAAACACCTCTGAGAATTCTCAAATGTTTACAGAGAAATTTAGAATACTAATAAAAACCAATGAATATGGAATGTCAGATTTACATCAATTAATTAATATCTTAATAGAATAAGAGAAAACCTAACTATTGAAGAAAAAATCAAATGAAGACATCCAGAGATATCTTTAATTATAAAAACTAATGCTTCTGACACCCAGCTTTCAGAAAAATTCAGAGAAGTTGCTAAAAGACTCTTAGATGTCACCTTTAAAGTTTCCCTTAGAAAATACATGGGACAGAAATCCAGAATTAAAAATGAGAAAGATGAAAAAGCTTATAATTTCGCAGATCAATTAGCTAAGGCTTTTATACAGCATATCAGATGAAACACTACAAAAACTGGAACCGAAATTGTGTTTTTAACTCAATGTTTCTAAATGGTTTACATCCAGAACTACTTGAATTAGTAGAGTAAAAGTAGAACCGATTAGGGGGAATAGGGGTGGGTGAACATTCTAATCAATGTATTAACTTGCCTGACCTTTAAGCCATCCAACACCATAGAGTAAAACAGGCAAACCAAACAACATCAACTAATGGAATTGCAATTACTGTACCTGCAAGAACAAGCTACACCTCACTCTAACCTCCAAGCAGCTCGCCTGGATGTGTGTCATTACTGTGAGAAATCTGGTCATTGGCAAAGTGATTGCTATCCACTGAAGAAGCTTCAGAGCTGAGTGAAGCTACCTCGGTAGAACACCCTTTAGCCTCACATAAGGGTTTTCTCAAGATGCACTTAACTCACAAGGAGCAACTATTATGAATATTAATATACAATCTTGCTAATTTTTTGTGGACACCGGAGCCTAAACCCCCAATGTTTACTAAAACCTTTGCCTTGGGCCCAAAGACTTCATTAGTAGTGGGGATTACTAATAAAGAGCAAACACAGGTCTACTCTCAACACATTACTATATCCTATGGGCATACGGAAGATTTGCATCCTTTTGTACTTCGCCCAGATATTCGTCAATTTGTTAGGCCCAGACTTTCTGTCCAAATGGACTTGCCATTTCCTATTCACAGAAAGGGGAGAAATATCAAATGTACCTGGTGTCACAAACATAGACTTTCAAAGGGAATTTGATGCAGAATTAATTATTTCAAACCAAAAAAGGCTGCTTACTCTTTGCAAGTACTAGCCTTGCATACAGGGTGTATCTAACTCATTTGCTAGGGAGCCACGTTGGTGCTGTGGTAGGAATGTCAGTGGGCTCGCCTCCTCTGAAGTCCTCCTTCTGACAGCATCTGATTTTAGACCACATTTCATGGCTTTTAAAAATCCTGCTACCTTCTTCCCCAAACGGATAATTAAAACTACCTAGGCACAACTGCAACGTCCCAGACTTAACAATTTCTGACCCCATCCCCAAACCTAAAGGAACATCTTTTACAAAATCCTGATGATTTGATTTATAGATGGTTCTAATTTGAAATCTGATCCAAATGGCTCCTCTTAGGAGTTTGGGTGTGGCAGTACCACCTCTACTGAGGTTCTTGACCATGTTGTCCAGAGAGACCAGTTCCTGGGGAAGAACATCATGCTTGGGAGAGTAGATGGGCAGTGGGAGGGAGGGAGGAAGGCCTTGGCCAAGCTGGATTGACACAGTGGCTGCAGCAATGGACTCAAACATAAGGCTAACTGCGAGGATGGCATGGGATCGGGCATTGTTTCACTCTGCTGGTCGTAGGGAAGCTATGAGTCGGAAATCAACAAGAACATGGAAACAGACAAGGTTGTTAAGCTCCTCTGGAACCACTATAAAAAATTGGAACCTGGTGACAGATCGTTTAGATATTTTGTTACTTCCCTCCGAAATTGCTGCTGTAAAAAATACAGGCAGAGCAACCGAAAATCATTTCCTAGACATAAAAAAATTAGAGTCAATGTTCTCATTGACTGAGCAGCCACATTGGTGGCCTCCCAGATTGTTATCACTCTGTTAATAGAAAGGGGCACCCTTTAAGTGAATTGCCTGCCATAACCTATTGTCAATCCTGATTCAGATAAGGCTACTTCAGAATGGCTTTTGAAATATCAATAAATGGTTCAAACTGAAGAGATGGAAACCTGGGAAAAGGCAGGGAATCCCCACAATCTTTTTTCTAAATTACTGACAGGCTCACCAGAAACCTGTCCTACCCATGTATTAACACATTGTCATGGTGCAGGTCCTTCACTAGGGACCTCATTGGAAGGAAGATACGATTACTAAAAAACATAAGGAAATGTTGGTGGAAACATTTTTTTTAATGTCATTGAATATGTCATATCTCATTGTCCTATTTGCTCTTGACATAACCCAGGGGAACATTTTAAAATCCACCCGGAAAACCCGCTGCCTTCTGAACCTATGCTTGCTCTTGAATGGCAATTTGAATGCATTCAACGCTCACCATCTAATTTATTAACGATGATTTGTTTAATTTCTCACACTGAGTGGAACTTTTCTCGGCCTATGTGCAACAGCACATGTAGCTAAGAATTTTCTTGAAAGTATCATCTCCTCCTGGGGAGAACCCAAAATCTTCTATACCAATTCATTTTACTGGGTAATCATTTGGGAAATATGTCAATTTTTTTACTACATTGCCCTATTATTCTCAATCTCTTAACCTTTTGGAAATAACTGATAGTATAATACAAATCCAATTGTCAAACTTTATAAGACTTTGAAGGCTGTAGACCAAAGACCTTCCTATGGTTCTTTTAAATTTAGGATCCACACATTTTGGACCCCAAAATGTGTCCCATATGAAGTGATCATAACCTATGGCCATTCCCTTATTTTTCAGCCAACATTGACTCTAAAATTGTTCAAACAGAATTATTGAAATATTTTCTATCTTTAACTCAATATTCTAAAAATTGTAATAGCCCAACAAAAGTCTTTGCAATCCCTTGCCAAAGTTGTACTACAGCATAAAATATTTCTGGATTTCCTGCTGTCTCAGCAGAAAGGACTAAACTGTTGGATAAATACTTCCTGGGAGGTAGAGAGCCCTGGTGGGGTAGTGGTTATGTACTTGGTTTTTAACTCAGAATTCAGCAGTTCCAAACCACCAGCCACTCCAAGGGAGAAAGATTAAACTTTTCATAAAGAGTTATAGTTTTGGAACCCATAGAGGTAGTTCTATTATGCTTTTTAGGGTTTCCATGAATCAGAATAAACTCTATAGCAATGAATTTTGTTTGGTTTGGGTGGAAGGCGGGGAGGGCAGTAGAATTAGACATTACAACGAGCCTCAGAAAGGCTACCTACTTGCATTTAGCTTCCCTAAGGCCTTCCTCTTTTGACTTATTTAACTAGTTACCAAATGGCACTGGATCTTGGTAATATTTAATATTGTAAACCAGAATGCTAATTATAATAAAATTACAGTCATTATAGAAATAACTAAATGTGCCATGAAATGCTTATCTAATATATGTAACCACACTACAACTCCCTTCACTAGGCTAAACATTGTGTTTTGAAATAGCCTTTCTTTTTTTTAAAGCATTTTATTGGGGGCTCATACAGCTCTTATCACAATCCATACATCCATCATTGTGTCAAGCACATTTGTACATATGTTGCCATCATCATTTTCAAAACATTTTCTTTCTACTTGAGCCCTTGGTATCAGCTCCTCGTTTTTTTTCCCTCCCTCCACACCCTCCCTCCCTCCCTCATGAACCCTTGATAATTTATAAATTATTATTATTTTTTCATGTCTTGTACTGACCAATGTCTCTCTTCACCCACTTTTCTCTGGGAGGGGGTTATATGTAGATCATTGTGATCTATTCCCCTTCTCTCCCCCCACCTTCTTCTTACCCTCCTGGTATCGCTACTCTCATTGTTGGTCCTGAGGGGTTTATCTGTCCTGGATTCCCTGTGTTTCCAGCACTTATCTGTACCCAGGTACATACTCTGGTCTAGCTGGATTTGTAAGGTAGAATTGGGGTCATGGCAGTGCCGGGTGGGGGGGCAGGGGGAGAGGCATTAAAGAACTAGAGGAAAGTTGTATGTTTCATCGGTGCTGTACTGCACCCTGACTGGCTCATCTCTTCCTTGGGATTCTTCTGTAAGGGGATATCCAATTGTCTACAGATGGGCTTTGGGTCTCCACTCTCCCCTCCCCCTCATTCACATTGATATGATTTTTTCTTCTGGGTCTTTGATGCCTGATACTTGATCCCATTGACACCTCATGATCACACAGGCTGGTGTGCTTCTTCCATGTGGACTTTGTTGCTTCTGAGCTAGATGGCCACCTGTTTATCTTCAAGCCTTTAAGACCCCAGATGTGAAAGAGCCTTTCTAAGGACACTTCCGTCACATATTTTCCAAAAGCTAAACTGCTCCTCTAAGGTGGCTCTATTTGCAACACTGATAACAGCCATCTCACCCTGAAGAAGACACCACAGCACCACCACTCACAACACCCAGCCACTGCCATCAAGAGGATCCTGAGTCCAAGGGTCTGCATACATCTTCATGGGAGCAGACAGCCACGCCTTTTCCCCATGGAACAGCTTACTGGTTTGACTTTACCTTCAGTAGTCTGATGTAGTTAGGTCATTGTGCCAACCTGGCCGATAAACACAAGTGGGGTTAATTGAAGGGCGGAGAGATAAATGGCTCAGTGAGCCTCGCCTTTCTAGTTCTCAGATCTCTTGCTTTCTGATTATGGTTGGACCAGGGTACAATTGCCTTAGCCAGCTCCCTGCTTTAGCTGGGAAGGCTCACTTTCTGCAAGAAATCCCTGAGGAAAAGCCACA
This sequence comes from Echinops telfairi, assembly GCF_000313985.2. Taxonomy (NCBI): domain Eukaryota; kingdom Metazoa; phylum Chordata; class Mammalia; order Afrosoricida; family Tenrecidae; genus Echinops; species Echinops telfairi. The sequence continues at coordinate 20,670,998 of NW_022111310.1, forward strand.
TGGACCTACTCTGATGCAGCCCTGGGTGCTGGAGCACCCTTGTGGAGACCCCTGCCAGCGCTGAGATGCTTACATGCTCACTGATTCAGCTTTCCTCCTGCAGTCGGCATCATTGCATCTGTTTTGTGAGATGGAGGAGGACTTTGTGGATTGGTGTTGCACATATGGGTTAGTGGGTTAATGTTGGACTTGTGAGTTTGGGCAGCACTGGGTTGAGATGTTTTCTTGATGTGCACTTAACCTTTATATAAAACCCTCTCATAAACATGAGTTTCTGTGGATTTGTTTCTCTAAAGTACCTAGACTGACACATAGTCCAATGCTTAACCCCAAATGCAATCGCTTTAGGATTGGATGAGACAAACCTTTTTTATCCTTTAGGCTGATTGTTTCCCCAATATCTGAAAAGGAACAATGTTCCACACTCAAGGGAACTCGTGCTGTCATGTGTCTAAAAGACAGCACTGCACCTCTCCCTGGACATGCTCTGAACACTTTAATATGGGCTTGCTACAAGTGGAAACAACTTGATAGCAAACAACAAACATCCTACTGGACAAACATTGAGTCCTCTTGTAAAAGTCACTTCGTCTTCTGGGGTTTGCTGACTGTATTTGTTTCTCAGGGGTGCTACAACAAAGTACCACAAACTGGGTGGCTTAAAAACATTCTCTCATTGGAAACTACAAGTCCAAGAAACTATAAGTCCAAACTACAAATCAAGTCATTTGGTAGAATTATGTTCCCTCTGATAGTTTTAAGGAAACAAAACAAAACAAAAAACCTTCCTTGTTTTTCATTTTTCATGCTTTTCTCTGATTTTTGGTTTCCCGTAGCTTGTGTCTACATCATTCCAACCCCTCCCCATCTTCCTTTGGCCTTTCTATCAAGACATCAGTCATTGGATTTAGCATCCACCATAACTCAGCATTGCCTCATCTGAATTAATTACAAGGAGATCTGGTGGTGTAGTGGGTTAGGAGGTGGACCGCAAATCACAAAGTCAGCAGTTTGACTCCACTAACTGCTCCACAGGGAGGAAGACAATGAGAAGGGAAAATTAGGCAATCTCCTCCTGAAAGATGTGCAGTCTTGGAAACCCTAGGTTTCCCTTCTACTCTAGCCTGCAGGGTTGCCGGGAATCAGAACTGACTCCTCGATGGCTGTGTGTTTAATTACATCTACATAGACCTTCTTTGCATTTCCACAGATTCGGAGGTGCTGGGTGGATATAGATTTGGGGGGAGAATGAATGATCTGCCATCATAAAGATATGCAGTCTTTAAAACCTTACGGGACAGTTTTACTCTATGCTGTAGGTTGCCTGAGTTAGAATGGCCTCCAGGCACACAAAGATGCAACACTCAACCCCGTACATTGATGTATGAAGCCAAGGCCCATCTTGCCCTCTCTGCTGTTGCTCATGTCTTCCCATTCTTACTTCCTAAGACCAGCAAGGTCACTCCCCCTGCTAACCACAGAACAATCTTGGCGAGTTTCATAATTTGTGTCACTGTAAAAAATGCCATTTTGATGTGTGAGAAATCGGGGTGGATATGGTAGTCTCAGTCCATGGCTGGCAAGTATTCTCTTCCTTGCTCTTTGCAATTTAGATCTTAAAACTGACATACTTTCATTCAGATACCACACCCTTGGTATTCTATAAGAGGCTCTTCTCCTTGGGACAGCAGGAGTTTCCATGCAGGAAAGAAGATTCCCAGGAACTACTGCTGAAACAACCCTTCTCCCAGCCTCCTGCCTCCCACCCCCAAACAGATAGATCCACCATGCCCAGAGGATCCATTAACAGCTGGCTCAGCTTACCAGGAAGCTCTAAATAATTTTAATGGCATAAAAGCCAAGGAGTTGTTTTCCAGCTTCTGTGTAATGCACATTAATGAGGAATGATCTTAGAGGGGAGAACATGAATGAGGCAGATGGAGAGATAAGGAGAAAATGAAAAATAGGAGCCCCCCAACATTCAGAATCTTTAAAGGATCCTATATCAAGAAACCATCTGTCTCTGATAAGCACCCTCCATGTTCCCAATGCCTTTTTGCCTTAATACCATAAGGGTGCATAAATGACTCTTTTCTAGGCACTGTGCTAAGGAGCCCTGGTGGTGCTGTATGTAAGTGAAAGGTTGGTGGTTCAAGCACACCAGTCACTTTCGGGGCTGGGGGTGGGGGGAGATACGGCCGTTTGTTCCTGTGAAGATGTACAATTTGGAAATCCTCGGATTCAGAATTGAACCCATGGCGGTGGATTGGGTTTGGTATTTGTGTTACACCCTTGTCCAGGCATGGCTTCATTCATTCTCCAAATTCGAACACGAACGGCCTGGCCTGCCTTCACAGCGGCTTTGTCTGCTGTGTTCACTGTGTTTCAGCTTTTGAGAACAGCACCAGGTCCCTTGTGTTTTTCATTAAGTATTCGGTGAAAGTATAAACACCCGAGACTGCTAGGGTAACTAGGCACATTCAACAGATGTACTGATAGTAAGTTACCTGCCAAAGTCAGGTCTGCTGCTTAGTAGCCAGGACTCTGGTCTATCTATCCTCAAAGCTTCCCTACTCTAGATTGTAGAGTCATACTAAAACTTCCCTGACCATTTCTCTCAGCCACAAGACTGCCCTAGGAGCCCTGGTGGCATTTTGGTTAGCTGTGGAGCTGTGATCCATAGGCTGGCAGTTTGAAACGACTAACTGCTCCCAGAAAGAAAATGGGTCATTCTACTCCCGGAAATAATTACGGTCTCAGAAACCCATCGGGAGTTCGCAGGACAGTTCTACCCTGTCCTAGAGGGTGGCTATACGTCAGTGTGACTCGATGGCACTGAGTTGTCTGTTGTGACCCTTGAATGACTTGAACCCCCTGTTGCAGGACTCTGCTCTATGGGGCTTGCAAAGCTGTGACCTGATCTTTCTTCTGAGGAGAATCGGGGTGAGTTCAAACTTACAACCGTTTGCTTAGCAGTGAAGCACGGAATCCTTGGTGACCCCCAGGGATGCTGAGGATGGTTCTGGAACCATGTCTACCATCCCCTGCTGTGTTAGTCTGGGTACATTAGAGAAACAAATCCACAGAAACCCATGCGTATAAGAGAGAGTTTTATATAAAAGGTAAGTGCACATTAAGAAAACATCCCAACCCAGTGCTGCCCAAGCCCACAAGTCCAACATTAACCCATATATCTGACACCAATCCACAAAGTCCTCCTCCATCTCACAAAACACACACAATGACCCTGACTGCAGGAGAGGAAAGCTGAGCCAGTGAGCGTGTAATCATCTCAGCACTGGCAGGGTCTCCACATGGCTGCTTCAACACCCAGGGCTGCATCAGGGTAGGTCCATGCTGCTTCCCCTCCAGGATGTCTTGCAGGAAGTGAGCCTTGCCAGTTGAAGCAGAGAACCGGCTAAGGCAATTGCACCCTTGTCTGACCATCAAAAAGCAAAATACCTGAGAGCTAAAAAGGTGAGGCTCACTGAGCCATTTGTCTCTCCGCCCTTCAATTAACCCCACATGTGTTTATCGGCCAGGTTGGCACAATACACTTTAAGTAATTCACCTGCCCTTTACCAAGTTGAAAACCACTTTGTCTGAATATTAGTTCATTATTAGCTCTGAGCTGTGGTTGAGCATGTACTACCTGGAATTACAACTATCTACAAAGTACATGCCTATAACGAATTATAAACTTCTCAAGAAAGGTCCTGTATTTCATTTTTTGGTATATTATCATAAAGCCTAACTCATATTTTTTAATGTTAAGTGTATATTTTATTTAGCCCAATATTCTCTAGATATTGCAATTTAAACATGTAATCAATATTTTAAAAAAAGAGATTTTGAGTTCTGTGTCACATTAAGTATCCAAAAGCCAGTACATATTGCCTTAATTTAGACTGGCCACATTTCAAGTGCACAGTAGCCAAATGTGGCAAGTGGCTATTTTATCAAGCAGTATAAATTATAGATAATCAACAAATTTATATGGAGTTCAGAGTTAATGCACATCAATAGCATGACTACATGCTCATGGCTGGTGCAAATGTTTGATGCCCTTGGCTGCTACCAGTAGAAGGCTGGAGCTTTGAATTACCCAGAAGAGCCTCCCAAGAGCAGGCAGGCCCTTTGCATCTGAAAATGTGTTGGTGTATGCTGCTGCTGCGTTGATTGGGGCTCACTGTGACCCTGTTGGATGGGGTAGAACTACCTCAGAGGGGCGTTCCTGGCTTATACTATTTGAGGGGGCAGCTTGTCAGGTCTTCTCCCACAGAGCTGCTGGTGGGTTCAAACTACTCATCTTCCAGTTAACAGCTCATTGCTTTCCTAAGGGGTCACCAGGGCTCTTCTGCTGTAAAATTCAGCCACCCCAAACCTTATTGATTTCAGCGCTACTCGGACCCACAGCTAAGTATTGAATTGTGTCCCCCACCCCAACAAAAACAAACAAACAAAAACTACTGTTATCAGGTTAATTTCAAGTCATAATGGCCCCATAGAGAGTGTCCAGACTATTCCTCTTGCATCCAGACTCTGAGTGGCTGGCAGATTGCCCACTTCATTGTTAGCAGCCCAACGCCACGTGCCACCACCTAAAACCCAGTGCCATCGAGTCGATTTTGACTCACAGCGACCCTACAGGGCAGAGAAAGCTGTTCTTTTGGCTTTCCAAGACTTTAAATCTTAAGGTAGCTGACAGCCTCATCTATTTCTCCCCAGCAGAACTCACCACCTGGGGTGGAGCGGTCTGGGTGGGCCTTCCCTATCTTAACCTCAATGCCCAGGGTGAAAATCCTATTTGGGAAAAGGCCGTCATTGTCATGATAATGACAAGGGTGTAGTTTGCAGGGAGTGTTTTAGCCCATCTCTTTTGAGATGTAAAAGAGATTAAGCCAGCAAGCTGAACGGTGGAAAGGAGATGCCAAACCAGGCCGAGTAGAAGTTCAAGGAGACCAGGGCCTCCTTTCCTTAGAGCCCACAGAGCTTTCCACTAGCGCTGGCACTTTGACTTCTAATGTCTGACACTGTGACCAAAAAAAAAAAGCGTGTTCAAGTGACCTATTTGTGAGCTTTCTGTCCTAGCAGCAGCAGATAACAAGACACAGACCGTGAGGTGGCCGAGACCTGGAATTGCTGCCACAGCAACTGGCTTAAAGAGGAGCGCATGTTTAATCACATCCTTTCCTACTTGGCCCCAGTTCTTTTTGATAGACATTATTTTAGAGGAGTTTTAAGTTGACAGAAAACATTGCACTATGAATCAATATTTCGTTCCTATTTGATCAGTTTAACTCTTGGAGTCAGATTCAGAAGGAAGTTTGATGGTACCCATCAACATGTAAAATACATCACCCTTTTATTGTATAATCCATTTAAGAAGCTTAGAGAACTGCACCAAATCATGTAAACACATGTAGGAAGTAGCATTTTTTAAACAAATAATAATAAAAAAAGAATGAACATAAGACAATAGCCTTGATGAGTCATTAAATAGATCTACATCTGTGCTATGGAATATTTAGCAGTGGTGCGGATGAATATTGCAGATCTGTGCAATGGGCAGGGGCTTTGCATTTGGACAGGGTGTTTCTGAAAAATATGTTATATCTAGTCGATTCTGATTCATGGTGCGCCTAATACATGTTCAGTGTGGAACTACTTTGTGTACAATTTCAAGCACCCAGTTTCTCAGAAGAAGGTTAACAGGTCTTTCTGCCAAAGTGCCTCTAGGTGGACTTACACGGTCAACCTTTAAATGACCAGCTCCATAGCTTAACCCCTTGCACCCTCCAAGAACTCTGAGCACCTCTCCAGACACTCCTGAGAGCCACATGCAGAAGTCCCCTGCGGCACTTGCAGTCTCTCTGGCTCCCTTGTCTTTAAAGATGGAGGGGCCCAGGCAAAACCACACTCCATCTGTGGAGAAATGGCAGCATCTGCACTTTCTGGGGTGAGATGAGTAAGCAGTAAGAAACTGTAAGGAACTTGTGTAATTGGATTTGCTATTCATTTGTCCACATGGTATAGGAGTCTTGAGATTTCGACCCCAGGGATGAAGACTCCTTCAGGGTGGCTAGTGGACACCAGCGGATGAGTGGGTGGGTGTGTAAAAGGAGACTTCCATGGGAGGATTTAAATACACAGACTGGATTTATGGAGAAAAAGGAGGAACAACAAAGTCCTAAGAACATTGAATCATGGTTTATAAGGGTTGAGTGCATTAATTAGCTAGATTCTAGCAGAAAGGTCAACCCAAACAACCTGTCCATGAACAAATTGAATAGGAGAACCAAAGACAATGGCTTCTGTGCTTGCCTACTGCCCAGCTAACCTTCACTCTTCAGCTCAAGGACATAGCTGCAGGGCCCTCTCATCAGCACCTCTGCTTTGGTTGGACCACCTCTCTCATTAGAACCTTTCTAGGTATACGACTATTCATCTTCCAAAAGATGGATTTTGACTGATAAAGGAGATAACGCAAGGTGAGCCATTCAGATGGGAACCTGTCATACAGTCAATCTAGCCAAAGATATACAGGTATCATTCATTTTACCATCAGGAGACTTCATATTTATGGTTCTAACAAATATGCCACTGAGTTGATTCTGAGTCATATGTCATTTCCAAAACTGTAAGTCTTTTTAAAAAATAAGATCTAGCAGGTAAGACTATAAATCTTTATGGGAGCAGAGAGCCTCATTTTTCTCCTGAAGAAGAAGCTGGTGGGTTTGAACCACTGACCTTGCAGTTATCGGGCTAAAGCCTAACCCAAAGACTCACTCACTGTCATCCAGTCGATGTTGGCTCCGGGTGACTCTATAGGAAAGGGTCGAACTGCCCCTGTGAGTTTTTGAAACTATAACTGTTTACTGGAATAGGAAGCCTGATCTTTTTTCCCTTGGAGCCTCTGGTGATTTCAAACTTCAGACCCAGTCAATTGTAGCTCAACGTGCAACCACTAAGGCAATCTTGTTCTTCAGGTTTGCAGTTCCTTCTTTAGGCAGCTCACTAACTCACTTGTATAACAGCAGTCATGAGGATGCACAGCACACCCTACTTGGATTGATTGGTCCCATCTATTAGAATTGTCTTAGCTACAGTGAAGGTATTAGTTACAAGAGAGTCTGCACCAGACCTTCCTCCCTTCGACACAGAATCTGAGCTCCCTGAGGCTGCAAATCCTTGCATACCGAAGGGCTATCTCCCCTCTACATCTAAGCATCTCAGGGCATGGTTTTATTGACTTACATATTTCAGACACATGGTTGTTTCCCACCTAGTCCTTACTCCAGGATCTTGCTGTGGCAGACACTTAGGGTGTGCCCCTGAAAATGAGCCCCCGCTGTAAAACACCATTGCATTGTCCTGTTGCTGCTTTACAACCAGCTGACAGGGCAGCAGCACCCTGCAGGGTGTTTTCCGGCCACCCTAGCTTTGGCCAGACACCTCTCCCACCCTTTATCTTCCTTGTGCAACAATCGGATCTCCCCCTAGTTGTCACCTTGCTACAGTTTAGCATTTTCCATGACACTGTCCAGGACCTCTCAGCTGCCTCCTTCTCCCTGGAATAATGCTGGGGGGTGGGGGCTGGGGAACAAATAACCCTCCCATTTACTGAATGGCTACTATCGCAGCTGCTTTTCCTGCAACACTCTACTGGATGGTTGCAGCAATCCCACAGGTAGATGCAGAAGTATCTCTTCACAGCTGAGGAAAATGAAGCTCAGAGAGGCGACTTTCTGAGTCTTGGAGAAAATATAAGCAAACGTCTAGCTGTGACTGGCAGCAAGGTCCAGAAATCCCATCATACCCTCATAGAGATTTTGTCAGACATTGAAATGAAATTGTACGTATAGATAAGAACACACACAGGCTGTTCTACACCACTGCCTTGAATGTACGTTCTTATGTAAGTCTCTATCCTTATAGGTACTTAAAGTGTCTGCAGTAGATTGTCAACCCTCCTATGTTGAAGGCAGGGGCCCTGGTGGCTTAGTGATTATGCATAAGACCAGCAGTTCGAAACCACAAGCTGCTTCTCAGAAAAAAATGGGGCTTTCTACTCCCAGAAAGAGTTACAGTCCAGGAAGGTAAGGGGAAGGTGGGAGGAGAAAGCGGGGACTGATAACAATGATCTACATATAACCCCTGCCCAGGGGGACAGACAATAGAACAGTCGGTGAAGGGAGACATTGGTCAGTGTAAGACATGAAAAAATAAAGATAATTTCTAAATTATGAAGTGCTCACAAGAGAGGGAGGGGAAAAAATAAGGAGCTGATACCAAGGGTTCAAGTAGAAAGAAAATGTTTTGAAAATGACGATGGCAACAAATGTACAAATATGCTTGACACAATGGATGGATGTATGGATTGTGATAAGAGCTGTATCAGCCCCAACAAAATGATTTTTAAAAAAAGTTAGTTACAGTCTACAAAAGGGCAGTTGTACCTGATCCTATAAAGTTGCGATAAGTCAACATTGACTTGATGGCAGTGACTTTTGGTTTGATTTTTATGTTTAAGGTGGAGCCGCTGGTGGTTTTGAACTGGCAGCCATGAGGATCACAGCCCAACACTTAACCACCACACCACCAAGTCTCTTATGGACTAGATAAAGAATATGGAAAGCCACCTTAGAAAAAAAAAAAAGAAAGAAAAGCCACCTTGTTGGCAGCCCAATGTTTACCCAACTGTGCCAGTAAGGCTTCTTATGTAAGTCACCCCCCACCCCCACCCTCCACAGCCCCCCCAACCCCATGCCCTACTCCTGCCTGCCATGAATTTACCAAGAAACAGTGATGTGGGAGATGGAGGAGTCACAGTAAGGGATTTATACTTAGTGAGACAGATGCTTGTGTAGACTGAAGAAAACGTTTTTGTTGTTACTATGTTATTTGTATAGATTTATTTTCAAAGGGCAAAACACTTAAGACAATTTAAATAGAAATCCAACAGAAGTACTCGGTCAAGGTCAGCAATGATGCTGATATGCTGCCTTCCTTCCTCGCCTGAGTCTTCAGAGGCTTCTTTCTTACAGGGAAGAAAGGTGGCCTGATACAGTATGCATATGCGTCCTTCTCATCTGCAATGTAATCTACAATTTCTTATGGACACATGAATGGCCCCCCCCCCACTGCATCTATGGCCAGAATTTCAAATCCAAGTTCCTCCTCCATGGCCATGATAATCTCCCCCTGGTCCAAATATCTAAGCCCTGCTCTTTCATCAAATGGGAATTTACTAAAAGCTTTTCGAGGTCTATCTGATCACAAGTTTCAAGAAATCAAGAGCACAGTTCTGATTCATTCTAATGTCAGCGGTAGTGCATCGCACCTGCGTGAGCATTGAAAACAACTGTGGACCTGGGGTATCCATCCAGATCCCCACAGGGAATGGAGTGGCTGGCACAGTCAGAGTGATGCGCAGGCTGTGGGTTGGTGGAGAACACAAGTGGAAAGGACACGAGCCACCATGGCTACATCAACCCAAGATGCACCTCAAGGAAAAGTTTTGGAGAAGGTCAAGGTCAGAATCGATTCTATAGACACTGAGTTTCTGGTTTTGAAGGAAAACCCACATTTACTATGTAATCATTGTAAGCCCAATATTGTGTTGTGTGCATTAATAACAGCAGCAGCCAATTTTAAACATGTTAAAAACAACCACTGCCATCTAGTTGATTCTCACTCAGAGAGACCCTGCACAGGGTTTCTGTGGCTATAAATCTTTACAGGAGCAGATAGCCTCTTCTTTCTCCCTTGGCGCGATGGGTGAGTTTGAACCACCAACCTTGCAGTTACTAGTCCAATGCTTACTGGCAGTGGCATGCTATGTACTGTGAACTTGTCATGCTCACAAGAAATCAGCAAATAAATCATTCGTATCTCTATGGTACAAAAGACAAAGGAAGAAACCACAGTCGGCAGAGGCAGTAGAATTTACGAGCATTTTTTCACGAGACAGGACCATTTAGAATCCAGGTTTGCCTAGATCCAGAGACTTCCTCCTCCGGACATTCATAATTTCAGACCGGACGGTCACGTGGGCTAGGCAGTGCGCTGCTATGTGTACAGTGGGCAGTTCAAACAGAGTCACTTTGGGGGATATGCTGAGGCGCTCCATTCTGCTGACAACGCTGGACTGAGAAATTCTGCACAGGGTCCTGGGAGGTGGAGTCAACTCAATGGCAAGAGGTCTGATCTGGTCTTCACGATCTCAATGCACAGAGAAGAGGAAAGAGCAGAACTCAGGATTGAAAAGGGCTTTGAAACAAAGATGCGTTGAGAAAAGGAGAGAAGGTTTTGTGGAGCAATTTGAAATGGACATGAGAGGAAGAGGCCTTCAGGAACAGGAGTCTGGAGATACGGATGTGCTGTCTATGTGAGGAAAAGGGGAGGGGACAACATACACTAAAAAACAGTGCCTGTTGTGATTGCAATCTTATATTGCTTCGGGGGAACATGACTAGAATGCTAAGTTGGATGTAGAATCTTTGACTATGATAGACGGCTTGCTTTGGATAAAGTGCCTTGACCTTGTGGAGTCAGCTCACCAGGAAGTCAACGACAAGAAGAAGCATGAAATCTACTTAGACGTTGTTAGCCGCTCTCAAGGGGCCCGAGACTCACGGCAACCCGATGTGTTACACAGTGGAAATGTTCCCAAGGATTTTCTTGGCCGAATCTCTGTGGAAGCAGTTTGCACCAGGTCTGTTTTTCCTTCAGAAGCACTGGTGAGTTCACACCGCCAAAGTTTGGCTTAGCAGCCAATTACAAATTGCTTGCACCTCCGAGGCTCTGAGCCTATTTTTAGGGGGACACCAAGAAATCAGTCCATTTGCTCCCACCATAAACCACACTTGCGATCGAAAACATCATTTCTGTGCCATCTCCAAGTGTTTTTATAGGGACCTCTCCTAAGCCTGGGGAGATAAAGTCCCCGGTGCCTTCAGGAGACAAAACTGTACTTGTTCCCCACCATCTAATTTGATCAGTCCTTTGCTGACTAATTGAATTGCGCTGGCCTGCAAACTGATAGACAGCTGCTAAAAATGGTTATTGCATTATTAATTCACTCCAGCAATTTCACATTAAACCTATACCGTCAATAATTTTTCCCCTTCTATTTCTTCCCTCTTAATTAGACTATTTAAAACTTTGAAGGAATAGTCTTCCCACACTAAATGGAGGCATCGGGCAAATTACATTTTTGATTGAATACTTCTCTGATAGGCCAGCAAATGAGACCGTTGAGTTGTTAATTATTGTCAGAGTTCCACACGATGCCTGCTAATGAGGCAGTCAATCTCAGTTGTCAGTCCTAGAATATTAATGGAGGCCGATGGGCTGTACTGGGAAGGGTGCTTGATGGAGGTTCCGGGAGCCCAGCTGGCTGCCTGTACACGGAAGGTCAGTGTCTTCCTGTTGCTATAACTAATGAGGAACCGGAGATGAGTGTGGAAAAGGGTGACCAATGGGGCTGAGATAATCCAGGACTGCTTCATGGCACCTGGTGGACCACGGAGACAGCGCACTTGGTCCATGTTTAATATCAGTCACCATGTACTTGACTGTGGAGAACCCACCGGCAAGGCTGTATTGTGTTATTGGAGGTTCTTGGTAACTGAAAGGTAGTGAGAGGGTCCGTGATAAATATCCAGGAGAAGTTACATGTCTTCAGAGTGACCCAACTCCAAGGGTCACCGTTGACTTCTGTCTTGGGATTAAGTCTTTCTCAAATAGCTGCTGTGCTAGTGAGATCAAGTGAGATCAAGTGAGATGTCAGATTTCTTTCAACAAGGCTGGATCTGACAGCAAGTGGATGCCATTGTAGATGGCATCAAGCAACCCTATATTTAGTCTGAGATAGGGGAAGCTCAGTAGAAAGGTAGTCCAGAGATTTGATTTGATTCAATAAATATATACTGAGCATTTTGCATGCATGATAAAGACTTCAAGTTCCCAGTGCAAAATTGAAAGTCAGATTTTTATTATTTTTTAAAATTCATCTTTGGCCATAAATGACAGTGTGGACCATAATGAACTATGGGCAACGCTGAGAAGAAAAGGAATGCCAGAACATATAAACTGACTATACACATGGACCTCCTCTGATAGAATATATAGAAATCAATTGACTACATCTGTGGGAAGAATCAATGGAAAGTTCAATATCATTAGAAAAAACTAAATCAGAAGTTGACTGTGTAAAAGATCTTTGATTGCTCATTTACAAGTTCAGGCTAACTCACTCACTCACTGTGAGATGCTGATGGTTTCAAACTGCTGACCATGCGGGTTAATCTTTTTGGGTTAACAGCCCAATTCACTAAGTTCAGGTTGAAGCTGAATAAAATTAAAACAAATCTATGGGGGCTACAATATGACCTGGAGTATGTGCCACCTGAATTTAGAGACCATTCAAGGAGCGATTTGACACAGTGAACACAAATGAACAGGTGAGTTGTGGAGTGAGATCAATGACATACATATACATGAAGAAAGCAAAAGTTCAGGAAAAAGTCAGGAAAGAACACCAAGACCAGACTTGATGTCAGAAGAGGCTCTGAAACTTACTCTTGTGTGTGAAATAGCTAATACAAATGGAAGAAAAAAGAAGATGAAGTAAAATAATTGAACAAATTTTCAAAAGGAAGCTCAAGGAGACAAAGTGAAGGGCTCTGATGAGATGTGCAAAGACTTGGAGTTAGGGACCCGAAAGGGAAGAACACACAGAATCAAGAAAGAAAGAAAGACAGCCAGAAAGACAGCGAGAAAGAAAGAAAGAAAGAAAGAGAGAGAAAGAGAGAAAACAGTCACGCCTACAGTGGCTGTGGTGGATTCTTAATATAATTTTTCCACTCAAGTGTTTGTAATGCCCACCAAATGACTGAGACTATGTAAACTCGGCATGTTTCACTCTACTACAGGGGACTGGTCAGTTTTCAATATTACTTCCCTGGCTATAAAGATGAACCATCTTTGAAGCAGCAGCAGCAGAGAGAAAAATCCCAGGACCTTAGTAGAGCATGGGCAAGACCTCAGTCTGAAGTGTCAGAAGCCACTGAAACCAGAAGCAGCAAGCTGAGACAATGGGGCACCTTCTGGTCATTGGGTCTGAGTCTGTGAGGTAGAGCAACAGGCTGGTTTCTGGAACCATAGAGGCAAAGACCAAGAGATCACAGAGCTGGAGGCCTGGGCACTGGAGAGAAACATGTTTTCCACCTGAGGGGAGATCTTGCTGTAGACCAATCCCTGTATCCTTACTGTCTACTGATTATACACTGGGGATAATTTCCCCCAATAATCTCCATTAATTGTGAGTACTGTCTGTGAGTGCTGGATGGCCATTCAATGAATGATCAAACCCAGCATAGAAATGGAGGGCCACAGGAGGAACGGTTGGTGTCAGAGTACGTTAAGATGGTGAGTCATGGAGCCATGTCTGACCCCTGCCTCATGTCTGACCCCTGCAATAGGGAAGCCAGGAGAGGTATGATATGCCCATCTCCATTTGTTGTTTATGGCAGTGGCAATATTGTAGAATTCTATGGGAAAACTACTGAATAATGTAGAAAGCATCAAAAATAAGGTGGAAGCAATAGAGAGTCATGTACCAAAAAGAACTAGTTGACAGTCAGCCATTTCAAGAAGCAGCATGTGATCAAGAACTGATGGTATTAAAGGAAAAGCAGGGCTCTAGATATTGACATCATAGCAATTGAAACATTTCAATGAACTGACGAAAGGTGGAAATGATCACGAGTCTATGCCAACAAATTTGGAAGGCAGCTGTTACCTGGCCAACTAACTGACAGCCCATTTTCAAAGAAGGGTGACCTAATGGAGAGTGGACATATCAAACAATATCATTAATACTTTGCTGAAGATAATTTTAAAAGGGTGGCAGCAGTGCATTAACAGGAATTTGCCAAAAAATTCACGGCAGGTTAAAAAGAGTAGTTAGAATGAGGGATATCACTGCTCGCATCAGATGGCTATCACTTCTGATATCAGATAGATCTAGGTTGAAAGCAGGGAATGTCAGAAAGATGTTTACTTCTATTTTATTGATTATGCAAAGGCATCCAACTGTGAACCGTAACAAACGTTGGAAAACATCGCAAAGAATGTGAATTCTGGAACACTCAATTTGCTCATGCAGAACACAGACCATCAGAACAAGGGAATGCTACGTGGTCTAAAATCTGGAAAGGTATGTATCAAGGTTGTGTCTTTTCACCATAATTATTATTTAATGTGTATATTAAGCAAACCGTCTGAGAAGCTGCACATATGAAGAAGTGTAGCACATCACGATTAGAGGAAGGCTCACTAGCAATCTTTACTATGCAGATGATACAATCTTTCTAGCATCCAGCTGAAGCAAAGAAAGCTTGGAAGATCAAAGAACACACCTTTAGTATGGATTACAATTCAGTGTAAGGAAAACAAGAATCTGTACACCTAGACCAACAGACAACATCATGATAAATTAAAAAAGATTGAATTTGTCAAGGTTTTAATTTTATTTGGCTTTACAATCAATGCTCATGGAAATATCAGTCAATAAAGCAACTGAGGAATTGCATCTGCACACAACCTATTGAAAGTGTTAAAGAGTAAAGATAGAGCTTTGATGTCTAGGGTGTGACTGGCCCCAGCCCAGCCATGGTATTTTCAGTCACTTCATATGTAGTGAAAACTGGACAATGCATAAAAAGTTCAGAGAAAAATCGATGCATTTAAATTTTGATATTGGTGAAAATACTGAAGGCATCAAGGACTGCCAGGGAAGGAACGGATTTGTCTTGAAGGAAGTACAATTAGAATGTTCCTTAGAAGACAGACCAATGAGACTCTGCCATGACTTTGGCCATGTGTATCAGGAGAGATCAGTCCCTGGAAAGTTATATTATGTTTGAAAAGGTAGAAAGTCAGAAAGAAAAGAAAAAGGGAGGGGGAAGTCCCTCAATGAAATGGATTAATACACTGGATGCAACAATAGGCAACATTATAACCATTTTGAGGATGGGCCCAAACTAGCAATGGTTCCTTCTACTGTATCTAGGCCCACTGAGTCAGACGTTTATCAAGGGCGCCTAACAGCAACAACATTCAGGACCATTACTGCCAGTTCACACTGACCACATCCTCTGCCTTCCATTAGACTGATTGCTAGGTCTCACGGATTCTCAGTCAGCAATGTATCTGGCATTCATTATTTTTCTCACCCCACTTTTTCTCTCTGCACCCCAGGATATATCATCACTCTCTGTTACTACCCCACTGTTACCACTGTTACCACCCCAGTGTTACCACCCCACTCTTATTACTGGTCAGAGACCTGGCCCACAAGAACCTGCACTCTATGATCTGAGCATGACTGCTTCAACTCACACCCTCCCATGCCCGGCTGAATGCTGCTCAGTCAGATTCTTCCTCAAGCACATTCAGCATGCTGCCTCTCCACTTCTGAATTACGGCACCCAGGAATGAACATTTAGTCTTTTTGAGTCTTTGTTTTATCAAGTGTGGAAAATAGCATGACCCTGCTGTGAAGTGCCTAGTAAGGTCCTGGCCCATAGAAGATGAGCAACAGACAACTGCTTCCTTCTTGAGACTTTCTTCTACAAGTCTCATAATCCCACCTCATTTTCATCTTTACTCTTGGACACTCTGCCACTCTGATACTCCTTTGAGTGCATTCTTCAGTGGCTTGGTATCTCTCTTCCTCCATCTCTCCTTGTTTATTAATATCTTTCATATCGCATAAAAGATTGCCCTAGGACAATGGGATTATAACCACAGGTCTTTGGGTTACAATGTACAGTTTGATGATGATGTAGACATAATGGGATGTACTCGATTACTTAGTTTGGCTCTTCTAGCCATATTCTCATTGCCGTAATCCATGTTATGATGTATTATTGGTTCTGGCCTCTAGGCTTGTGGTTATGACCCCATTTTGGAGGGTGCCCTGTGACAGGACTGGGGTGTGACTCATCTTAAGACTACTTTACTGGAGGGTGTGACTAAAGTCACCATCCTTTGTTTTCTTTGGGAGGATGATCAGCTAAAAGATAAAAACCACATCTCAATCAAAGCTGCTTCTTTTGTGACCTCTGTTTCTTGACTGAGCTCTAGTATAAGTAAAAAGACATGCTTTGACTTGGGGACATTTTTGGCCTCTGGATTTGAACCCTGCATTTGGCTCACCTCTGCCTGACCTTTGAATTTGGGAATGAACAGCTCGTACAACCCCATGAGAGATTTCCTTGAAGTGTCATGAGTTTCTGCAGGACGTTGTAGTGAATCGCGGAGCCCAAAGGCGTGAGGGAATATGCTCAAGGAAGAAGTCAAGGGTAAACTAGAGTTAAGTGACATCTTGGAAGAGTCAGGCATTAGGGAAATCATTCGTTTCCAACTCCTTGGGATCAGTCAGGCATTAATTCTTCTAAAAGAAATTATTACTGTGCAAGGTTACAGATGGTGGTCGGCTGGAATGGCAAAGCCAGGCGTAGTTCTCTTAATGATCTAGTGCTGCTATAGCATCAATGTCATATATGAAGGTGGTTTTGGCAAACAGAAATGTATTTCCTCAAAAAAAAAAAAAAAAAGAAAGAAATGTATTTCCTCAGAGGTTAGGAATCTGGAAGTCCAAATTCTGGTTGCTGGCTCCAGGGGAAGATTTTTTTCCTTTGTGTCAGCTCTGGAGGAAGGTGATTGTCTCTGTTGAGCTGTTGTGCTGGGGTGATCTTCCCCATGGCTTGGCATCTCTTCTCCTTCATCTCTGCTTGCTTCTGTTGTTTATTATCTATTATAGATCCAAAAAGATTGACTGGAGACAATGAGATTATAATCACAAGTCTGTGGGCTATGATTCAAAACACATATTTTTGGGGGGCACAATTCAATCCATAACATCAACATCCTGGCAACAGGTTGGATACTGATTTCCCAAGTGGGGCATTTCCGCTGATGGCAAGAGAAGGCTCAGTCAAGGTTCTTAACCTAGGAAGAGCTGCAGATAATAATCTGTGAATTTGTACAGGACTTAAAGCTGATTGCTAGGTTTTACCGAGCAACAATGTAGGGATATACAACTGAGCAGGGGGGCAAGGACAGCAACAACTTTAACGCCTGACCGTAATAGCCTCATTGCTTTGCTTCATAAGCAATTATTCCACAAATGTTTATTGAGACTTCTCTAGGGGTGAAACACTATTTTAGATGCTAGGATACTGAGACACAAACAGGCAAGATATCTACTCATGTAATACTTATATTCTAATGTGGAAGACAAAGAACCAACAAGTAAATATATATAATAATTTTAGATACAACTATGACATATGAAGGCTGTATCTCTTATGGGAAAAGGTGACGAGAGGGATCGTGGGGAAGGCATGGGGATAGACTGGGACAATGTCAGAGAAAGAGTAAAGAAGTACATTGAGCGGAAATCACAATGATGAGAAGACACCAGCTATTATCAGCATCAGGAGGAGAGAATTCCATCCAGAGGGAACAGCAAATATGAGAGGCCTGAGAAGAAAAATTGTCTGATGAGTTCTAGGACAAGAAATAAAGCCAGCTTTGCTGAAGCCTATTAAACCTGGCGAGAGTGGGATAGAGTGTGCTTGTGTTTGAGATAAGACCCCCCAGGTTGCCACAGTCACCAGTGATATCTGATGCCAAGGACAAAAGGAAGCTATTGTGGTTTTAAGCAATGGACTGTCATGATTGATTCCATGTGAATTTTCAAATGTACCCGTGAGCAGTTCTTAAATGCGAAATCCAGCTGTCGAAGGTGGCGGATGGACACACAGTCACGTACCTGACACAATATAATGACAACCAGATGGCTGGCAAACCCTGATGACTGCTCTTTCCGTATCAAGCATGTCAATATGGCAACTGGTGCTCAGAAAAAATACTATATCTTTCCCAAGATTTCTTGAGGTTGGCTGGGTCTATGAGATGATTCTCTGGCCAATAAGATACACGAAGAAGTGCCCTCCACCAGCTTTGGCGTTTCTCCACTAGGAGATAGTGGCTTTGCCATGTACTGATTTTCTCTGTTTCCGTTCTGCTTGGAACATGGAAGATACAATTGAGAGATGTCTTGGAAGACACAGATAGAGAGAGAGATCTCAAGAATGCAGAAGCAGAAAGCTGGCCAAAACGTTAGAAACTTAGAGCCAGAAACTCTAAGTTCTTCTCAAAGAAAAGAGCAGCTGTTCCATCCCTGAGTTCCTCCCTCAGGACTTTTACCGGAAGAGAAATCTACTTCCAACTCAAGTAGACATGGGTAGGTATTGTTTTGGGTCTGTGCTACTGTAGAAGCAGTGCATCATGAGAGTTCCATGTGAGGCATCCGTGACCCAGTGGTAGAATCCTCATGTTCTGTGGGCGAGATCTGAGTTTGATTTCTGGCCAATGCACCTTATGCACAGTCACCATTCACTGGCCATTCAGCATGCTACTATGGCGCCGAACAGGTTGCAGCGTGCTTCAGACAAGGGTGGGAAGAAGGGCGCTCTGGCTGCTTGCCTCCAAAATCAGCCAACAAGAACCCTATAGATCACAACAGTCTGATCCCCAACCAATGATGAAGGTAGTGCAAGCAGCGTTGTTTTGCTTTGCTGTGCGTGAGGTTGCCATGAATTAAGGACTATCTCTGTAGAAGCTAACAATAACTAGCAAAGAATTATATATACAAATCAAGGAAGGTTATTATTATTATTTTAGACATTCAGAGGAAAATGAAACTAACTCCAGCTCCGTATGATACATTAGCTGTACTAACTCTGAGCTCCCCTCCCCGTTTCTTCTCATTACTTGTTCTCCACCTCTTCCAGCTCAATGCTGCAGAAATGGGTAAGCGGCTTTCTCTGCAACCTTGGGATGGGCTGGTTTGTTTCCTTGCCTCTCGCCTGGCCCACTGCAAGCAGGCAGGAGAGGAGCCAGAGCGAAAGGTAAGCATGAGGCAGCGCCTTCCCGCAGAGAAGTCGGCAGATTTCGTCTCATGTGGATGAAATAGGCAGGCCCAGACCAGTTTGGATCGGAAACAAGAGCACTTAAGCAATTAAGCCAGAGCATTAATTTCACACAGGGAGGAGACGGAGAGGAAAACAGAACCCGACAAAACAGAAATGGCGATCCCACTGAAGCTGTGACCTTCTGGAAAGGAGTGTTCCTGCATTTTATAAAGGAAAAGAAGGAAGCCAAGGGAAACCCAGCAATTACTAAAATAGCACCATTTACACATAATGGGTGGAACATACTAATTATGCTGGAATACACCTGAGTCTGTAGAGGATGTCAGAAAGGGCAAAGGAAAAATTACTAAGAGGATGATGTAAACAGTGTAGCCACTGGTTCTGGACTGCTCTGGGTTCTGGCTAAACAGTGTCTTTAGGCAAGTTGCAGTCAAAGGATTTAACAATGGGTACTGAGAGGGCACCATCAATCAACCAATTTAAATCCCATGGGGTCTGGGAGTCCCCTGTTGTGCTGTCATGGGGAACTCTGGAAGAGGAGTCCTGGTGCTGAAGTGGCTAACATGTTAGGCTGTTAATGGAGATGTCAGTAGTTTGAATCCACCAGCCACTCTGTGGGAGAAAGATGAGGCTTCCCGCTCCCATAAAGACTGGAACCTATTCAGATACAATTCAATTGCCCAGAGAAGCTACATCCTCCCCACCATCAATTTTAGAAACCTTACTATTCCCCTGTACCCGTCGTTATTGGCTCACCGCTCATCTTCTCCCACCTCCTCCCCTTCCATGCCCCCAGGAATTGTTGGTCCAATCACTGTCTCCATAAGATTACCAATCCTGCTTAACTTGTATAGATTAGCACAGAGAGAGAGAGAGAGAGAGAGAGAGACCGACCAATCTAGCAGGGACCCTGCTATAGTGCATATAAATATCTCTGTTAACTAGAGAGCAGGACATGTGCTAGGCCATCAGTCCTGTCCCTGTTTCTTTTAGGGTTACATAGCCTGGGTCTGAGATGAATGACAGTGAGGTGAACCATGGCTACACTTGATAGTGATGCAGGAGGAGAAGAAAGAAAAGAAAAAGAGGAAAGAAGGGGAAAATGAATATGTGTGTATATATATATGTTTATACGTAAATACATAACTATATGTGTATTTGTTTCTACATGTATAGATAAGCAAATGCAACAAGGAAGCAGATGGACTTTGGGCCTCTACTTAAATCTTACCTCAGTGCAAGAGTGGTTTGTTCTAATAAGGTGGCAATATATGGTGCTCACCTTCCTGACACGATCTCTGAAGACAAAAGGGGTACAGAAGCAAATATGGTGAAGACAGCTGATGATGCCCACCAATGAAAAGATATAGCATCTGGGGCCTTAAAGGCTGGTAGTTCAACAAGTGGCCATCTAGCAGGGAAGCAACAAAACCCACATGGAAGAATCACACCAGCCTGTGTGATCATGAGGCGTCGACAAGAAAAGGTATCAGAAGTTCAAAAACAAGCAATCAAGTCGGTGTGAAAGGGCATGGACATAGTGGAGACCCAAGAATCATCTGTAAGATCATTGGACAGTCCCTCTCAGAAGGCCCACATGGAGGGATGATAAATCCGGGGTGTGGGATAGCACTGATGAACCACATTACTACCCTCTAGTTCTTTAATGTTTCCTCCCCTTACTACTCTAGTTTTTATTTGTTACCTCATTAATCATGTTAGATTTGTCCATGCTCATTAGTATATGTTATTAATAATAATTTTAAAAGATTGTTCAGTACATGCAAACCAAAATACCGATGTGTAAGATATGGATTAAATAAATAAATAAATACAAATTCCTGGGGGCTGAGTGGGGGAGGGAGGGGATAAAGAGGAGCTGACTCCAAAGGAGTTCAAGAAGAAAGAAACGGTTTTAAAACGATTGTGGTAGCAATTGTACAATATTTCTTGAGGTGATAGAACAATGGAATGTTATGATAACTGTTAGTGCTCCCAATAAAAGGATTTAAAAAAAGGTTTAAAGCTTTGGGAATTCAAAGGAGCAGTTTCCCTTTGTCTGATAGGGTCACTATGAGTTAGAACTGACATCTGGCGATGAATTTGGGGGAGCGCTCAGGGTGGTCCTAGTAGAAGGACAAGTGGCTTGGGCAGCAGCTATTTCAGAATAATGCAGAAGCATGTGTGTTGTTGTGATTAGTATTCTGTCTACCTCTGGAATTCTAATACCCATTGTGAGAGCTATACTGAACTCACAGACAAAATTCCTGATTGAAGGGTATATTAAGGACGTTGAAAAGTGGTGAAGTCAGTGAGACATGCCCAGGTTTGAGTTGTTTATCAGGGCATGTTTCAAAGTTCTCGCAAGTCTGTTAATAAATGCCCAAAGGACATACCACTCGTGATAAGCCTCTATCCAAAGACACTCAGTTTAAGCTTTGTGGGTCAGCAAACCCAGCTCTCTAAAATAGGTGTCCAGAGACACTATTCACCAGTAAATCTTAGCCCAAAGGCACTCTATTCCACTTCCATGGTTCAGCAGGTCCAGCTTCCCCAATTAAGTGCCCAGAGGCACCCCACTCTGCAAGCCAGCTTCCTGTACAAAATCATTCAGCTTTATTCTTTGGTGGCTTGGGAAGTCCATCACTCTGTTTCCTTCTCTGACTCCTGATTATGTTGCTGCTCCTCTGATGATGTAGCTATCATCCAGTTCCAGGAGGCTCACTGCACAGGGATCTTGGGCCCAGAGGCTATGCTCCAAGCCTGGCTCTTGCGGGTCATGAGTGCTCTTCTCCTGCTTCTCTGAGGGCTCATTGTATATACACAGCAAGGGAATCCTGTCTGCAATGACTCATAGGTGAATCCTATCAGCATCTGCCCCCATCTTCTTACCAGACTTAAGCAAGAAAAGGTTGCTTTTATGGAGGGAGTTAAAGACTTTGGCTAAAGAGTCACATAATCCACTGCCCCGGCACACCTTAATAGTTTAACAATCACCAAAATATACTGTTGCATACTTGCTGAACATCAGTCTTGTTCCGATAAATGAGACACTATTGCTCCAGAAAGTCCCTTGTTTCCATGGATCAAAGAAGCCCTGTTTCTTTTCTCCGCAGCCACAGAGGTGCCTATATTCTGCAAGTTTTCTTCCAAGGCCCCCTGTCGGGTCCTGGAGTGCCCATCCAGAGCAATGCCAGCGGCACTAATGCACACAGAACACTTTGCAATGAACAGAGCTGAGTGTGCCATTAAGACAACCTTCTGAGGAAGGCAA
>NW_022111310.1:20693384-20696481 GCF_000313985.2 Echinops telfairi
AAGTGATGGCCTTGTAAAATAAAATATAAAAAGATTTAAAAAGCTTTTGAATGGATTTAGCTCTGCAGGCTGAGGTATGGTGCAAATGAGGGCGGTTTCACTATTTTCTACTCACATTTATATGGCTTTCGGAAAAATGGGTCCAGTTATCCAGAGTCTGGCCGCTATGTGTTCACCTTCCAGCTTGTTTCCTCTTCCAGCTGCATGTGAAGTTGCTCAACCCTTATCAACCTTGAGTTTGCTCACTGTAAAGGGCATTCTTGTTGTTTTTGTCCAGTGCTCTCAAATCAGCTCCAGTGCAAATAATAAAGCACTGCTCAGTCCTGCGCCATCCTCAGAATGGCGGTTAAGTTTGAGCCAATTCATGTAGCCATTGTGTCCAACCCATCCCCTTGAAGGTCTTCCTCCTCTTCTCTGACCTCTGCATTAACAAGAAGGAGCTCCTTCTCTTGGGACTGGTTTCCCCTGAAAGGAGTCCTGATGGCACTGCTGGATAAGCAAGCGACTGCTAATTGCAAGGTTGGCATTTCAAGCCCACTCTTTGCTGCTCAGAAGAAAGATGAGGCCATTTGTTCTGTAAAGATTTACAGGTTTGGAAACCTTTGTAGAGTCAGTATGTGTTGGAATCAGCTTGATGGCAGGAGTGGGTCTCTCCAGACAGCATGCCCAACGTACACAAGGTGAAGTCTTGACATCCTCACTTCTATACTGGCTAGACTGTCTTGAAGACAGCTTTGCTTGTTCATTCAGCAGACCACAGTACAGTACTTTCAATCTTCTTCACCAACACAGTCATGCAAATGCATTCAGTTGTCTCTGCCTTCTTTATTCATTGATAAGCTTTCACTTGCATATGAAGTGATTGAAAATACTATGGCTGGGGTCAGGTGGCCCTTAGTCCTCAAAGTGAAATCTTTGCTCTTTAACAGGTCTCAGGCAGCAGGAAAAAGAGTGTCTGGGGAAGTACCCTAGTCCCTAGCATGTGGGCTGTTCAAGCATCTGCTTCTAGCTCTTGCGGTTTAAAGAGAACCAAGAAGCTCATCCCACCACAACGTGCATTTGGGTAATTAAAACGAAAGGAAGTTAGTTCTCCAGAGCATGGGTTTTAGAGCCATATGTACCTGACTTTGAGTCCTGCCTATGCTATTTTACTAGTTGTGTGCAATTGGGCAAGTAACGCAACCTCTCTGAACCCCACGGTCTTCATCTTTAACATGAGAATGATACTGAGTAACCTATGGAAGTATTGTAAAGATTAAATAAAATAATGTATGGGTCTTCTCAATAGGAGACTCTTAGAGAATAGAAGGTTTTTAAGGGATTTTAATGATTTCTGAAGTATGTACCTCCCCTGATTACAACTGCACCATGGGATGAATCAAGAGCAGAATAAGATTTTCTAGCTATCACCATTACAACAATCGCATTTATTAATCACATTTAGCCACCGAGTGCTTCTTTGGTACCAACCATTTTGCATGTATAACTTCATTTTCTTCTCACAACACACTTGATGAGTGGATTAAGAAACTTGCCCAAGGTCTCCAGTTAGCAAGTGCCAATGCTTAGACTTGATCCCAGGTCCCTTTGGCCCAGAAGCCCAAGCTTTTAGGCACATTATTAGATAACTAAAATTGGAAATGCACCCAGCACATCAGGCATATGACTGATATTCACAAAAGCCTTTTCTCTCTTCCACAAATGCTAAGCTATGAAAGTTGGGTTTTCTGATAGCCTGTCAGCACTTGATTATTAATCTTTCCCAACTTGGTGGCATCAGGTAACAAATGAACCCATTGCCATCTACACCTTGTTCTTATGTAGCACAATACTGCCCACGGTTTGGCACCTTGCTTATGTCTCTGAAAAAGAAGAATGATCAGCAAAGGCACATGGGATCTCCCTGCCTCTCTCTTTTGAAGCTGGACAACATGTTGGCTGTGAGAACTCACTGGCAGGGATGTTAAGACCCTAGATCAGTGGTTCTTAACCTTCCTAATGCATCTACCCTTTAATACAGTTCCTCATGTTGTGTTGACCCCCCTAACCATAAAATTATGTTCGTTGCTACTTCATAACTGTCACTTTGCTGCTGTTCTGAATCGGGCGACCCCTGTGAAAGGGTTGTTCAACCCCCAAAGGGGTTGCAACCCACAGGTTGAGAACAACTGCTCTAGATGGCTTGGATAATAGAGGAGGTCTGAATGCCCCATCATTGATTGGGTTGTCCATGCTGGTTTCTAATTGGCTTTAATTTTATAATCCTAAAATGACTCCCAGGAAAATCTTGGGCTCAGCCGATTGTAAGTCATTCAGCTGGCTTCTCCTATTTGGTACATCTTTCATATTGAAATGCACCTAGGAGGAAATTTAGTGATTCTCTCCCCTCCTGAAAATCTGCTTGTGGATTTGACTGCCCTCAGGAGAAAGACCAGACTGCTGAACATAACCTCTCAGGCTCTACCGGGCTGGATCCTAGACCAGCCTCCCTCATCTTCCTTCTTTCCCAACCTCCCTCACTCCCTGACACCAATCATGATTTCGATGTTCCGGAACATTCTAAATTGTTATTTTCCCTTTACTTCCTTCTGGCTTCTGCTTTTCCTCCTGATCTGAGCTAGGACTCCACCCTCCTTTGGGAAACACACCTGGACTGGTCAACCCAGGTGAGCTGCCATTCCCTAAGCTCTCCTTTATTCTTTCCCACCAGGACAGTGACCACGTGGAGCCCTCCACCAGTAATTTGCACCTGATGCATAGCAGGTGAGCCCTCCCGAAATGTGCAGAGATTGAACGATGAATTGATGATCATGTCCAAAGATTAAGGACCACATTATTTGGAGGAGGAAGGTGAGTTAGTTAATTGTGCCAGCCTGGCCGATAATCACATGTGGGGCTGGTTGAAAGGCAGAGGGATAAATGGGTGATGAAGCCTCGCCTTTCTAGTTCTCGGGTCTCTCGCTTTGTGATGGTCGCACCAGGATGCAGCTGCCGTAGCAGCTTCCTGCTTCAGCTTGCAAGATTGACATCCTACAAGACATCCCCAAGGAGAAGCCGCATGGACCTAACCCGATGTAGCCCTGGGTGCTGGAGCAGC
>NW_022111310.1:20698172-20701426 GCF_000313985.2 Echinops telfairi
GGGAGGGAGGGGAAAAATGAGGACCTGATGTCGGGGCTTTAAATGGAGAGAAAATGTTTTGAGAAACGATGTACAAATGCGCTTTACACAATTGATATGTGTATGGATTGGGATAACAGTTGTATGAGCCCCTAATAAAATGTTAAAAAAAAAATTGAGGATCGACTGTGTACCAGATCCTTTTCCTAATATTTCTCATTTTCTTGGCAAACTGCAAGACAGTCCTGGACTCCCTTTTTACAGATGAGGAGCTCAGGGAGGGTTAATGAAGTAGCTTTCCATTGTGCCATCAGTGTGACTATGCAGTGACACTCCTGGAAAACCTATGCTCTTTTTTTTGACATCTTAATTCACACTCCACTGTGCTGTTCATGTGATTGAATAGCACTTGGTGCATTTGCAATACTCTTTGTGCACATTACTTCATTTCAGTCTTCCAAAACAGTGTAGGGCAAAGATGAGGATGGAATTACAATCGTCAGTGTGCAGGCCCAGAGAGACTTAGGGGACGCTTTCCCAAGTCACACAATACCATCCACAGGGACAGAACCCAGGCTTCTTGATGGCAAGGCCTTGTTCCTTTTCCCTTTACAAGTAGGTACATACCCCCAAACCATCCCACTCCAGTCAAAAACATGGAACTCCTGTGGTCACAAGCAAGGCTGGGACCACGGCCAGCTCATGGACAGCCATTATCTGGGCCTCCATATATAATCAAAATATTGCCTTCTTCTGACTCATAACAATGTATACCAGGGGGTAATCTCAGAGGAGAATCGATCATCTCTGAAATATTCTTGCTGCTGAAAGAAAAGAAAAGACAAAGAAAGAATACTGCCAGGAAGGGATATTCTCCCCTTTTGTGTTTCTCTCGGCTTTATTTCCTGATCTCCACTCAGAAAGCATTTGCTTTCTTAGGAGAGTAGTGGCACTGTGAGGAAATGAATGGCTGCTGATTGAAAGGTTGGGCATCCAAACCCATCAGCGGTTCCATGGGAGAAGTAGGTGGCCGTCTACTCCCATAAAGATGCTGCCTGGGGAGCCCTGGGGGCAGTTCTACTCTGTCCTCTGGAGTTTGCTACCAGCTGGAATTGAGTCAATGGCAATAGGTATTTGTGTGCCAAGTATTGTGTTAAGATTAGAAGAATCAAAGATGAATAAGATTGGGACCTTCCTTCAAAGACATCTATCTACTCTTATCACAAAAGGCATAGATGTGAAAAAGCTTCTCCAACAGGAGAAGCACAGTACTAAAGTGCTCTGGGATAGCTGGTGAGTTAGCCAGCAAAGTTGGTGGTTCAAATTCACCCAGTAGTTCCATAGGAGACAGGCCTGGTTATTGCTTCCATAAACATGACAGTCCAGAGAACCTGAAGGGGAATTCATCTGTCACATAAGGGTGCTGAGTCAGAATCCACTTTGCAGCACATAACAACAAGAGTTTGTATATTTTAGGGAGGCGCAGTTAGTTACACACAGAAATGCAATCATTCATGGCATTCTTCTTTTATTTTTCCTCCCCAATTTGAAAAAAATTGAAAGAAAAAAAAACACACACAACAAACATACAAGAAACAAAAAACCGACCCTATTGGAAGTTCCCTGTCTGCAGCTCTTGTACCAAGTCGTGGAGGGAAAGAGATGAATAAACACTGTCTCTGCTCTCATAAAGCTCACAGTCCACAGTGCCGGCGTGAACGGAAGAAAGCAGCACAACAGCAATTAACTTTCACAATGGCTCTGATGGAAAATGACAAAATGACTGGCAAACAGAAGAAGACGGGGGTGCTTCCTTAGAGACCCAAAAGCTTTGGCTGCAGCACATTGTTTGGCATTATATCTAGCCCTATTTGCCTTCTTAGCATAATAAACCCTTTCACTGACAAAGCATCATCATTGAGGCACTGGGATGTCGGCCTAATTTCTCCTCCCCTGCCCCCGGAATAATGTCAGATTCAAAGAAGACCTTCACAAAGAGTTCGGAGAATTGTTGTGTATATTTCACCCAACTTCCTTTAATGCTAACATCTTTCATAATCATTGTATATTTATCAAAACTAAGAAACCAACAGTGACACTATGAACAAAAGTATAATCTATTAGGATGCAGACTGCCTTTTCATGAGAATCTCCGAGAAACCGTGTGGGGCCAGAATTAGACACCTGATTTGCGACTAGCGGATCTGAGCTACCAAAACCAAGAGGGAGGAAGAATTCTATCACTCCAGCTTGCAGACCAATACAGAGTAGAGGGAGTTTTACTCTCAACCTTGGTCTGCCTGTAGGCACATCTCTTCCCGTCTCTGACCTCCCATGTCTGGATACCCCTGACTGATATGTCACCCTGACTCCTGATTTCCATCCTCGATGGGAGGTCGGTTGCTTTTCATCCTCCCTGCCAGTTTTCTGACTTGGTCCTTTGACTAGTCATCCTAAGTGCTAGACTAGACCTCTTCCTAGTGGCCAGGATACCAGCAAACCTGCACTTGCCTTCAGCTGCAAATTGCTTCTCGTACCATCATTTTCACTTGAGAAATCCATGGCTACCATCTAGCCCCACTTTTCTCACAAAAGCTTAAACGCGGGTTTTCTTGTTCACATGCACGTGCACACAGGGCTTCTCTGAGAAGGTTCTTTTATGCCCACAAAGAGGCCAGTCAGTGGAGCCATTCAGAGAATGGCGCTAGACTCCATGAAAAGCAATTAAGATGGAAAGAAGGAAGGCCAAGTGCATCCCAACACAAAGCAAGGACTTCAAGGAACGTCCAGGTAGCCTTAGTTCAGAGGTCACAATGGCAAGAGATGGCACAGCTGAAGCACTTGACCTCTAATTGTCCAATGGACAGTAATGGACCACAGCCTTTATATTCTGGGCACGCCTCTCCCTTTGTCCCATTCCACATCCTCTCCCAATGGGCAGAAACTACAGGAATGTCAGCCACCTCCCCTGGCAAGGTGAAACAAGAAGTAGACTCAACTTTTTTTTTTTTTTTTTTACCTAACAACAAATTTCTTTTTTAAAAATCATTTTCCTAGGGGCTCATACAACTCTTATCACAATCCATACACACATCAAATGTGTAAAGCGCATTTGTACATTCATTGCCCTCATCATTCTCAAAACATTTTCTCTCGACTTAAACCCCCGGCATTAGGTCCTCATTTTTCCCCTCCCTCCCCTCCTCATGAGCCCTTGATAGTTTATAAATTGTTATTTTGTCATATCTTACCCTGTCCGATGTCTCCCTTCACCC
>NW_022111310.1:20702798-20704602 GCF_000313985.2 Echinops telfairi
AGACAGAGCAAAACCAAGCAACAATGTATAACAAAACAGCAACAACATCAAGCCACTGACAAAGAACAAATTAAAATATACCAAGAAAGATCAACTTTCTTAACAGCTTTAAATGTACACCGTTGTAGGTCAGGGTTGGTTTCCAACAAGTATGAACTGGCGATAAAAGATGAACTAGACCCAGTTCGAAATGTTAAGGAACAAACCGACTGGAGAGTGAGGAGGCCAATGGGGAAATACCCAGCAGAACCAACCAGTTGCTATCAGAGTCCAGTTCACGGGGATCACGGTACGTTAAAGAGCTGCACTCCCAGAGTCCTCAGCGACTGCGTTGGGGGATAGACTGCTAGGCCCTTCTTCCAAGAATTGTCTGTTCGGTTAGCAGTGGAATGCTTAACCATGTGTGCCACCAAAGGTCTTCCTGTTGCTCTTAGACCAAAAAATGGAAGGCAAGGCAGATTCAGACTGTCCTATGTGTCAAGGCCATTGACGCTTCCCTACTGGACCTAAAGTCCACACCACCTTCCTGTTTCTTTCTACTGAGCATATATTTTACCACATCTTGCCTGAGTCATGATTTGCTCAGTATATGCCCGGGGTTGGTGCTACACTCCCAAGCTGCGCTCCCACACGCCTCTTCTCACCTTGTCTTCTATGTCCAAGAGTCTTTGTCTCCTTTCAGCTGCCCCCATCCCACCTCTTCCCTGATGCAGCCTTCCATGAAACACCCAGGCAACCCCCAGTGCTCACTTCCTTCTATGAGATGTTTTCACCACCCTGAGGCTATTGGCGGATTCCTGTGGAACCCAGTGTGGGAAAGCGTCCTGTGGGAGATTCTGTGGATATCGAAAGCATCTCTGAACTGCACAGTGTGTGTTTATTTGCACCACCCCGCAAAGTAAACACCCCTCTTTTTCGTTCACTCTCTTTTAAAATTCTCCAATAACAATTATTGGTTTTCTGTAGCCAACGGGCAAAATTAATAAATTCCTCAGCCGCACCACTTTCTCAAAATCTAATAATGATTTTCAATTATTAGCACTGAGATGAAAGATGAAGACAATAAAAAAGAAGCAGGGAAGGAGAGGAAGGCAATGGGTGCGGGGAGGTGGGGGGGTGGAATGACACCTGCCTGCTGTAGGCCCCGTGTTCAGTCGGGTAAGGGCTTTGCACCTTTGGGGTGGAGAGCTCTCAGACTAAGGGACATCCACTGGGAAGGCTGTGGTAGAACAGAGCCGTGAACGGCCCAAGATCTCTGCAGACCGCATGATTGATGCGTCCCCCCCTCCCTTTTTTTCTTTTCTCCACAGCACAACTTCCATTGTGTCAAGCACAGTTGTACATATATTATCATCATCATTTTCAAAACGTTTTCTTTCTACTTGAGCCCTTGGTATCAGCTCATTCCCCCCACCCTTCCCCACCCTCCCTCCCAGAAACTCCCTTCTCTTTTAGTTCCACCTTCTACCCCCTGTCCCCATAACTTTATGAAGCTCAGTCGTATTTCAAAGTGGGGAAGGAGTATCAAAATTCTCCAACCTGCTTTAAGTTAATGCAGGATCCGAGAGGGGGCGGGTTGACGTCAGAAGATGCAGACCGACCCTTGCCATTTCTTTGAGGGAGATTATGATGTTTGACTTGGAAAGCAGAGGGTGGAGCATAAAGGGGATTTGGAATCAGAGTACAGTGAACCCTCGCCACTTCGCGCTTCGACGTCCGCGGCTTCACTCTATCGCGGTTTTTGCGTAACAGCGCATGCTCTGTCATTACTGCCACTGATTGGCTCATACTGTACACGCTTGAT
>NW_022111310.1:20704825-20707475 GCF_000313985.2 Echinops telfairi
GTAGGGTCTAGAACCGATTAACCGCGATAAACGAGGGTTCACTGTACTGTGTTTGATGTACTGAGCTCTCACCAGCTAGACGGGTAACATTAGGGTGTCATTTAACTTCCGGGCGACTTTGTTTCTTACTGTGTCTAATGGGATCCATACCTTCTGCCTCTCTGGACTGGTTTTTTTATTTTTATTTTTAGTTCTCATTCTGTTGGGGACTCTTACAACTCTTGTTACAATCCATACATCAATTGTATCTGACATCTTCAGACATATATTCAATTGTTTCTAGACATTTACTTTCCATTGAGCTCTTGGGATCAGCTCCTCTTTTTTCCCCTCCCTCCCTCCCCACTCCCACCCCCACCCCTCATGGCCCCTTGATAGATTGTGGATTGTTAATTATTTTCAAATGTCACACAGACCAACCGCTGTCTCCCTTCCACTCTGGTTTCTGTTGCTCTTCCCCCTGGATGGGGTGTGTGGTTCTGTGCCGTTCATTGCGATCAGTGTCCCCCTCCCTCTCCCCCTTCTCAACTCCCCTTTTGGCATCTCTAGTCCCATTCCTGTTCCTGGGTTCCATGTGTTGTGAGTTTTCTCTCTTGCCTATATACCTACGTACACGCTCCCGTCTAGCTCTCTGGACTGTTTTGAGGGATAAACAAGATAATGAAGGTGAAGGTCTCACAGAGGCATCGGGTTCAGGTTGGTGGAGTCATTTCTTCTGGGAAGACTCTTCTCAGTTCCCCAAGGAACTGCATTGCAGATCTCAAGCAGTAATCAACTTGTATGTAAACAACTTTGATTTCCCATCTCAGTGATTCTTTCCCCTCCCCCCCTCTTTTTTCCCTCCCCCTCTCTCTTTCTCCTCCCTCTCCCCCATGCCCCACTTCTTTCTTGCTCTGTGTACCCCAGATAACAAGACTCTTTGAAAAGCAGAGGAGAGGAGGAGAAAGGGTACCTCTTATTGTTACTTTTGAATATATCCTAAATTTCACCAACAGGAAAAATGATTCAAAACAATAAACTTGTGCATTAGACAATATTTTCAAATTCCTGGTCAAATAAAAAAATACATGTTTCCCCTGCCTCATGAACCAATGGAGAGTAAGTAAATTGCCAACCAGAAATTCCATTACCCAGGACATTTTAATGTTTACCTGTCTCCCTCTTCCTACTAACAAAGAGCCTCCTATATTACAACAATAAGCCACCCAAACCAGAAAATTAAGACTGTTGTGTGACTACCGGGGAATCGTTGAGGCCCACTCCAGTTTTGCCAGTGATGTCCTTTGGAAAAAAGGATTCCAGTGAGAATCAAAAAGTGCCTTTAAATATCATGCCTTTTCATCTTCTTCAATTTAGGACACAACTTCAGTCTCCCATAACCTTGACAGTTTTGAAAAGTACAGGCCAATAATTTTGTAGCATTGCCTTTGACTTGGGCTTGTCTGATGTTTCCTTATGATTATTTTCAGGAAATGCATCTTTGAAAGGAATATCACAGAAGTTATGTTTCTTTCCCAGTGTTCTGTCCGTTGGCTTAGGATTTTAACTTGTCCCATGTCTGGTATTCACTCAGTTCAGGTGTTGTCTGCCAGATTTGAGGAGTGAGGTAACTCTTTCCCACCTCTGCAATTACTAGGTATTTTATGAGGAGGTAATTTGAAATTATGTAAATATTTCCATTACAAGACATTCAACTATGAGGCAAGTCAAAACTTATAGCCACAAGGGTGCCAATTCATACGTGCACAGGTTTATTGCAAACAAAATGTATTTAAACAAGTCTCTCTCATCAGTGATCAGCTGCAAATAAGTGGCTCAGTAAAGCATATGTCAGTCTGTTTACCGTGTCTTCACGGAAAGGTAAAATCACATCAGTGACTGGTCAGGGGGTCTGTTGGGCCAGTTAAGAGTGGTCAGCGCACAAGTTGGCATGGCTTTTTTTTGGGGGGGGGGTTATTCTGAAGCAGTAATCTTGATAAATGTTCTCAAAGTACACTTGGAGGTTTATGATAAATAATTTTTAAGAAAATTGAAAATGTATCTATGAGAAAAAAAGGCCAGGAATGTTGCAGTGAGGGTTTTTTTTTTTCCACTGCAAAGAATGCACCCGTTCATTCTTTGAGAATGAGTTCTATCAGAGTTTCTATGAGAATTTCATTGGGAAAGCTTACCTGGTCCAGGCAATAGCCTGGATCTTGCCCCTTCCGATTCCTTTTGTTCTCCAAACTCAAAGAACTTGATAGGAACACAGTTTGAGTCCCTGGAGGTTGTCCAAACTGCTGAGTTGCTGTGGTGTACATTGGATCACAGAGATTTCTGCAGAAGGTTTAAAGTGATGGACACGCTACCTTTTAGCAGTGTAGACCTAGGTGGAGGATGGTTGAGGAATAATAGCTTCACATCTTGATATTTTTGATCAGTGAAAGTGTCTATGGATTTGTTGCAATGCATTTGACTTACTCTTATATTAATGTATATTAGTATTAACAGGTGGTTTTCCATTTTTTTTTTTAAATTTTTTTTTAAATTTATTAATCAATTTATTGGGGCTCATACAATTCGTCACAATACATAGATCAATTGTGTAAAGCACATCTATACATTTGTTGCCCTCATCATTCCCAAAATTTTCTTGCCTCTTGGGTTCCCG
>NW_022111310.1:20707737-20725641 GCF_000313985.2 Echinops telfairi
CCTACATTCCCTGCGCTTCCAATTCCCCTCTGTACCGCTGTGCATCATCTGGTCTAACCAGGTCTGCAAGGCGAAACTGGGGTCCTGATAGTTGGGGGGAGGAAGCGTTTAAGAACTAGAGGAAGATTCCATTTTACTGACTGGGTTATAAAATAAGACTACCATTATTTCGCTATTCAAATTGTGACATATTAGCTAGAGCTTCTTCAAGTTAGCTCCTTCAACGTTCGGGCTGACACAATGAAATGTCCCTCCCCCACCCCCTTTTTTTTTGATGCCCCAGCTCTGGAAACAACAGTTCTCCAGGATTCCTGATTCCTTAGTGAAGAAGGTGGGGGAGCTACACACACACACACACACACACACACACACACACACACACACACACTTACGGTTCTTTTTATATTATTAATACTGTAATTACATTTGTTCTCTTCAAAAATGCAATCTAATAAACTGTTACTAAATAACTTGTGCAAAGAGAGATCCAAGTCAGATCAGTTCGGTACACACCAAACTTCTATTGGGTTTGAACATGCTCTGGGGATTGGTGGCCATCCAAAAGAATGGTGCAGTTTGTAGCACCTACTTATGGTATGTCAGTCCCAGTGCTAGAATTGGGTGTTGCTTTAAAGTGCCATAGTACATGTATGTGTATAAATATACTTGTGTTCTCAAAGCATTATTTATCACAAACGTGTAAAAGCATGTTAGCGAAATACTGATCTCCTTTCTCTCCCAAGCACCCTAGCTTCACGGAATGCTGAGCTTCCGTCTCCCCTGGAGATGGAGAAAAGATGAGGAACTGAGACTGCCAGAACTGGTGCCCATGACAGACTCAAGGGGGATATAGTGTAAAGATTTTGACCCTGTGTGGCCGAGTCATGTCATTCAAGGGAGATTGGGATCATCATCATCAATTTTAGGGACTTTGGATCAAATCATGCCAAATTCCCAAAGCTACCAGTCTAGGTGCAGGAAAGCTGGAGCCACCCCCAGAGCTTCTTAGTATGGACAGGAAGACATTCAGGGGCTATAGAATTTTTTAAAGAATTATCTTCTCACTCGATGTGGTTCTGATGGAGACAAATATGTGACCCCAATATATGCCAGATGTGACCAAGCATACTATGCGGTACTTTGTATCTGTCATTGTCCCGGAAGGGACATATGATCCAAGCTGAGCCAATCAAATTCCTTCCCTGGGATTTTCCACAGCACGCAGAAGACAATAGGTACTTCATGTTCCAGCGATAGACGACTGTGTCTTCAGAGCTCCTGGCGCTCTTGCTCCTTACCTTATGCAGTGCAACAAAGAAGGTGTCGATCTAGAACTAGAACCTGAAATAAGACATGGTAGAATACAAAAAGAACTCTGTTTCTGTAGCCCAGCGGTTCTCAACTTGTGGGTCGCGACCCCTTTGGGTCGAATGGCCCTTTCACAGGGGTCACCCAATTCATAACAGTACCAAAATGACATTGATGAAGTAGCAATGAAAATAATTTTATGGTTGGGGGTCACCACAACATGAAGAACTGTATGAAAGGGTGGCGGTATCAGGAAGGTTGAGAACCACTGCTCTAGACCCTGCCATGTTTCAGCCATGTGAATCAATGCATTTTCATTTGTGGGTAAGGTAGTTATATGATTGGTTCCTGTCACTCCTTAGAGAATATGATTTATATTGTGAAAATAAATGTGT
This sequence comes from Echinops telfairi, assembly GCF_000313985.2. Classification (NCBI taxonomy): domain Eukaryota; kingdom Metazoa; phylum Chordata; class Mammalia; order Afrosoricida; family Tenrecidae; genus Echinops; species Echinops telfairi. The sequence continues at coordinate 20,709,441 of NW_022111310.1, forward strand.
GTGTGTGTGGGGGGGAGGGGGACATTTAATCAATATAGCAAAGCCCATCAATACGCCGGTATGTTGGGGTCCAGGACACAGGCAGAGAAATTTGCATCTGAAGAGGGGTATATTCTTGAGATCAGTGGGAGAGGGTTAGAATTGTTTGAGCACAGTTGTGCATCTGGCAGTAGACATGCACAGGCTCCGCGATAAGGTGAGTGATCAGCAGCAGCTCTGTAATCGCCATCACCCACCTTCCTCTCTTCCACTCAAGAAAGCTTTCCGGCAATGCAAGTCACAAAGCTTTACTTACAATCTGGAGCCACTGTTTTAAAAGCACACAATGTGGATGGCATAGTGATTACAAATTGAGCTGCTAACAACAAGGTCAGCAGTTCAAAACCACCACTCTACGAGAGAAAGACAAAGCTTTCTACTCTCATTAAGAATAAGAGTGTTTGAAAACTACAGGGTCAGTTCTACACTGTCCTGTAAGGTCACTAAGAGTCTGAACAGACTCAATGGTGGTTGGTTCTGGTATTAAAAACAAACAAGCATAAATTACCTCCAAAAGATAACATATTTTCAAACGGGCACAATTTGACTATCTTTAGAGTACTGGAATTGCCAGTCATCTAAACAGATCTGGACAGATCTCCCTGGTGGAGATCCTGCAGTGTCAAATATTGCTCAGCAGAGCAATGAGTAATTGGATCCCTTTTTAGAGTTGTAGTTCTTGTAATTCATTGCAGACGTGTGCTTTGAGCCACTGTACCTGAGAACTGCTATACCCACTGAAATGATGATAGAGGAAGCTTCGGTGAAGTAGCTATAAGTAAGAGTGTACTTTAACTGCCTTTTAGTTTATTCTTAGGCGCTCTGGTGGCATCATGGGTTACATATTGGGCTGCTGACCCCAAGGCCCGCAATTCAAAAACACCAGGTGGACTTTGTACTCCCACAAACTATCAGAGTCTCAGAAGCTCACAGGGACAGTTCTACCCTGGTCTATAGGGTCACAATGATTCGGGTTCCAGGCAATGGCAGTGAGTTTAGTTTGGTTTCGTTTATTCTTAATGCTGTTCAGCATGAGGCAGAAGTTCAGCTCAAAATACTCCCACCATCACTCTCACTGCATGGGTGGGGGTTGGTCATCTGGTGCTGCTGTAACAGAAGTGCCCACACGTGGCAGCTTTCACAACTGGGAATTTGTGTTTTCACAGTTTAGGAGGCTAGAAGTCTAAATTCAGAGTGCTGGCCCAAGGGAAAGACTTTCTCTCTCTCTCTTGGTTTGTCCTTATCTCCTTAGCTTCTATTTACTCCTTCTTTGGGGGATCTCCTTGCATCTTGACATCTCCGTTATCCCATTTCTTTCTCCCGGGCTTCCTTGTCTAATCTCTTTTCTATCTCAAAAGAGATTAAGTTAAGACACAACCAACACAAATCCAGTTTCATAAACCACAGAGGCAACCCATTCCTAGAGGAAGTTACGATGCAAGTTAGGGATAACCGCATATACTTTTTTCTTGGTGGGGGTGGGGTGGGGGAAGGACATCCCATAACAGATGGCACACGACTACTCAAGCCAGATACAATGCAGGCATCTGTAGTCAATTCTGATCTTCTTTCTCACAGTGTACATGCAGGCTCAGTACCCTTCTCAACACAGAGTGCTCCTGAGAATGTAAGGGTGGCCTCAGAGTCCTTGGGATTTGACCCTACTCCTTTCCTGGTGAAGAAGAAGTGAGTGCAGGATCTGGAAAGGGCATGGAAGAGCTCAGAGCAGCTGGGAGTAGTTGGTATCCAGTTTCTGCCTCGCTGCTCCCTCATTCTGAGGAGGTGAGAGGGTGAGGAGAGGCACAGGTGATGAGGCTTCAGGCCTTTCTTTCTGGCAATGACAGGGGCAGTGTGATGTGCAGGGTAATGAATTGCCCTCTTTGCAGAAATGAATAAGTTGCGGTCGGTGATGCAATGATCAATTTGCTCCATCATGTTAAGCTGCCCATTCATCTTCCACACCTGCTGTCAGGAGCTCAGGGCTGCTGGTATTGGCCTCAAGCCTCTGCCTCAGCTGGCTGAGCAATAGCCTTTGGCGGTGCCTCCCTGAGGCTCAAGGCTGTCTTTGATTGCAACCTCATATGAGGGGCCTAATTTCTGCTCATACAAGTGACTCCAGAAACAGGAACATCTATGCTCACCTAGGCTGGTGAGAGGCTGCCTAAAGAAACGTGAATGGCTCCTAAACAGGGACCCAAGTGGCTTGTCTCACTGTCACATAGTGTCATGCTGGGTCAGTGCCTTGTCATTGGGCCTCAGCTTCTTAAAGGAAGGAATCTTTCAGATCTCCTCCAGTTCTGGCATAATGAAACCTTCACAAACACCCGTTTGAGGAATAACAGTTTGCAAATTGTAGCTCTCCCACCCACTGAGGCCAATCACAGAATGTATTAACTATCATTTGTTTGGTATAAATGGATCAATCCATTACCCTTTCAGGAAAACCAAAAAGAATTTCTAAGCATCAGAATCTACTGATGAGGAAACTGGGGTCCAGAGAAGTTAACTGAGGTACCCAATGCTACACAGGGAGATATGTGAGCTTGTCCCCATAGCTGCTTGATTCTAAAATCCTTGCTCTTCCCACTGGGTATCTTTTTTGGATACAAAATCGGCCATTAGATGATTCTCACAGTCAATTTCCAAATAGCTCTGCATGTATCAGGTACCAGTAGGGTCTGCTGCCTGCGCAGAAGAGGACAGCAAGGCCCAGAGGACCCAGGTCCTAGTGTGGGTGGATCAAAACCACCAGTGGCTTCCGTGGGAGGAAGATGGGGGCAGGTTGCTTTATAGGCTTAGTTAACCACGAGCTGTTCTGAATCATAATGAACCCTATGGCAGTGGCTTTGGTTTGGTTGGCAAGGACTCAAACGGCAGAGTTCAGGCAGCTGGCCAACAAATACATTGAGAGGCAATCTAGTGTCCTTGGGGGTAGGTGCTCTATGGGATATTTATATTTTCTTGATAAGTGTTTGGTGCTTGACAATGAGCATCTTCTAAGGGCCAGGCCCTGGGCTATGGTCTCAGCAGAGTGTGAAAGTTCTCTGTCCTTAGACCTCAACGCAATCTGTCAAGACGAGCTGTTCGTGTGTTTTGGATGGGGCAATGGAAGCCCAGAAGATAAAGTAACTGTCCACCATGATCCAGCTCATTTGTGAGAAGGCTTTAACTCAACTGCAGCTCTATGACCTGGAGGTAATTCCAGTGAAGTGGAAAGCTCACTCACTGTTATTGCAGTCAATTCCGACTCAAGGCGACCCTATAGAGCCGGGCAGAATGGTTCTCATGGGTTTCCAAGACTGCTAACCTGTACAGGAGCAGGCCGCCTCTTCTCTCTTCCTAGAGCATATGGTAGGTTTCAAATGCTAACCTATACCATTTCTGGCCTCCTTAGAGTGGAATGGAGGGGTTAGTGAACTTTGGCTCAGAGTTTGGGCCCTAATCCTAGACGTGAGCTCACATGAGTTATATGAGGGGACTTCAAAACATTGGTGGAAAAACTCCATTTTCTTTTGATTCCATTTTTCCAGGAACTCTTTGAAGCACCCCCGCCCCCCACCCCCATATTTCCTTCTCCTGAACCAGTTTCCCCATGTAAGCTACTAATAATCCTAACAATAGTAGTTACCACTTATTAAATTCTTATTATGAGCCAAAACACTCGATACATCATTTTATTTTTAACTTTAAAATAACACAAACACAAGTTTCACTTTTTATGATTAGATAATGTGGCTAGAGTGGGCATATACCTTGCCGCAGGCCACAGAGTTGGTGAATGGCAGGGGCAGATTTAAACCATACCTCTATGATTTCAAAAATCCAAGTTCACAGCTACTTACTTAGTCTAGTGCTTCTCAGGCTTGAGCTATCATATGAAACACCCGAGTTTCTAGTAAAAATGTGGATTCTAATTTAGCTTGTTTAGATAGGAGCCTGTGATTACGTACACCTAATAAGGAGGACCCGAGAATGCTATTGGTCCAAGGTCCATACTTTGAGTAGCAAGGTTGTAGGAATCTAGATTAGGGGATGGCAGAGGTTTGCTATAAAGTGCCACCTAGCCCACGTTTTAGCTTAACAGGGGCAAACAGTATGTTACAGTAACTCAATTCTGCCACTGTAATGGGATGCACCTATTGATAATATGTAAGCAAACTGAGTTGGCAATGTTCCAATAAAGCTTTATTTTATACAAAGCAGGTGGTAGGTCGAACTCCGGTAGATTCCAGTTCAACTATCTTCCACAAGCCTGGTTAATCGTCCTTGTATAGGCACAACCTTAGCGGTTCCAACGCGGTGGCTTACAAAGTGTGCTTGGTGCATCAGCAGCAAGGCAGTAACTGGAGACCTTGTCAGACATGCAAATTTGGGGCCCAATCCAGACCTACTGAATTAGAAAATCTAGTCACGAGCCTAGCAATCTGTGTTTTCATAAGCCCTCCAGATGATTCAGAAGTGCACTAACGCTGGAGACTCACTAGCAGAGGATTAGGAGCCCCTGGCTCTTGCCATGCAGAGGAGGGTGAGAAGACAACTGGGAACGGGCTAAGATCACAAGCCTTGGGATTAGGCAAACCCACACTCAGAGATTTCCTCTCTCATCGAATAGCTCTGTGTCCTTGGGAAAGCAGCTTACCCCCCCCCACCGAACCTCAGTTTCTTCATTTGCAACAATCCTAAGGGTATGAAAATGTTTGCTTCTTAAGGCTGTCCTCAATGAAATGAAAAGATGCTGGGAGAACTTTTGCAACAGACTCAGTTCAGGCTAAGTGCTCATGCCCGGGAAGTCATTATCAGCAGGATGAGAATCCCTCTGTTACCATGGTGAAGAAATCAGTTACCAACTTAGAGATCATCAGTGGTGAACCCATCAGTGACTCTGTGGGAGAGAAGATCCAGTGATCTGCTTCATCAAGATTACCATCTAGAAAACCCTAAGGAGCAGTTCGCCTGTGTCCTCTCGGGTTGCTGACAGCAGAGAACAGCAACAAAGACATTTGTAGTATTGCAAGGACTCTGTCTTTCAGTACTGACAGTTGGACTGGTATGAAATGTCACTGGAAACAACTAGGGACTTGTGGGGTGGAGGGCAGAAATGGTGAATAGACAGAAAATAGGTCAGATCCAAACATACTGAAGAGCTATTGGCTTAGCTGGGACCCAGGTGAGAGTTAGCTTCTCAGGAGTTAAGTCACACTCTGATTTGGTTCTGGTGTGGAGGACCAGGGCTTTGTAAGGTTTCATCACCAGGTGATTCTTATATTAACTATAGCTGCTGATTTGTATATATAGGGTTGGAAGTGCAAAGGCTTGAGAAGGGGGGAATCGAACTGGAGTGAACAGGTTTGAAACCCTGGGGAGGACCTACTACATGGTTGAGATCCTAATATTTAGAGGGAGAAAATACACGACCTTTGGATCTGGGTGGGCATGGGTTTGAATCTCCTTCGGCTCTATGTATGGTCTTGGGGAAGTTGCTTCGCTTTCTTGAGAGTTAGCTTTTCTTCTGTATTATTTTTTTTTTTTCTTCTGTATTATTTATATACCTCATGGCATGATTGTGAGCCGTACACCCTTGGACTTTTGTTTTGCTCACTCACTCTGCACCAGACAGATTTCTAGGGGCCTAATGGTGAGCTAGTTAGAAATCATCCCTGCTTGAACCTAAGCAGGAAATCCCAGTCAACCATGACATATCCTATGGAGGGGAAATACAAGAGCCGCTTTCCAGAGAGGTAGATCCAGAATTCCTCCACCCTCGTTGTAATGAAAACCAAGTAGGAGATTTTTAAAGAGAAAGCAAAAGCCGGTGTGTGAGTGCTATCCCAGGTCAGCAGGACCGACATTTCTACAGGCTATTTTATCTTTTTAATTTTGGAGTTCCATAAATTCCAATTTATTGAACAGTTATAAGATTGAGTATAAGTGATGGCCAGTTCTATTCAACCTTGTACTGGAGGTTCTAGTCATGAATATTAAGCAAGAAACATACATAAAACATTTAGATTGGAAAAAAGGAAGTATCACTATTAACATAAGCATGATCTTGAGCAAAGAAAATTCTAAGGAATCTACACCCACACACACACACGTTTGTGGGTGTCCTAGGGTGAATGAACAAATCAATCAAGGTTACAAAAATAAGATCAATACAAAAACAGAAGTGTATTCTATAGACTAGCAATGCGTAACCTGAAAATCAATTTAAGAAAACAATATCATCGGTGATAGCACCAAAAAGAATAAAATCCTAAGGGGTAAATATAATAAAAGTAGTGCAAGACTTGCATACTGAAAACTACAAAATCTTGTTGAAAGAAAATTTTAAAAGACCCACATAAATGGAAAGTTCATGGCTCCGAAAACTTAAAATTGGTAAGATGATGTCTTAGTTTTCCATTTGGTGCAGCTGTAACAGAAATACAACACGTGGATGGCTTTAATGAAAAGAAAATTTTAATTCCACAATCGAGAGGCTAGAAGCCTAATTTCAGGGCACCGGCTCCAGAGAATGGCTTTTCTCCAGGAGGTTCTCAGCATCGGGACCTTGGAGACCAGAGAGTGTGCTCTGCTCCTAGCACTTCCTCCTGTGTGGAAGCAGACTTCCCTCTCTCTGCTTGCTTCTTCCATCTTTTGTAAGATAAAAAGGCACTGGAGGCCACATCCCAGACACTCCTTCCGAGCAGATCAAGCAGTGACTTGATTACAGGTGTTGAATTCCATCACAACTGATTGGCGGCTTACATCAGATCACATCATGGGAGAAGACTGCATCATTACATCACTTCCAAAGGATATCATTACATAACAGCCAGATCATTGAGAATCATGACCCAGTCAAGCTAATACATATTTTGGGGTACACAATTCAATCCATGACGGATGGTGTTCCTATCAAGTTGAGCTACGGACTTAACACAATTAATTAGTAAGCTAGTCCTATATTTGCTTTCCCTCTTTCTTTTTCTTGCTATCCTTTTGGTCTCTATCTATCTATACCTATGCATGGGTCCAGTATACGTGCATACATGTCATGTTCAGAACTGTGTGTATACATGAGACCTTTTACCCTTAAATACTTCCGTGTGCATCCTCTAAACCCCACGAGCTTCTCTCATGTGACTATGTGGTTGCTGTTGAGTGACTCCATAGCAACCCTGTGCACGACCAACGGAAAGACTGCCTGGCCCTGCACGGCCCTCACAATTGTTCTCATCTGAGCCTGAGCCCATGGTTAGGGCCACGGTGTCAATCCATCGCACTGAGGGCCTCCTCTTATTCGCTCTCTCTCCACTTTAGCAAGCAAGATGTCCTTCTCCCGGGACTGGTCTCTCCTGATCATATGTCCAAAGTATGAAAGATGAAGCCTGGCTAGCCTTGCCTCTTTGGAGCACCCTGGCTGTACTTCTTCCAAGACAGATCGGTCTGTCCTGTTAGCAGTCCACGATGCATTCAATACGCTTCTCTGGCACCAGAATTCAAATACATAGATTCATCCTCAGGCTTCCTTATGTCCTTATGTCCAGCTTTCCCATGCATATGAGGTAATGGAAAAGACCATTACTTAGGTTCGGCATACAGAAGTCCTCAAAGTAACATCTATAGTGCAGTTATTAACACCAGGGTATTATTAGGGAAGCAAGGTTTTCATTTTATCTACAGACATTACATTTCTTCAGGTATCATATTAATGTTTTTCCTTACAAAAGAAACCTTGAACTATGCTCAGAATTCAGTTATCATGGTCTTCTCCGTCTCTTTCATATGGACAGTATTTCTGTCTGCTGGGTCATTAATAATTGTGATAGTCTTATATGGACAGGTCAGTCCTTTTGTAGAATGTCCCCTAGTTGGCAACTGTCTGATGTTTCCTCAAGTGGGTCCCTGAGCCCACCCTGTAGTCATTTTGTCGGTTCCAGAATGCAGACTTGAAACACACATACTTGGCAATGGGTAGAACCCGACTCGGTAACAAATGTCCCGGGCTGCATTGTTATTTATTCATTTTTTTCCCTTTTTAATTCACATGTCAGCTGCAGAGAGATTCATGCAGTCTGTAAATATCCTGTTCATCTTCCCAATTTTCATCAAAAAGTGCCATCATGGTGTCTTAAGTCTCCTTAAGTTACATTAATGTGTAACCCAGAAGAGACATTCGAACAGATAATAAAGAGGAAGTGGCAATAACCTGGTTAAAAATCCGGGATGAGGAGCAGAAGTTCTGGGTGCTGAGCAGACCTGGAGACACATGAGCACATCCAGTGTGTAGAAAAGCACCCCGTCTAGCTGCTTAGAGCACAGCGCTCAATCCCGAAGGTGGCAGGAGGTGCCAGAGAGAAGCTTGTAGGAAGTGTGGCTTATTACAAGAGCAAAACCATGCAAGGGGTTTCATAAGAGAAACGACATTTGTGTGTGAGGAAAGGAATCTATCCCTTTGACGACCATGTGGGAAGTGGCTTTGAGGACGAGAAGAATGAAGGCAGGGAGGGCAGTGAGGAGTTGAAGGTGCTGCCTAGTGAGAGGAGCTTGCAGCCTGGCATTTCAGCAGGGACTGAGCACTGCACTCACATGGGGATAGCAGATACAAAAGAGTTTCTATACTGGGCTCGTGGGATCAGGCCTTCCCGGAGGAGGTAGCGTTTATGCCGAGCCTTATGGTAGAGCGGGAGGCCCTCATGGAAGAGGCACAGGATCTCTGTATTCAGGCAGAAGGGACAAGGGGCTTGAGGAACTGCAAGTCATCCTGAAAGCTGTAGCTTCCAGGTGGGAGAAGCAGGAACGAAGTCCCCTAGGGTAATGAGGGCAATTTGGTGAATTTGGGCATTGATTTCATGGCAATGGGCACAGGGAGCAATGGGAGGATCCAAAGCAAGGCTGCCATTTCGGGGACTCGATCTGCTGCACTCATAGGCGCAGTGAATGAGCAGAGGTCAGGACACCAGGAAGAAAAATCTAAGAGTCCAGTTCTCAAAAGTCATGGGGGACTAGCTGCAGGGACAGCATGCCAGGGTGTGCATCAGGTGGGAGTGCTCACCCTCCCTCAGCTCGGAGAGGATGCTGAGCCCACCCTTCAAGGTCCTGGCAAGCTCAAATGGGGGTCTTTTCTGCAGACTGTTGGGGGGACAGGTTTAAAGAAGCAGCAACCATCTATCCCCACAGACGACAAGTAGGAGAGCAACTTGTTGGCCGGGGAGGAGAGTAAGGAGGAAAGGACGAGGCCAGGGGCTCCCTCCGGTGCCGAATGAAGACAAACGGACAGTGAGTTTCGGAGACTACATCCTCGTTCCAGAACACTCACCTCTCCATCAGGGCCCTGCAAAGGCCTGTCAGACAGGAGTGGTGCTTTTGTGCCTGTGCAGGCTGTGCTTCCGTTGCCATGGCGATGGGGCCATAAGTCATGTGTGCTACTGCTGCACAGAGACGCGGTGATTTATGCCCGCCCGGGTGGGATTGTAAACTTTTTTCTTTTTAAAAAAAATGCTCAGAATCTGTCACTGCAAGGGAGGGTGGAGTGTCTCCGGCTCACTTTGGAGGGGAGGGGACATTGTCAGACCTTGCCCAATTCCCTGCCTACCAAGGCAGCCAGGCTCTGTCCAGCCACCTCTGACCTCCAGTGAGAAGCGTTTCCTGCGGCTGATGCTCATGCCTGGTACCATGGTGATGCTTCCTCCCACACCCACTTCCTTGTCCCTATCTACCCAGAAGTCTCTGCATGCCAGGCTTTCTTTTCCCACTGTGAATTATGGCTTAGTAATCGGTTCTCTACCCTGGGCTCCTTAGGGCTGGGTCTCTACAAAGGCATAATGGAGAAACACGATTTTCGAATGATATCTTCCGAACTTCCATTTTCATCTGATAAAGCAGAACTTCTCAACCTTGGCACCACTGGCATTTGGGGCTGGATAATTCTTTATTGCAAGGGGCTGGTCTGGGCATGATTGGATATTATTAGCATCCCTGGATGCCAGTCACATACCCTCCCTCTTCCTGTTGTAACCCCAAGAGTTTCCAGACCCTCAAATATCTCCTGATGGGGCCTGGGCAAAGTTGTCCCTGGTTGAGTAACATGCATCTAGGGACTTGAGACGTGTGCTGGTACACAGTAGCCTCGGTCGTGAACTCGGCAGACCTCCGTTTCCTTTATCCAACCCTCTTCTTCTCTCACAGGTGGAAGCCCTGACTCTAGATGCTGGACCATGAAACAACACCTGGTTACTTGCAGATGACAACCGTCATCTCTATCATACTTTTTCTGCTCTTCTCTCCTTTGAGCACCCAAACCCCACCACGCTAAAGGATCTAGACAGACAGCCAAAGTGGAAACAATGGAACCTTCCAGAAAGGAAATACCAAACTCAAGTTCATTCAACTTTGGGCACCATGTCTTCATGGTTCCTAGGCCCTTTCCTTCCTTTGACTTAAGTTTGTTTGTTGTTGTCCTTTTAAAGCTCTTAAAGTTGTACTGAAGCTCACCTTATCCGCTACTGTGTGAACCATTTAAAATGCCTTAGCACAACAAGCAGGCTTTCAAACCATTTTGCAGATGAGAGAAACGAGCCTCTTCCTTTTGAGTACTCTTGGCTTTCATGGACAAAACGAGTCTTCTTTTATTCCAGGACCAGGAGCCATTCAAACCAATAGTCATTCCTTGGGAGAAAGATGAGGCTGTCTGCTTCTCAGAAGCTTTGGAGCTTTGGAAAACTCTGACAGTCACTAGGGATTGGGATGGACCCGATGCCGGTGGGGTATGGGTCGGTAGGACTGGGATACACAAAGCCATAGACATCCCTGGCTGTCTTCTGAGCAACCTTCCGGATGAGTGCATAGCTGATGGACCAGGCAGGCCCAGAGCTGACTCAACTTCAGCGCCTGTAAGGCTGGAGGGTCTGACTCCATATCAGGAGTCCCCACAGGCAGCTCCATTTCACCGTAGTAAGCCCAGCCCCTGTTGTACTTAGGAGCTAGGCTACAGGGGTGCTTAAAGGAAAGCAAAAATGGAGAGGTGCATTGTGGGACAGGGACCCCAAACCCAGAACACCTTTGCGGGATCTGGGATGGTTTGCTGAGGCTGCTGGGGTGCCCATGCAGGCTTCCCCAAATCACTCTCTCATTTGCTCTTCTTCCTTTGTGGAAGTCATATTCTAATGCATTTACCGGGCATTTACTGAATGCAAGCCCTGGGAAAGGAAGGTAGAATATATAAAAAAGACATGAGTTATGATGCCTTTCTGGGAGGAAAATGAAAAAGAGAGAGTGATTTTTAAAAGAGTCTGACAAGGGATTCCTGCACTTGGCTAACGTTTGGGCCAAATAATGGCACTATAATAATCACAACAACAGCAATAAGAATAATATCCAATATTTCCGTGTGTCAAGGGTCTCCAGCACAAGCTTGCTTGATCTGCCACAAGCATCCTATGAAGTAGGTATTGTTCTCTCTCTTTATCAAGGATGGAAAGTAAGGCAGAGGGAAGTGACTCAAATAGTGAGGGGCAGCTGAGTCAGGACATCCAAAGGCCAGGCTGTCAGTGACTAGTTTATTTCAGTCCAGAGTCTGAAGAGGCTCAGATGCTATGAGGTTTTCCTTTTCTCATACAACTTTTTAGCATTGCTACTTCCTTTTCCACCTCTACCAATTCCAAGTGACTTGTTCCACCTCTGAATAGCAAATGATAGCATTCCTGTGTCCATCCTCCATCTCCCATATGAGCCCTGTGTCTGCCACAGGGCCAAGGAGCTAGAACAGCTCAGCAGCTGGATGGAGTGGCTCTTAAGCTGGCCCCCTGACCCCTCCCGAAGGATGCATGTGCACTGTGAAACAGGCCCCTGGCTATCAAATCCTCCTTCTGAGGACTTAATGTGCAACCTCTGAGCCTCCGTGGCTAATGTGGCATCATGACTTGAACAATGCCTCAAGAAATGTTAGTTCTGAACCTGCTCTGAGGAGAATGGTGTTGAGGAGGCTGGCGTGTGGACTCGTCTCTTCCTGAAGATTCAGGATGTTCATTCACGTAATAACATCCCACGGAGAGCTGCCACCGAGGAAATCAATATAGCAACTTCATTTATTCTGGATTTCTCAAACCGTTTGAATTAGGAAAACTCCCTTTTTATTCTGTCACGTTTACTCACTCCGGCACAGAGTTGCTCCTTGAGCCACTATGATTGTAATAATCTCATACAACAGACCTTGTGAGACTGCTTTCATGCTGGCAAATATTTACATATCAGAGGACTGGGTGATACCCAGAGATTAGGAAACTCAAGGATATTATCAAACTAGCTCAGTCAGGCCACATCCCATCAGCATCAGCAAAACAGTTTGTACCTTTTCTCTGAGCCTCTGACTATGCTTAGAACTGAGAATGCATAAAATTCCATCCTTGACCTCAAGGAATAAATACCTGGGTTGCCATGTGGGATTGGGTAGGTGCACATATCTACATTGAACTCCAGTGCAATGCAAAGTGCTGTGCCATCATTAAGGAAGAAATAGTCTAGCAACGAGAGCAAAGCAATGAGGTGGGCGGAGTGCAGATGGTGTGCCTCTGTGGCTGGGAGGAGAGCATATTCGAGCAAGGCTATGGAGTAGACGTGACACTTCTGCAAGGCTGTGATGAATGAACACTGTGCCGGGGACACTGGGGACTGTGTGAATCATAGGATATTGCAGGCAAAGGGATAGCACTGGTAAAGGCACGAGACAGGAAAGTGAACGGCATTTTGAGGAGAGAGCCAATGACAACATGGCTAGACACAGATCATGGAGGATGGTGGCCAGATCCCCAAGAGCTAATGCATGCCAAGTGCAAGTGCTTGGTTTGAGGATGGAGATGGGGATGGTCCAAGTTTGATAGAGGCTGGACTGAGCCTGTACGTCATAATGATGGGGAGGGGGCGGCTAGCTGAAAGCAGTGAGACTTGCCCAGGAGAGGAGGGGCTGAGCCAGGTGCCCATGCAGAGGAGAGGGGTGGGCATTTTGAGGCTAGTGTGAGAAGGCAGGCTGGGAAATCTTAGGGCTTGTGTCCTTCCAGACTTGCCCTCAGCCCATCCATATGTCCTTCCAGACTTGCCCTCAGCCCATCCTCACCCTGCTTTGCGCCTGGGGTGGCTGACTTCCAAAGCTTGCCCCAACCAAAGTCTGCTAAGAGGTTCAACTGCAAGAAGTGAAGTTGAGGGCGACTCACAGGGACCCTGTAGCACAGGAGCTTCCCACGTGAGCTTCCGAGACTGCAACTCTTGACTGGCGTAGAAAGCCCCATCTTTCTCCATGGAGCAGCTGGTGGTTTTAAACTGCTGACCTTGCAGTTAGCAGCCCAACATGTAAGCACTACTCCACCAGAGCTCCTGAAAGGAAATTAGGAGAGTTATTTCTCTGCTTCCAGGACCAAAAGGAGCAGCAGGGGGTGTCTGTGTGCCACGGCTCAGAATGGACAGGCCGCTTCACAGTGTTACTTTTCCATATGGTGATAACCTCATGGTCACCTTGCCCTACTTAGACCGGCCACCGGATATTATATAGCCATATCACTTTTCTCAAACTTTCCCCAAAGTCAAATTTATCGATGATCCTGAGCACGGCATTGCTTTCCTGGGGGGAGGGGGGAATCCTATTTGATTTGGGGTTCCTGGGGGAGTTACAGAGAAAGTAGTGAAGTCTAATGTACAGGTCCACTAATTAATTACTCATGGAAAAAATCCAAACCATTTTCCTGATCATGTTGGACCTGTGTGTATGTGTGTGTGTATATGTGTGTGTGTGCATGTGTGTGTGTGTGTGTATGTGTGTGTGTGTGTGTGTGTGTGTGGTTGTGCACTAAGTAGCTGGAGGTTGGGACTTGTCTGAGAGCGGAAGATACACTCTGGAAGGCACAGCCCTATCCAGTCCCAATAACGGGGTCTTATTGTTTCCCTAATGGTCGCCAAGTCAACACTGACTCAGGGCCACGCCATGCATGCAGAGCAGCACTACCTCATAGGGCTTCAAGCCTGTGAGCAGTTTTTGGAAGCAGTTCACAGGACCTGTTTTATGGGCCACCTCAGGGCAGGTTTAAGCCACCGACCTTTCAGCCAGTAATCAAGTGCTGAACTGTGGCTGGCACCCAGAGACTCCATGTAAGTTTCAGAAGACAAAACCGTTGCTTATCTTAGAGTAGCTTGGTGTTTGCTTTCCTCTCCAAATCTATAGCATGGCCACTTTAGACGAGGACAGAGTGGGGCCTTTGGGAAGCAGACAGAGACCAGGGCAGGGAACCTGGCAGGAGACTAGGATATATCTGCAGGCAGAGAGTTGTTTCGGTTAAGCTAGGATCACCCATGTGATGGGAGAAGGATGGGAACGGGGACTTAGAAGGTTTCTTCCGGGCTGTGAGTTTGTAATTGCTGAAACTTGGCTTTGGAAATCTAGGATGCAGTTCAGAGTCCCTGAAACGTGGGTGGTTTGTTGACAGCTGAAAGGAGAGGGTTCCACTTTTAATACATTATAAGTGACAATAACAGTGCTAGACAGTACAGAGGAAATACTGACATGGAGGCCCCAAGTCTGCGACAATCCAGAAATCAAGTCATTTCAGTCAAGTTACTGACAAAACGATGAGATTGTCCAACTACATTGGTACCCCGGGATAACAGACCAGGGAAAGCTTCTGGGCAAGAAGCTTCGTCCTCCACATCACCAGCCACAGGAGAATCTTTCTTCTTCGTCTCATCAAGCACAAGGCTCTTGGCTCTTCACAAGGGAACACAGTCATCAAGGCACCAGACTGACACCTGGAAGGGCTGCTAAATGTCACTAAGTTCAAAGATGGTGACCCTTGCTTGGGCCACAACCCCACCATCTGATCCCCAACATATGCATCCTGACTTCATTGTGGCGATTTCCCCAGCGGAGTGTCTGTAACCTTGAAAAATCTTTCCAACATAATACCCGAGGCAGCCTCTTCCCATTTTTCTGAGTTGGGACATGTAATGTCTGCTCTCCGCCATCTTTGATTTAGTCCAACCCCCAAGGTAGATGGATAAATGAAGCCTGGGAGAGGTTTCAAACCCATGAACTGGAGTCGACGTGGAGCTCATGACTCTTCTGTCCAGTTCTTCCATGATTGTGTCCATATACTTCATGACTCAGCCTCCTTCATCGTGTCTGCATGCTGGATCCACAGAATTAGGCATTGAAACCCATCCTCACCAGCAGTCAGAGGTGGGCTCTGAGCGCATAGTAGGCCAATCAGATTACTTCTCTATGATTTCTCCAAGCCGTAACTTCAGAATGGAAAGCATTTGCTTTTGGGTGTTAGGATAAGGTGACCAGATGTCCCGCTTTTGACGGGACAGTCCTGATTTTTAACAATTTTCCCACGTCCCGCAGCATTGTAAAAAAGTCCCGAGTTTTGGAAAGAATGCACAACAAGCTAGGGTATATGGTTTTCGGCTGCCATGTGGCTATTTCACCAGGATATGAGTTTTATCAATGGTGTCCTGCTTTTGTCCCGCTTTACCAATGTCAAAATCTGGTCACGTTATGTTATGAGCCAAACAAGGTTTGGGGACTCATGATTATTTCAACCACTACCATTGTGTAAAGGAAGCCAGTTCACAGTAGATGAGAATAAAACCATCATAGAGTGGGAGGGAACCAGTGGAGAGGTCTGGGGGGCTGGCCCCAGTTCCAAATCCTAAGTGGATGCCTGCCCCTCCCCTGAGAAGAAATTATTTCAAAGGATGGCACTGAATCCACAGCTCCGGGAGAAGGAGATAATTGATCAGAGAACACAGGAGCAGATGACGGGAGTGAGGAGGAGAGACTGGAGCACATCCTGGCCCACCAGTCCCTGAGGACGATGACCTCAATTAGAGCATCCAGTCCTCAGAGAGGACCAAATGGCTAGCCCCACTATGATACATGATGTTCCTCATTGACCCATGTCCCTGTGGTGGACAACATCAGAGACGCAGTGTGGGAATTGCACCTGATCTGATCCCGCCACACTGAAGCAAGGCACTGGGGGAGTGCAGCAGAACAGCAAGGGAATGGAGCAGCAAGGTCCCCAGGGAATGATGAAGGTGGACTTTGGAGACAGGGCGTGGTGCCCCAACAGACTGGACTGGAGAACACTCCTAAAGGCCAGCGATCCTTGAACTAACTACAAGCTTTTCTTTC
>NW_022111310.1:20726339-20759439 GCF_000313985.2 Echinops telfairi
CAAAAGATATAGCGTCTGGGGTCTTAAAAGCTTGAAGGTAAACAAGCGGCCATCTAGCTCAGAAGCCACAAAGCCCACATGGAAGAACTCCCAGTTCGAATTAGCTTAGAGGTGACCATGTAGGACAGGTTCCATGAAAGGGCAAGAGGTCAGCTTCAGAGATAAAGGCTGGGTTGTTTAGAGAAACTAATCGAGTGACACATCTACGTATATGAAAGAGCTTTATATCAAGAAGTAATTAGCTATCAAGAAGGCACTGAGGAAGGCATGGGGCAAGAAGTCTAGAGGTCAGAGTTTTGTATTCAAATACCAACTCGTGCCCTCACTGACTCTGCTGCTTCATGCCTTACACGGACAGCTCCTTCATTGGTGAAAGGGGCTAACAACAGCCTCGGCCTGGCGTGGTGGCTCTGGGAAGCATCGATCAGAAGTGGTGTGGGAGTCTCCTGCCCAGGGACACACACACACGACTGTCTTCAGTGCAGACTCAGGTCTTCAACCCACGTAGCCAGAGCCTTGGGTCTGTGTGTCTGCCAAAAGACAAAACACTGCTTGCTTTTGTGTTTCTCGCTCGCTTTCGGCTTTAGTCTTAAGATCTACCGACTCACTTCAACATCAGAAGTCCCATTTGAAAAGTGTTTAACGTCTAATGCAGATAGAACAAGTCATTTCTCAGTTTCACTGTATCTGCAAAGCCTTCTATAATTCAACATCAAATATTTATTATTACATTTATTAAAGTTTTAATAATTTAGCATTTCCTGCATGTGAAATATAAGCTTAGCTAACTGGCTCCCCTTTGTCCAACCTGGGTCACTTCAATATTTATATTCTGAAGTCTCCATTTGAGTTTCATTTAGCAGAGGCTGTGGCTTGGGCCCCTGTCTCAGCTGACAGTCAGGGAATGCTACGGCCTCCCCAGCGGCAAAGACTAACAGAAAGCTGGTGCTGAACAGTGTTTGAAGAGATTTACCGAGCCTAGGCAGAAACGCATCCTAATAGACTTCATTTTTATTATGATCGCTAAACTAAAATGGGGAAAATAAATATGTCTCCAGGCTCACTGGCTGAGTGACAGGCAGCCAGACGGTGAGACGGGTGGGCATAGAGTAGTTCCATCCAGTAAGGAGCGAAGAGCTCTTGACAGTAACGCTCTGAGGAGTCTTACTCTCCTACAAGAAGGGAGGGAGGCAGTGGCAAGGGAAAGCTCCAGGCCTAAAACCCTGTCAGTGCCAAGTGTGCACCCCATTTTTCTACTGTCCCTCACTTTTACCATTTGATATTTCACCTTCCACTTGCACTTAGTGGGCTAACTGAGCAATTAGCACTAAGAATTTAAGAATCTGTACAAGAATGTTGATCCAAAGGGGTTAAAAAAATAAAACATGGAACCGAATCCCATATTTTCACTGGAATCAAGATTTTTCCGTCCACTGAGTTTGGGTGAACTCCTGAAACGATTGTTCTAAGATCATCTTTAAAACTTAAAACTCAAACAAAAATGTTTCCCAGAGGTCTGCTTTGACCAAAACTACTATAGCCTAATTAATTAACTATGTCTCCTCTGACAAATGAATGTGGGATCAAATCACCAACAGCTTATCAAAAGGTTAGATGAGACTCGTAGGGGGCAGTAGTTTTACATCAATGGTGGTGGAATAATTTGGAAAGAGGTAGTGAGAATGATTAGACAGCTTGAACAATGTAAACAAGGTCACCGAATTGTACATGTGGAATTTGTTGAAATAGTGTACATTTTGATATATGTTCTTTACAAAGACTTCTGATGTGTTTAACATCAAAATAAAACATCCTTCGCTTAAAAAGAAAGAACTCAATGAGCCTACCCTTGGTGGTTTCAAGGTTGGTTGATGACCTTCATCAGGCTGATTCAAGCCTTGTATGGCTCTAGATAGGTTGTTGGGGAAGCTGTTGCACTGTTAATCCCAAAATCTGTGATTCAAACTCACCAGCTGCTCCAACAGAGAAGTACAAGGTTATTTGCTTCGGCAAACATTCACAAACTTGAAACCTCACATTGGGTCACTATGTGTAAGAGTCCAATCAATGGCAGTGGTTTGGGGGTTTGATATCCCTTCAGGTAAAACATCCCTGATGGTACTGTGGGGTGGGCACTGAGATACGAACTTCAAGATTCGAGGTTCAAACCCCATAGAGAGTCACTATGGGTCAGAATTGGTGGGGGTGGGGTGGCAGAAGGGGACGGGACACAAATCCCTCTAGGTACTGATTTGGGAAATCGACAGCTATCCTCAAATAGGGCAAACAGAGGCATCATGGCTTACAGCTGAGAAGCAGGGACTAGTAAGCTGGACCCTTACCGTCATTACATCTACAAAGACGTTTCCGGATAAAGTATTATTTACAGTTGTCAGGGATTCCACTGCCATGGAGGTGACCGCAACTCCTAGCTTCACTTTAGGGCTGAATGGAACTCTTCCGGTGACTCAGGGGTCCTCAAACTTTTTAAACAAGGGGCCAGTTCACTGTCCCTCAGACCCATTGGAGGGCTGGATTATAGTTTAAAAAAAGACTATGAACAAATTCCTATGCACACTGCACACAGCTTATTTTGAAGTAAAAAAACAAACAGGGCAAAAACTCCTGGCGGGCCGGATAAATGTCCTCGGCGGGCTGCATGTAGCTGGCGAGCCGTAGTTGGAGGACCCCTGCGAAATATTTAGGGGAGCAGAAAATCTCTTTTTTCATCCTAGGAGTCGAACTGCTGACCTGATGGCTAGCAATTGAACCCGTAACCCGCCTGGCACCCACAGTGCCACCAGGGCTCTATATTTCAAGGATTTGGACCAGCTATTTTAAGGGGCTATAGGACCCCTGGTGGTGGAGTGGTTATGTGTTGGGCTGTGATCGGCATGGTTGGCAATTCAAAACCACCTGCAGCTCTGAGGGATGAAGACTGGGCTTTCTATTCCAGTCTCAGAAACCCACAGGGGGGTCACCATGAGTCAGCATTGACTGGATGGCAGTGAGTTTTATGATGTCCCACAGCAGAATCTGAACATGTGCATTCTAACAAGCTTGCAGGCAATGCTTATGCCACTGGTCCATTGTGAGAACCACTGAACTAGTGAATTCCTACCCTTATGTCTCCACTCGGCCCCGAGGCCCTTCCTCTCTCAGGCCTGCACTCTAGCCCCCCAGGCAGGGGTAGCCTTCTCCTTCCTCTCTGCCTTGAACTCACTCTTGCTCTTCGGCAACTGCCATAACTGATGGCGGGTTTTTGCTGGATTTTTTTTCTCATTTAATAGACTGAGCCCCTTGTCATCATTTTTAAAGCTCCAATCCTTAGCCTGGCATGTAGTAGTAGCTGTTCAATAAATTCTCAGACGTTGGAATTAAAAGACAGATAGAACAAAAAGACCATCTTAATTCTTTTCAGATTGAATCCGATGTGGAAACTGTCAGCAAGTGAGCCATGCTACTTGCATTCTGAAATCCCCATTATTCTTCCAACAGCGTGCAGGCACTCACAGTATCTCACCACGTCATTGTCACGATGTGAGATGTTAGAGAAAGCACCGAGGGACTCCAAAAGCTGGGCATTGTGAAGGATTATCATTCCAATTCCAAGAGCTAGCCTCACATCATTCTTCTAGGAAGCATCGGTTCCAGGTGCCATTGTGAAGATGGCCCAGCATGCAGGCACGAGGGGTGTGGGGTGTGCTTCTCTCCCTGAGTAGCTTTTGTTTCACCTCGCAAATTAATCTCTTGTTCCCTGCTCCTTGCCACACAGCAGAGGTGGGTCTTATTCATCTCTGTATTCCTACAGAGCCTGGCACAGTGCCTGGCACTCCGGAGGAGCCCAGCAGGGACTTAAGGGAATGGAAAGAAATCTGTTTCTCCTCCTTCATGGCTGACGTCATTAGTGTCTCGAATGCTAAAAATCTCATTGCTGGAAGTTTCCTGCTGAGACAGGCTGGAGTAAGGAAGCTGTTCAGGGGAGAGTTCTCTTCTTTCCCCCTCCAATCCTGGATTTTGAAAGGGTCTTGTTACAGTTCACACAGCCAAATCCTATCCACAAGTCAAGGTTAATTGCCAGTGTTCAAGCTCCTGAAATGTTTTCCTAATTCCAATGGTCAGGAAATCACCTTTCCATTAAAAACTCCCAGGCACACCCCATGTGTGACTCTCATACAACCTGCACATAAAAATCTATCGTACTGTACAGGACTTTGCATACTTTAACATGAAAGATTCTCCAAAACTTATCACATAAACCCTCAGGTGTGTGTAAGATTTTAAGATGCATCAGAGATTGAACGTAGTTTTTAGCAAGAGAGCAACGTTAAAAAGATAATGATATTACAGCAACAAAACCTACTGCCACTGAGTCAATTCCAACTCACAGTGACCCTGTAGGTCAGAGTGGAACGGCCCCTTAGGGTTTTCAAGACTGTAAATGGAATAGGAGCAGAGACTCTCAGAGTGGTGGCTTGATTAGAACCACTGACCTTGTGGCTAGGAGTCCAACAGTTAGCCCACTGCATCCACAGAGTTCCCCCTACAGCAGTACCCTAAGAACAATGTTTCTACAGAGCTCACCAAGTGCCTGATGCAGTGCTTATGCATATTATGTCATTCAATCGTCACCACTCTCTTATATGTCTTGATTTGCTTGTCCCATTATCGATGAGAAGAAACAGAGCTGCAGCAAAATAATGTCCCCAAGCTCATGCAGTAAACAACTGATGGCGATGGTATAAACCCAGGGAGTTCAGTTTGGTCCCCTGGTCCATGACTATAAAAATAATAAACTTCACATTTAATGAAAATATACCCTACATCAAGCAGAAAGAAAATGTTTGAAAACGATGATGGCAACATATGTACAACTGATTGCTACAAGAGCTGTAAGATCCCCCAAGAAAATGATGTATTAATACAAATATATATATATACACACACACACATAGAGAAAGGTGCAAACACCTTGTCTGTACAACTTGATGAATTTTCAGATTACCAGACAACCTTGTGGCCACTGCACAGATCAAAAAATCAAATACAGCCAGCATCTTGTACACCTGCTTATGTTTTGACTCAGTAAGTGTCCCCTCCCACACCTAAAAGTCATCCCTCTCCTTCATTCTCACATCATCTATTCATTTGACTGTTTTGATGTTTACATAAACATTCACAATATTTTCTATTATATTTCCAATGTTGTATATATTCATAAGCAAGATTATACTCATAATCTTTGCTGGGATCTAGAATTCAGCACCATGTTTGTGAGCCCCATGCATTGCAGTGGCACATCGATGTTGTATCTATTCATATTGGTCAATGCTTTTATGCCAGTCATCAATTTCCCATATTTACTGACCTACTATTTTTGATAATGGGTATTTGTGTTTTTCCAAAGTTTTTGGCACTACAAGTTATGCTGCCGTTAGTGTTTTTGTTGTTGTTGTTTTTTTAATGTGTATTATGGTGGTACTTCTCTGGTCTGACCTAACAGCCACAACTTGCAGTACATATATATGTGTGTGTGTTTGTTAGGAATATTTCTAGAAGCAGAATTGAAAGGCTGTGGCATATTTGTATGCTCAGCTTCAGTAGATACTGCTCAACACATGTACACAATGATAACACCAATAGAGAGGCCCATGATCAGGGTATGAGCATTCCAGTTACTCCATATCTTTGCCAACCTTTGCTTCCATCAGTTGTTTAAAATTTAGCCAATCTGGGAGCCTGTGTTCTTCATTGTAAAGTGTTCAGTCTCTGAGAATTTTCTAAAAATTTATCACAGATTGAAAAACAATAGAAGAAGCATCAATTGGAGAAGCACTCACAAGTGATCTTTCTAGGTCCCCTGGAATACTTGTCTTTTTATTCCCTCTGACTGTCCTTTCCCACGCAGTCTTTCCTCTAATCTTTCTACCACGAATCCATGTCCGAGTTACTGCTTATCTGTAATTATCATCCATTAATTATTAATTTATAGCATATTATCTGACTGGAACTTATTAATTCTTTGAATGCCTGCGATATGCTTGCCTGGGAAATGTCATGTCAAACAAGGTTTATTAGCACAGTCTAGAAAACTCAATCTACATCAGACAGGTTCTTTTGAATGGAGATGATTGCAAGCTATTTTATTCACCTTGGCAGTGAGACCATCAGGCTTATGCCAGGTAATGGTAAGATTTAAAAGGCTGTCTGTGGTTGTTTTGTGGCCAGACTAAGGCATTTGGGTACCTCAAGAAGGATAATGATTTATTGCCTTCCTCAAACCAACTTTTCCCCCAAATATTTGTGCAATATTCACTGAAGAAGCATCTTAGCGGTGTCCAGAGAAAGGGTTGTAAGGAGGCTCCATGGCTGTAGAATGGCATCCCCTTTCTCACTGTGAGCAGCGCTGCTTGAACCCAACTGGGAGAAAGCTTGCTCCAGGTCACTACGACCAGCATTCTCAGAAAGAGTGCAGAAACATCTCATTGTTATTGGAATATGCACCCTCAGAACCTTCCAACTTATCACAGCATTTCTTCCAAAATAACCTCTATAAAACACATTCTGGCAATTATATTTTCTCAACTTTATATCATTCGCAGAAGTGTTTTACAGCCCGATATAGATTGGTATTCTAGTTGACTGGCTTGATACTTAATGCAACACCGATTAGAGCAGAAGAAGGTGACTCCAGTCATCTTTGAGATAACAGTTGCTCACAGAATTAACATAACAATGACACGGACAAGACAGTGCACAATTCAAGGTAGAGATTCCTCATTGTTGTGATCTACACATCCATGCCCACGCTGTCTGCCCCAATACTACCAGTTTCCACTTGGAACTTATGCCGAAGAAACTGCTGAGAGCCTAACTCCTATGATTCCATCATCACAACAACTCTCCCGTGTGCTGCAGTGATACAGTGGAGAACGCTGGCTCAGGAGCTGGACGTCAGGGTTGCAAGCTTGGTGCCTAGCTTATTAGTGGAGACATCACCCTCATATCTCAAATTAGTGTGTTTTGCTTTTTTATCTGTAAAATGGAGATAATGGCATCAGCAAATGAGGTTAATATAAGGCTTTAATGAGAGGATATTTGTAAGGTTATTGTCACGTAGGAGACGATTGAAGAATAGGCATTATTACTACTATATTGTATAATGTAAGTTCTGCTATTATCCCCATATGTGGAAACTAGAGAGTTGAACGTGAAGACCTCACAACTCATACAGGATAGAGATGGGATCCTCAGCCACATTCTTCCAACTCGGGAGTGTTACCCTTAGCCCATCTGACCAGTGTATCTCAGCGCTTTCAATCAAGGTACTTCCTATATGAATATGGAATGATGTAGATTTAGAATGACCCAAAGGGAGTGGCAATATAGCAGTCCCTGGAGGTCAGATGGGCCATATTTTGTTTATTTCCAGTTTGGGAGCCACTATTTTTGATGGCATCTGGATTTCTAAAATTTCTCTAATCTAATTCAGAGAAAAAACAAAAACAAAACTACAATACAGACACGCGAATAAGGTCCAGGACAATGTTTGGATCAGGTCTAAGACCACTGGCTTAATTAAATCAATAAACATTTAGTAGATGCTCAATATGTACTAGGAATTATAAATTTAAAAAGCCAAGTAACTTATTTTCCTTGACCTTGGGAGGTTCACCACATAATGAGACAGATGCTATATAATCAACTAATCACGACACGGTAGCTCAAGTCTCTAATGAAGTTAACTACATTAGAGTAGTTACAAAGCACAGAAGGAGAAATTCACTTTGCATCTTTCCATGAGTCCAGAACTGAGCACTCATGTATTAGCCTAACATCATGCTCCAATGTCTGAATCATAAGAGAAAGCAGCATGTTCTCCAATCGCTTGCCCCCATGACTCTCCAAGATACCATTAAGCAATGGTCTTTTATAAACGAAATGATATATTAGCTTCTATCATATTTTATATAAGCCCCAAAGGAAAGTAATAATTGGAATATAAGGCACTGAGGTACACCAAAAGACAAAACTTCGAGGAGCTAGGTGTATTTGTCAGCGTTAACCTACACCATCAAGGTGCCTACTTCACTCCTTCACAGGTGAGCAAAATATCCGAACTAGAGCGGCTCCCAGTGCTCACAGGAGCTCTTGGTGCAGCCTCCTGGAGATGATCTCCCTACCTGACATCCGCAGGGTCTTCTGTGACAAGGACGTCAGTCTTGCAGCTGGCCAGGGGGTTGATGGACAGCTCCACAGGTGGCACCACAAAGCTTTTGCTGACAGGCAGCCAGAGTCCTTGGCCCAAGCTGAAAGTAGACCTGCAATGTAAGAGTTTCCATTGGGGGACTCCCTGGGAAGAAAGAAAAAAAAAGAGGGGCCCCCTCTTCCCATTCATTCCAGGACCCTTTTTCATTTTCCCACCCAACTGAGGCCCCTATATTCTTCAAGGCACAGTTTGGGCTACCTTTCCACAGACTTGAATGATATTTCTTAAATGTCTTCACCATCTAACCAACACATTGCGTTTCTTTTCCTGGGTGGAAGATATGGCTCTCCAGTGGTCTCTGTGAGGACAGGGGGTATTTCCCTGTTTTCCCAGGAGTCCTGCTCTCCATCGGGAGTTTCGAAAGTGATGGATAACATGAGAGGGAAGTGTAGCACACAGGTTAAGAGCATGACTCTGAATCCATTTCGACCCTAACCGGACTCTCAGCTCTGTCACGTAATTTGTTGTGTCTCTTTATCTGCGTAAGTACTAGCTTTCCACAATGATTTCTGAGGTGGTGGGAAGAGGTTCAGTGGCTACAAAATAGTTTTAAAACACTGGACTAGATAATCAGTAGTGTTCCTCCTCATTCAAGTGTCTAAGTTGATACGTCTAGATGCCAGACAAATGGGAAGGAGATTCCCATAGCAACCCGAGGCATCATGATTTCTTAGTGCCAATGAGCAGTGCCCAGTTCTCAAAGTATCCCCGAGCCCCACAAGTGTTATGTACTGAAGACACATGGTCACATTTCCTGGTAAGACTTTTCTCTATTCCCCAGCATCGAACCCCAACAGGAATGGTCAACTCACCTGAGAATCTTTTCAGGGGCTTGCTCTCCTGTTACAAGATCATAGCCCCTCTCAAGCGTGGTGTAAGGCCACGGTCTGTCAGGAAGAAAAGAGGGGGAGCGAAGATCTTATTAGTTAGAAGCAGGTGATGTTCATGGACATAACGCTTAAGTATTCAAAAGTAATGAATGGGTCAGATTATTTACATCATAAAAGCATGTCTCTATTTTACAGAGGGACCTGACCGTCCATATGCCCATTTTCAAAGGTCGTGTGGCTGTGTGGAAGTTTCTGCAGCAGAAGTTATCTTTGAAATGGTGACAAAGATTCACCTCTGATACATACACTTGTGGTGCTAACATGTGCCGCTGTGGGAAAGTAGCCATCATGTCATTGAGTCCGGCAGGGGGCACCACTGTTTCAGAGAAAGAGTCCTTTTTGAGAAGAGGTTTCAGGGCTCCAGTAACAAACAGAGGGGGTGGGGGGCTGTGTCTCCTACAGTTCCTGAGCAGCTGCCTCTGCCAACTCACCCTTCACTTTGTCCCCAGTCACTGCGCACACAAAGGTGTCTGTGGACAGGGTCCGGGGCAAATCCCTCGTGGCAACTGCACTCTCCTGGAAGAGAAGAAAATAAAAGAACCCTGTCAAGGGCTGCCTTCTCAAAACAGGCTCCTCCTCATTTTCTTGTGAGAGGAAGAGAGCTGCCTACTTTAGGAAATCCTCTGCAAAGAGTGTTCTTGTGGACATGCAATTGTGGCGACACAGAGTCCATTCATCTCTTCCTGCATTTATTCCACAAACCCAGGATACATGTTACACCATGAGTGCTGTGAGGTGTGTGGACAGAGAGGCCAAAGGCACAGCCAGGACCCTAAAGGAGCCCACCACTTCATAAGAGCCATGGAAGGAACCAGGAAGTCCAATGGACAAATGCAAGTCCAGTGTTCAACAATTTACATCATGATAACCTGTATTTGGACTAAAAGGGAAAGATCAAAGTTCTGAGTACATCTTCAGCGTTCAGAAGGTTGGCAGAGTTTCAGCATCAGAAGTGCTCTGCCCTAACTCCTTACTGTGATCAGTGAGGCTTCCCTGTGCAGACCTTGAGGTTACGGGATATTTTTCAATTCAATTAGTTGATTGCTTTTCCTAAAATGTAGGTATGGTATATTCATGGATGACATTCCAAAAACATATTTTAGAAGACACTATGTTTAAGAACTGCTGTGTCCAGCTGGGGAAGTGCATTTCTCCATGAGGGCCGCGCGTATGCAGTTCTCCCCAGACTGAGCGCACCTTGGCAACCTTGAGGGGAACAATGAACAGGATTCTCAGTCTATGAAACATGTCTTGAGGAAGCCATGTAGGAGATTCCTTGGCTTATCCCACTGAGAAAGCAGAATTAGGTGCTCAACAGGTTTGGGCGAATAATTAACTGTCCAAACCCAAAACCAAACCTAGTGTCATTGAGTCAATTCCAACACAGGACAACCGGATCCAAGGCTTCCCAGGCTGTCAATCTTTACGAAAGCAGATAGTGTCACCGGTCAGGGATTTGCAATATTTCCAGACTTAGCTGTTGAAATGCCTCCTCTCCATCTGATGGTGAACACACACAGACACACAGACACACACAGACACACACACACACACACACACACACACACACACACACACACACGGGAAGAGAGAGAGAGCAGTGATCCTGCAGCCTTCTAATTCTACAGTGATTCTGAGTAATTTCACCCCAAGTTTTCCAACTATGCTCCATGGATATATATGCTTCATCAATGGAGGAGATTTATGGGACTTAGAAACATAGATTTAAACTTTCATTTAAAAGTTTTATTTTACAGTCTTTCAAAATAAGAATGAAAGATACTTGGATGGCACATGCAAGAATTGAGCTCCATCCTGCTAACTCAGGTTGCCAGGTACACTTACGTTGAGTTAGCCTCCAAAAGCCAACAAAATGAGTAACTACCGTCAACTCAGTTTCACTGAAGAGAAAACTGAGACCTGTGAGCCAAGCTGCTAACAACCTCATGTTCTCTGCAACTACCTATCTTGTGAATCAGGATTTTCTCAACAGTGTGCCCCAAACAGAACGTAGCAGTAAAAAGGAGACTAGGGTACCAGGCTCTACACGTATGATCATAACTCCTGATGTCAACATGCCTGTATTCATGAGGGACTGCCTGTGTGTTCCAAACGGGTAATATACACAGCTACTAACTAAATAGCCAGAGGTTCAAGTTCACCTACAGGCTCCTTAGATGCGAGGGTTCTGAAAACATCATCATTGGAAGCCCTGAGGAGCACAGGTGTACTATGACACACAAGGTCATCACAGTTGGAATTGACTCAACAGCAACAGGTATTGATTGATACTGATCTTCATCAACAGACATTACTCTTCTCACTAAATGGCAACGTGATGTAGTTGAACTTATACTACACATGTGGAGTGCTACATCAAACAAACAAACAAACAACTCTAATTTGTTTTATAGACTGCCATTCTTGTTATGCTTTGTAGCCTTAGCATTACATAGCATCAGGCAAAAAGACAGAATAAGCTCAATAAATGTTGGTGCAACAGAAATGTCAGTAAGAGAGTATGGAATACAGAAAGGGTCAGACATAGAACTCAAAGTCTTCCAAATAAGGATGTTGAGAGACTAGAGGAGGGGAAGGAAGAGAGAGAGGTGTCTACCTCTCCTCATCAGGAGGTACCTGACACTTCCCAGGGGGACTGCTTACCACTGGGGGGTCTCTCTAACCTTCCATCTTACTGCCTTGTTGGGGGTCTTCCACGGCAGGGGCGTGCTATAACTAAGTGTACCCTCGTGAACGGCTAGTTGCTGGAGGGGACAGGGCTGGGGGAAAGGTCTGAGACCCTTGAGATTTCCATGGGAATAATTTTCCAAAGGGAGGAGAGTGTGGGAGGCACTAATGATGTGTTAAAATGCAACAGTCCCTTCATGAAATATTCACCACTTTAAACACGTCTAACATTAAAGATGAAAAGTCCTGGGATTTGTCCCTGAGACTCCGAGGACTGATTTATGATCTGCCACGAGCCACAGGCCTTGTGATTCATAACGGCCGAGGTAAAGTGGTTACATCTGGCCAAGGGACAAGACGTCAGGCTAGCGGGGAGGTGGGCCGGGGAAGGTGGCTCCTTCTTCTTTAGGTGAAGGGCACAGAATGAGGCCCCTCTCTCTTCTATCCGGGACTGGAGGAAAGGGCACAGTTGCCCCTCACCCTCCTTCTTTTTGACAATGAGAAATGAATTCAGAAAAGGGGGTGTTGCTGTATTTTTCTCTTTCTTCCTCATGTGCTTACCAGGCAATTTCTCTCTACCTCAAAATGGATCATTAATTACTGACACGCATTATGCTGCAAATATATATTTTGCAAATTAGAAGCACCCACCCTGGGGCCGCCTAGTGCTGCCTGGAGAACAGGAGATGAGGAAGAGGGACAGCGCCTGCCATTCTGGAAGCAGGCAGAGCTGGGTTCCAATCCCCTCTTTCCTACTCCATACCTGTCTGATATTAGGGAAGTTATTTCACCTCTTGGGTCCCTAATCTGTAGAATGGAAATAATAACAACCTTTCTCAAAGAGCTCTTGGAAGAGTAAGTCGATGCTCAGTAAATTGTTTCCCTCCCCTTAGCTTTTCATTCCCACTTAGCCACTGGGTTCTGGTAGAAACACACCGAACAACTCTAGGGACAGTGAGCAAGTCAGTCGCCTTCACCTCTCTGAGCCTTCCTTCCTCATTTGCAAAGTAGGATGTGGGAGTAGATAGATGCTCCTCAGCTCTAGGAGCCAAGAGCCAGCGAGCACCTGCTACGCTGTCAGTACTCCCTTACACATTCCGGACCCTTGTTCTTGGGACACCATTTGTTTCCGCCTCAGCTGTGATTACTCTTAGCAGGTGGTCTGGGTTGTCTCTGGCAAGATCTCCATCAATGCCATGGCTATTGGCTTTATTGACTCCTGTGTACCATTTTGCCTGCTCAGCAAACTCTCAACTATTTGCAACAAAGCATTTCCTTCTGTGAAACGTGAAACTTCTGCCAACCAGGGCTGAAGATTAACCCTTTCTCTGGGTGAATCCTTCCCTCAGCCCTGCTTCTGCACACCCAGGGAAGCTAGGCTATCCAAGAAGGGCCGCTTAGGGACACACGTGGACATGGTTTCCACTTACTGTGAACATCTTTGCTCTGCCACTACAAGCTCTGTGGCAGTGGAAGCGGCTTGACGAGGGCGTTTTCACCCTTGCTCACCCCGCACCCAGCACCTCGTTGGACTGCCTGATGCATTGTGGGTATTCAGTACATAAACGTTTGAAGGACATAAATGAAGATCGGTGCTTTCCTGTAGTAATGGCCACGCCAATGGGAGAAGGGCATTTCAATAACACGCCTCTGTTCTCCCCACTGACCTGAAATGATCTTGATTACAGCACCCTCATCTTCACCACATTTGTCTGCCAATAATTATTATAATGCTCGTTACAAGATAGGCAACTCAACTGCTGAATGAGTGAGAGAAGCTATGGTGTTTGTCATGAATTACAGACTGGAGTGCCCTTAGAATACTGCCCACCACGTGCATTTGCTGGGGAAACCGAGTGTCAATATGAGTGGCGATGGAATGTCGAAAATAGAATTCTGTATTACGGCAGAGAGGAAAAGGCCCTGGCGGTCATCTAGCTCAGATCTTTTCAGCGCATGTTTGTTTCGTTTCTCAAGTCAAGCTCAGAGAGTGAAGGGATTTGGCCACAATCATTGAGCAAGCTTCTGGGCCAGCCCAGGCCCAGAACCAGAACCCAAGGCTTCTGCTTTCCTGGCCTTTCTGCTGCACTGCTGACCCAGTTTTCAGCACCCAACAGTTTCCGAGGACAATTTTCTTTTTTCTTTGCGCTCCTCTGACATCTCTGCATTCCGATAATGAGAATGCATTATACTAATAGGCAGGATTTTTTACAAGTAAAATGAATTGGAATTACCTTTAAGCAGATTAAAATTTACATTTAAATGTAATTGACAATAAATACAGACTTAAAAAAAAAGATCGCAATCTCTTCACTACAGTGGTTCCCATAAGGGAATTCAATTGAATGGCTCTTTGTTGTGCTAGTTACTAGAACACTGTATTTTTGTCGATAGATGAGTTGCACTGCTTTTACAATATTTACTATTTCTGTCTCCTAGGTCCTACTTATTGAGTTCTCATTTTATGTTATATACAGGCTTGCTCCATAAACTCTTGGGTAAAAACAGAAGAACCTCTGGATTACAAACAATCTGAATTTACCTGAATTTATGACGCTCTCCCACAGCGCGTCTAAGTGGACTGGGCATTCCCTATTATTATGTAAAGCAAATGGAAGGATGACATTGTCCAGCGTGTGGGCCAAAGAGTCACCCTGTTGATTTTGGCTTCAAACAGTGTGCCTGCTGCCAGACTTTGAATGAATTCGATTAAGTGACTTTACCTCTCTGAACCTGTTTCCTTGTCTGTATTGCTATTCTCAGTTGTTGATAAATCAACTCTCACTCTTCCTCCTCCTCCTCTAGTCTCTCAACATCCTTATTCTGAAGACTTTGAGTTCTATGTCTGACCATTTCTGTATTCCATACTCTCTTACTGACATTTCTGTTGCACCAACATTTATTGAGCTTATGTCTGTCTTTTTGCCTGATGCGGTTTAATGCTAAGGCTACAAAGCATACCAAAAATGGCAGTATAGAAAACAAATTAGAGTTGTTTGTTTGTTTGATGTAGCACTCCACATGTGTAGTATATGTTCAACTACATCACGATGAGATCAGGTTCCAGGCATCAAAGAACAAAAAATCATATCATTGTGAATGAGAGGGAGTATGGAGTGGAGACCCAAAGCCCATCTGTAGGCAACTGGACATCTTCTTACAGAAGGGTCAAGGGGAGGAGAAGAACCAGTCAGGGTGCAGTACAGCAACGGTGAAACATACAACTTTCCTCTAGTTCTTTAATGCTTCCTTCCCCCCCTCACTATCATGATCCCAATTCTACCTTACAAATCGGGCTAGACCAGAAGATGTACACTGGTACAGATAGGAACAGGAAACACAGGGAATCCAGGACAGATGAACTCCTCTGGACCAGTAATGAGAGTAGCGATATCAGGAGGGGAAGGGGATGGTGGGGTAGAAAGGGGGAACCAATCACAAGGATCTACATATAACCCCTTCCCTGGGGGATGGACAACAGAAAAGTGGGTGAAGGGAAATGTCGGACAGTGTAAGAAATGACAAAATAACAATAATTTATAAATTATCAAAGGTTCATTTGGGGGGGGGGCGGGAAGGGAGGGGAAAAATGAGGAGCTGATACCAAGGGATCAAGTAGAAAGCAAATGTTTTGAAAATGATGACGTCAACAAGTGTACAAATGTGCTTGACAAAATGGATGTATGGATTGTGATAAGAGTTGTATGAGCCCCCAATAAAATGATTTTAAAAAGAAAAAAAGATATGGCAAAACAATAATAATAAATATTGGGGAATATAAAAAAAGATGGGTTGCAAATCACACAATTGTGATGCAGAGGGTTTTCATTGGTAATTTTTAGAAACAGACTGTTCGGTCTTTCTTCCTAAACTGTTTCAAACTGGAACTAAGTTGAAATCTATTTGTCATCAGACCCAGACTCAAACCACTGCCCTTGAGTCAATTCTGTCGCACAGAGGCTCTGCATTTGGGTTTCTGAGTCTGTAATTCTTGCTGGTGCAGACAGCTTCATCTTTCTCTTGTGAAATGGCTGAGGGTTTGAAATACCAACCTTACAACTTATAATCCAACAGGGTCACCAAGGCTTCTATTTTGCATCACAGTTGCATGCAAATCATCAATATGCAAATCACCACCCACAGACAGTTGATGGCTACACATGAGATCTAAGAAAATTCTGCCAGTGAACTATTACTACCACATCCCTTATTTGTAATGCATCTACTATAAAGAGCAAGTGGTTTAAAAAAAATACATCATGTTATTTTGTTGTTGGAAAATACTCAACAAAACATACACCAATTCAATGTTTTCTCCACTTAGTGGCATTCCTCATATTCTGAGTTGTGCAACCATTTTCACAACCCTTTTCTGAGTGACACCCACCTCCATGAGCATTGGCCATGATGGTTCCTGTCCAATCTTTTGGGGTTTTGTCATCAAGGTGATTCCATCTAGATCCGTGGTTCTCAACCTTCCTAATGCCACGATCCTTTAATGCAGTTCCTCATGCTGTGGTGACCTCCCAATCATAAACTTATTTCTTTTGCTACTTCATAACTGTAATTTTGCTACTGTTATGAATTGGGTGACCCCTTTGAAAGGGCCATTCAAACCCCAAAGGTTGACCCCCAAAGGTCGTCATGATCCACAGGTTGAGAACTGCTGATCTAGATGGATCCCATACAGATGTCTCTTAAAAGAGTAGACTGGCCAAGGCACATAGTTTTTACTTTGCTCCACTATTTCTTGGTTTTAAGAATACTCCTGGGGATATTTTTGCTTAAAGTCTAAACAAAAGTATCTCAAGGCAAATGTTTCAGGGATTTATCCAACCTTCATGACGCTAAATAAAGTTGAGAGTCCTTGAGAATTTGAAATTCTGTTCTGCATTTCTCTTCTTTTGATCAGAATTCTCTGGAATCTTGGAGGAAAATGCTCAGGAATGGTAGATCCAGTTCTTTTGAGTTCATGGCAAGAAGGCACTTATTAATGGAGGCAATCAGCAGCACGGTCCGCGTCCTCCTCCTATTCCTGACTGCCTTTTGCTTCAGGAGACTAGACACTCACTCTTGTGCCTTGACTGTATGGTTGCACACCTTTAAAACTCCAGGAACTACACATTGAAATAGGAGACAGCACAGAGATACTAACCATGCTAGTAAGCCAATCTGAGGGGATGTCCAATGAAACTACGACCCCAAACATCCAAATCAAGAAGCCAAATCCAATGTAATTTATGGTGGTACCTAGTCAGCCTCAGAAGTTACTCCTTTTTGGTTTTTTTGCGATTATAAATATATCTATTGAACAACTCTTTACCAATTCAACCTTTTAAAGCTGTGCAACATTTCTAAAGCAATTACAATAATCAGCTGAGCAACTCTACAAATAGCAATGTAATATATTAACATTAGCCTTTATTTCACCGCCCCACCCCCACCACTGCTAACCACTAATACACTTGGCTCTCCTTACGTTTGTTTTTCTTGTTTGTTTGTTTTTTCTTATATATATGTGGGTCATACACAATTTTTTTTTACTATTTTTTTAATCATTTTATTGGAGGCTTATACAACTCTTATCACAATCCATACATCCATCCATTGTGTCAAGCACATTTGTACATTTGTTGCCCTCCTCATTCTCAAAACATTTGCTTTCTACTTAAGCCCTTGGAATCAGCTCCTCAATTTTTCCCCTCCCTCCCCTCTCCCCACTCCCTCATGAACCCTTGATAATTTATAAATTATTATTTTGTCATATCTTACACTGCCCGACATCTCCGTTCACCCACTTTACTGTTGTCCACCTCCCAGGGAGGAGGTTATATGTAGATCCTTGTAATCTGTTCCCACTTTCCACCCCATCTCCCCTCCACTCTCCCAGTATCGCCACTCTCCCCACTGGTCCTGAATCTTCTGTAATGGGCACATTGCACTCAGCATCATGTCTTACAGCTCCATCCACATTGTAGCATGTACCAACACTCCATTTCTTCCATTGCTGAGTAACAATTCATTGCATGTATGTACTACATTGTTGTTTATTCATGTGTTTGTTAATGAGCATTTGGGCTGTTTCCACCCATGGATACTGGAAGCAGAGCTGCAATAAACCTTGGCGTACAAGTCTCTACTTGAGTCTCAGCTTTCAATTCTTTGGGGTTTATACCCAGAAGTGCAATTTCTGGGTCACACTGTGGTGCTATTCTCAGGTTTTTGAAGAACTACCATATTTTTCCAAAGTGGTAGTACCATTTTACATTCTCACGGGAAACGGATAAGGGTTGCAATTTCCCAGCATCCTTGACAACATCAAGAATGTGTTTTGGTTTTGTTTTTTAAATCTTAAGTCATCATAAGTATTGGATGCTATTTTGATTACCATGTTTTCACATTCTCCCAGTTGGTAACTTGTCTTCACTTTTTTTGAGTGAAGTCTTTTGGTGGAGGAAAGGTTTTAATTTTTATGAGGCCTCCTTTATTTTGTCTTTTGCAGTTTCTCCTTTGTTTTTATGTTAGATAACCCATTGCTAAAAGCTAGGCCTGACACCATTGTCCCTGCTTGTTCTTCCAAGAACTGTATGATTTTAGCTTGTGCACTTAGGTCCTTAATCCATCTTGAACTTGTTTTGTGTATTGGATATTGGTTTGTTTTACTGGAAAGCATCTGGAAATCCCATTATTAATGAGAACATTTGTTAAAGAAACTATTTTTCCCCCGTCTAATGGCTTGGCAACCTTGTCAAAACTCAGGTGACCATAGATGAGTGGGTTTATTTTTGGACTTTCAACTCTACCTATCTCATTAGCTTATGTGCCTATTGTTATACCGGTTTCACATTGTTTTCATGACTGCAGCTATATAGTATGCTTTAAAACAAGGGAGCATGAGTCCTCCTGTTTTATTGTTCTCTCTCAACATTGCTTTAGCTATTTGGGCCTCTTGTCATTACACATAAAGTTGAAGTCCTGTATTTTCTCTCTCTTTATTTTCTGTAAAAAGGAATGTTGGAACTTTGAGATTGCATTGAATATATACATTGCTTTGAGCAGTAGTGTCATCTAAGGAATACTGTTTCTAATCCTTGAACATGGGACATCTTTCCACTTACTTATATCTTCTTTCATCTCTTTTGGCAGCATTTTACCATTTCCACTGTATACGTGTTCGATATCAAGGGACAAATTATCTTTGAAAAGTACTCAGCAAACAAGGAGACCCGATGGCACAGCGGGTTAAACATTGGGCTGCTAACCAAAAGGTTGGCAGTTCAAACCCATCACCTGTTCTGTGGAGGAAAGATGAGGCTGGCTGCTATCATAAAGATTTACAGCCACGTCAACCCTGAGGAGCAGCTCCACTCAGTCCTGTGAAGTTAAAGTTGACTTCATGGCAATGTATTGCTTTGGTTTTTGGCTCCTCAGCAAGTACAGCCTTTATCACATTTTTTCTTGTAACATGTCTTGGCAGATACGTTGTTGTTATTATTGTTTTTAGATGAAGAGGCCCATTCCGCAGCCAACTTTAGTGTGAAGAATAAGTTCTTAGGAGTAAGGATGGTCTCGGTCTCAACACATGTCCTTTTATAAGCCAAATGAGCCTCATTTTCTCTATAAATCTGGGACATCTTGTAGGGAATAATTGCCAAGTCTAGGCCCTGAGTTTTCAAAGCCATTAAGGCCTGTGGCCTCTGTCTACTGCCCCTCCTTCAGAAGAGAGTGCATCTGCAGATCGGGGCTTTAGCCAGAGGTGACTGACATCTCTCTCCCCTTCCCAGCTCAAAGGAGTTCTGCCTGACCACGAGAATTCTAGTTAAATGCAAAGCCTTTTTTCCCTAGGCCTTGCCTGCCTGTCTGGCACCCTCCTCCCATCCTGTCATCCTTTTTAGGATTCCATTTTCACTTGCTTTCAACTCAGTCATCACTTATCATCACAGGCCAGGGACGCTGCCTGCTGTTCACTTTCCTATTGACTCTTCCTGTCACTGTGGTTTGGAAAGATGCCTCGCTGGACCCTCAGAGCAAAAAGCATGGCTTCCTTCCTTGTTCTGACTCTTGAGCCACCTTAAAACGCTTCATCCCTGTGTCCCAGGAGCCCAGTTCAGGGCCAGGCACATGGTGGGGAAGAAATAGCTAGCGCCAACATTACTGAAGGTGTGATTGCGCTTAAGAGTGGTGACAGTCAGTCAGCCTATGCAACCTGGTTTCATCCATAATGAGTCATTCAAGGAAGGTACTGGGTGTGCTCATTGTCAATGAAGGACATGGAAACTCAGACTCCACCAGTCACTTGCTTAAGGTCATAGAATCAGATCTTCAAAGCTGAAGCTCTATTATACCACCACATACCCCACCCCAATGAACTTAACTGTGGGGACACTCACAGAGAGTTGTTGCTGCTGTCAGGTGCCAGCGAGTTGGTTTCTACTCACTGTGATCCTATCAGGCAACTTAACTCAAGGTTGGCAGTTTGAAACCACTAGACACTCTATGGGAGAAAGATGAGGCTTCCTATTCCTGCAAAGGGTTGCAGTCTCTGAAAGCCACAGGTCCTGTTCTAGTTTGTCTTACAGGGTCGCTGTGGATTAGAATCTACTCAATGGCAGTGAGCATAACAAATAGAGCCACCACTAATTTGATAATTATGATGTACTAGACACTGAGGCTTAGGGAAGAAGAACCTTCAATCCACCCACATTAAAAGTAGCCTCCTTCCAACTGACTTATAAAGTGCCACTCTACGTAAGGTAAAACATTGCTCCTCCTAATTTTTCCTGCTCAAATGGAAATGCTTTCTATGAAAACCATACTGCTAACAGCAGTGACTCACGGGGGCAGTTTCGACATTCCTGCTGAGCCCTTATTGTGTGCTGGTCATATTTAAATAATTTCTGGTGTCCATAAACACATGGGGAAGGACAAGCTATTGGCTCCACTTTACCCAGACGGAAGGTGAAACTTTGGATGAGTAATCTCCCCACGGAGCCAAGCTTGTGAGCAGAAGAGTGAATCTCCAAGGCCAGATTGTTCAGATCCTTCTGCAGCCATGGGATCCTTTTCTATGAGGATGTATCTTAGGTGGGGGTGGTGGGGGTGGGGAGGCACAGGCATGGGGAATCAGGGACACTTAGTGACCCTGTGGGGAATAACTGGTCTGAAGGCTTAATTCTCTGTAGTAGTATGCTTTGTCATCCTTCCCATGATTGATGGTCGACCAAGAAAATTTTCAACCCCTGTCCTTGGTCCTTAGGCTGGGCATGTTATTTGATTTAGTGAATGACATAGTAGCAGACATAATATGAATATGAATCAAGGTTTGGTCTGTGTTCATATGAATTGGGCTTGCACCTCCCTTTTGCCATGCGGGGGGGGGACAGCGGTTGGTGTGAGATTTGAAAATAATTAATAATCTACAATCTATCAGGGAGTCACTAGGGGGGGGGGGGGGGGAAGCTGATAGTCCAAAGGAGATAAAATACATTTGGGGCAGATTCAACAGGACCTTGGTGCCAAGTACAGTAGAGTCCAGACTAGCTCAGCCCACACACAGATGTGCATCAAGGGGAAAATGCTTACAGTGGTTGATAATTAAATGTGCATGGTTGTATGCAGCATTGTTGTGGCAAAAGTTGCTGATGCATGCCGATGCTTCATGGCACTATCTTTATGAATGATGGTCTTGCTTTCTTGGGAATCTTAGGAAAACTCTGACGGGCATGTAGTTTCACTTGATTTTCCAAATTGTAGTTCTAGCCAACTTACTGTACTTTCTCACAACACTTATGCCTATGATTTCACATCTCTCCTCACTGTCACTGTCCTGGCTGACGCGCTCAATGCCATGCATGTGAACTATTTACTGCTAGTCTTGTCCCCGGGGACTCTGCTTTCCCTCCCCCCACATCTGATCTGATAAATGGCCTGTGCTTTCATTTCAAAGAAGCGCTGTGCTTTCTGGCCTGTCCTCAAAGCCCTCATCGCGGTCCATTGTTTTCAGTATAGACTTCATCCCTACTGTGTAGGGTCATTCACAGCTGTTCTGGATCTTTCCAATCTTATTAGGAGAGTTTCCTGACGACTTCACAAGGATTCTTGCAGCAGGGCTCTCCTGATCCCACTCCTGGAGAAAAGTGGTGCCAGAGAATTTGAGAGGCAGGTGGATGGAGGCCACGGTTGAGTAGGGGGAAGGGCAAAGTGAGTAGCAAAATGACTCTTAGTCAAAGAAAATCATTGGAACAATTTTGAATATGAGGGAGCTTGAAAATGTTTGTGTAAATTTCCTGTTCTCTTTTAACTCCATTTTCCAAGCCCCCATTTTTTGAAGCCTCTACATATGAAAAGCCCTGGTGATGAATAGGTTATGCATTGGGCTGTGATCCGCATGGTCAGAAGTTCAAAACCATCGGCAGCTCCATGGGAGAAAGACTGGGTTTTCTACTCCCGTGCACAGTTACAGTCCTGAACCCCCACAGAAGGTCTCTATGAGTCAGCATGGACTCAACGGCAGTGAGTTTCCTTCGGGTTTTCATATAAGCAGTGCCATCAGAAGATACATTTTATAACCCTGGCTCCTCAGTTAACTTTTCTAGGTGGATAATTAATTCTCTTTATCTAGATCCTTGTCTCCTCATCTGTAAAATGAGCAGAGATCTCTAAGTATTCTTCTAATATGAGTCCTTGGTTCCCCCTCTAGCACATTGTGGTCTTACCTCTTGACGAGGAACGCTGATGCTGTAGTGCGTTACTAGTTAGGCACTCCTCAAGAGATGAGGATTTCTGCTCTTGTAGAGATTTACAGCCATGGAAACCCTTAGTTCTACTATGTCCTACTGGAATATACCCAATATCACTAGATTTATTTATATTATTATTATTATTATTATTATTTTAAAATAGCTCTTGATGGCAGCATCTCCCTATAGCCTAGCAAGTGGTGAGTATGGTAGGATGTCTAGGTGGTGGGGACTGGAGGCTTAAGATGGAGAGAAACATGATTGAAGTGAAATGAGACAATACCAGCAGTCTAATTTGGACATTTATGAAGTGGAGGAGACTTCTTTAGAAAGCCCTTCAGGCAAGTATATGTGTGACCTGGGATAGGTATCTTTTCTCTCTGGCATCTGCTTCTCTACAGAGGGAAGGTGTTGATCTCAGTGGCACCTGAGCAGCCTCACTGGAGCGTCTCTGTTGTCACCTCCTTCCTTCCACTGCTGGAGTGAGATGCTGCAGCCACATCTTTCCGAAAGATAGACCCGAGGCCTACATCTCAGCTGCCGGCCCCTCATTGTCAGTCATCAGCAAGCCTCCAACAGGAAAATCAGAGGTGAAAAGGTGCTGCTGGTAGTGGCTGGGGATCAGCTCTGATGATCAGAGTCCTTAATCAAGGCTACATGGAGACTAATTGGCACTGACTCAGTTCATGTGGGCCGTCAGTATGTGATGGCTTCAGGCTGCTGCTGACACACCACTAGCCAGGCCACACTAAGGTACCTGCTTCAGGGTTTCAGCCCACCATCTCCATTGGTTTTGCCCCTATATCTTTAGCCCTCTTCAGCCCAGTGTATGCCATATATACAATATCTGGATTTTTTCCAGATTCAAATTCATAGATAATGCATAGATAAATATGATCATTATCTATGAATTAGTGTCTGAGAGCAAAGCCGATGGAGATGAAAACATGCTCAAAATGATGACTGATTGAGGATGGAAGGGGCTGACAACATCCCATTTACAGTTTGCAAGGCATATACAGACAGACATTTCCAACTACCAGGAAGGATCTGGCTCTACTTGACCAAGGGGGAGACATCGAACATGGGTGCACAAAGCTGGGCCTGCTGAGGCTGTAGTTTGCATTCCTCCTGCTACTCCCCAACCCTTCATCCAAGAGCCCCGCATTGCCTAAGCTTCTCAGGTAAACCTGCAAAGGGTTGGGAGAGTCGAGGGAAACAGCCTGGTGACTAGAAAAGGGTATCAGAAAAGCAACCAGAGCAATTTGAGGTCAAATCTTCCATCTTGGAATTACTGATGATGCAGCTGCATAATTCATTGGACCTCTGGGCCCATTTCCTTATCAGAAGGTGGAAGTCTTAAACCCATTTTCAAAAAGTGTCATACGCACTGGTAATTATGTATGGAAAACAATAACTCCATTTTCAGATGTGTAGGCAGCATTCAGTCAATGGTAGTGTCATTATTACTGTAATTGTCGATGCCCACACTGCTATCATTGTTGTTGATGGTCCTGAGGTTGGACTCCCCCAGGCTATATCCCTGTAGTTTGGTGGTCTTGTTCCTCTTGGCTAACCCTCTGCTCCTTGGTATTCTGTTAGGTTAATTCATCTCCTTCCTATGTGGTCCCTGATTCACCGCTAGTCCATATTTTACTTCTTCAGACCAGTTATCATTCTCTACAGCTTCACTGACTGGCAGAGGAGATAATGAGGTCTAGAGATGGCTCCCTCTGATGATTTTCCCCCAAGGAGACCTAGAGGAAAGTACCACAAGTCATGGTTATAGTCCCTCTAGAGCAGGAGTTCTCAACCTGTGGGTCGTGACCCCTTTCAGGTCGAATGACCCTTCCACAGGGGTCACCCAATTCATAACAGTAGCAAAATGACAGCTATGAAGTAGCAATGAAGATAATTTTATGGTTGGGCGGGGGGTCACCACAACATGAGGAACTGTATTAAAGGGTCATGGCATTAGGAAGGTTGGAAACCACTGCTCTGAAGCCAGAGGAGGGAGGAATATCAAACTCTGTCCTCAGGTCAGGAGCTATGGCAAAGGAGGAGGAGGAGGACCATATAGAGAAGCACAGTGTGGTTATTGCCAGGGGGGGCTTCTAGGTTCTTTAGTCATACCAGTACACATGATCCTCACAACAAACCTATGAAGACATAGGCGCTATTCTTAACCCCATCTTCCAGTCAAGGAGACAGACACACAAGGGGTTCGGGTGTGTGTGTGTGTGGGGGGGGGGGGTGACTTGCTTGCCAAAGGTCCTGAAGCTCGGTGTCAGAGGCACAATGTGAATTCAGTCAGCCAGGCTGCAGAGATTCTTCCAGAACAGCACCCCCACCCACCCACTCCCGGATGTACTGACACCCTCTCAAGGAGGATTCCAAATTTTCCAGACAGAAGGGAGAGCAGCCATGCAAATGAAAAGAGTGGGCCCTTTTGTGCTACAGGTACTGGCGGCAGAATCAGAGAACTTAAAGGGCCCTGAAGATCCCTGCATTCAGGCTTCAGGTCTGGGCAAGCAGCCTCATGGAGCCCCCACATCACCTCTCAAAAATAAAAAACCAAATTACCCAACGGCAGTGCTGTTGGGTGGAGTTGGATCTGACTCACAGCAACTCATAGGGGCAGCGTGAAACTGCTCCAGAGGGTGACCAAGACTGTAAATCTTTGCAGGCTGTTTTATCTTTCTCCCAAGGAGCAGCTGGTGGGCTAGAACCCACCGACTTTTCTGTTGCTGCCAAGCAAGTAACCACTGTACCATCAGGACCCCTGTCCACAAACAGAGGACCTGTTAATGCTGCTAGTCGCGAAAAGCCATTGAAAACAGAGAAGAGAGATGCTAGAGTCTGAAGAAGGGTTGAACTCTGCCTTTGTCACCCAATGACTCCATGACTGTCGAATGCCCAGTCTTTGGCCAAAAGGCAACCATTTCTAATAGGAGGTGAATCATATCTAGCCCCTCACTGAATGGCATGGGGTCGGGCCTGATTCCCAGTAGAGATTGCACAAATATCACCGCTATCACCATAACAGCTCTTCGAGAGCTCTTTACGTAGGTTCTTGACCATGGCTCTGCTCCCAGACAGCTTGGCTACAGCATGGAAAGGGGAAAGGCTAAGGAATGCTCATAGAGTTTATCACGCAGGATGTGTCTGATCCACCAATTTCTTCTTAATCTTTCCAAGCACTCTGGGAAAACCCACTGCCGTTGAGCTGATTCCAACTCATAGTGACCCTACACAGGGTTTCTGAAGCTGTAAGTCTTTATGGGAGCAGGGGAGCCTCGTCTTTCTCCTTTGTGGCAACTGGTGTGTTCGTTCCACTGACCGTGTGGTTAGTAGTCCAGCAAACAACCAACACCACCAGGGCTTCTTCCTTTCTGGGAAGCAGGTGCTAATATCTTCCTGATGTTGTGGGTCAAGGAACAGAAGCTCACATGAGTTGAATGACTAGCCCTAATTCACATAGCAAGTAACAGGGTCAGGAAGTGAACCCAGGTCTGCCTATACTGAAGTCAGAGCACTCCGCCTCTCCGGTCCCGTCCTGAGCCTGCACACTATGTAGTATGAAAGATTTCTGTATAACCCGGTTCCTCCTTGAAAATAATCCACTTACATAACTCTCCCTGGCTGTCTACTAAACCTCTGTTGGCACTTTAAGGGCTGTAGGATGAAATAAGTTGACATGGGACCCGGGAGCTCTGCTCTCCCTTGAATTGCTGTGTGACCTTGCTCAAGCCATTCCATCTCTCTGTGCTTCATCCTCTAATGAGAAGATAGGGAGCATGAGGCCCACCACACTCCCAAGGCACAAGGATGCCGTGAGCATAAAACGTGCACTTAACGGGTGCAAAGCCCACGGTGATTAATGATGCACTTGGGTCTCTGCTGAACAAAACCTGAAGCAGCACATTGAAATATAGAAAATAAATTAAGCAAGGGGTAATTACTCATCTTGTAAGAGGGTTCTGCACTCCACAAAAAACAGTTGACATTATTTTTTTCTTCCCCCACCCCAACTCAAACTTTATTTATGTAATAAAAAACAAATGTACATGGTTTTGCAGATTTGTACTCTGTGTACAATAGGCCACACTTTGTATGTCCTGCTGATGTCATAAGTCAAGGGTGTCCAGAGACTCACTGTGGGAGGGGGTCTCAGAGAGATC
The DNA here is from genome assembly GCF_000313985.2 of Echinops telfairi. Taxonomy (NCBI): domain Eukaryota; kingdom Metazoa; phylum Chordata; class Mammalia; order Afrosoricida; family Tenrecidae; genus Echinops; species Echinops telfairi. Next base: position 20,753,107 of record NW_022111310.1, read on the forward strand.
TTTGTCTGGATGTAGTCACGAATTTGGGAGAAATGCAGGGAACCTGTATCTAGAATGTGAATTGCCGGGACCACCTGGCAGAGGGCCCCATCCTCAATATGCCTTTAGCCTCTGTGATAGGCAGATGGTCAGCGCCACACCAGTGTCCCTGGGAAACTAGGGAACAGTCATTTCCAGGCTCTTCCATCTGGAATATTGTATCATTTTACAAAATGTGTAAGCTCAGCTGAACCCAACTAGTTTTCACTTGGCTAATCTCATTCCTAATTACATTCATATTTGTGTACTGTGTTTTCCACTCTCCTTCCTTTCTCTCCTTGCCTGTGTTCCACCCCATGTCTCTCACACTGTTCATCCATATCTCTGCTGTTGTACCTGTCTTTGTTCTTTCTTGGAGCTATTTTCTCTCTCTATCTCGCTCTCTCGTTCTCTGTATCTCCTCCACTATCTCTTTCACTTTTTCTTGTACCTCTTTGCAGTGGAGTTTGCATTTAGATAAGAAAATCTTGGGTTAAATTCCAAAATGGACTTTCATTTCCTCATCTAAAAATGAGACTGTTTACTTCCAAGACTTGGTATGAAAAGTAAGTCAACTGCAGTAAATGTAGGTAAAGGTGCCTGTTTGTTGTAAGGTGACACTGTTGATTTTTGACTCATGGCTAATCCTTGTGACAGAATAAAAATGTCCCATAGAGTTTTCTCGGCTGTAATTTTCACCAAAGAAGGTCTTTCTAACTAATGGACTCGCTGGGTGGGTTCAAACATCCAACCTTTGATTTAGCAGCCTAGAGAATAATGATTGGCCAACAGGGCTCCATAGCCAACACGGAAACACCCCTTCCTTTTAATTCCATTCCCTCTTCCATCTTCCTTTGGCTTGGCAGTTCTCTCATTTTCCTTATTTGTCCTGCTTTCCCTTCATTCCCCTCACCCCCCTTCTCTTCTCACTCTCCCCATCCTCTCTGCCATTCACTCACATGGACACACACCACAGCTTCCCACCCCAAGCAACCCCACCTCCTGGCAATGACTTAATTGCAGAGAAGTTCAGGTTCCCATTACTAAGACTCACATTCTTTTGCAAAACATTTTACAGTACATTTCCTGGTTGATGAGAATCACAGTGAATCATTAAAAGGAAACAATGCATGTCGAAGTGAGTTTCCAGGATTAATGTCCATTGTCTTGACCATTTGAGAGTTGGCACCAGGCTGATCACATCTCACATAGCCTTGGAAGGTGTGGGGTCATGGATTCCTGAATCCCTGTCCTCCAGGAGAATCTTGAAGTGATCTGCATAGGATGCATGCGTCCCCTGCCCCATACACATCATTCTTATATGCACTGCCATTGATTCATTTTTATCTTACAGTGACCCTATAGGACAGAGTAGAACTGCCTGTGTGAGTTACAGAGATTGTAATTCTTTGAGATTAGAAAGCCTTGTCTTATTCCACAGAGAAGCTGGTGGTTTCAAACTGTTAACCTTTCAGTTAGCAGACCAAACACATAACCCACTAGGCCACCAGGTATCCCCGTACTCATCACAGGGCTTTAAAAAAGTTTGTCAAAAAATCCTCTTGTCACCCCATTTTTCCATAAACTGTTGAAAGCCATTACATGCACCCTGTTACCTGTTAGATATCCATCTTCCGATACAGTTACTTTTGTGGGTCATCGACCCTATGAAACCAAACTAGACCAAACCCACTGCTGTAGAGTCAATTTTGTCTCACAGTGATACTCTGTTGCCTGTAAGATATCCATCTGTTGTAGTGTGTCTTAAACTCTATAAATCAAAATGAAACTAATGCACTGCCTTCTCATCCCCTTCGACTCAGAATGACCCAATCAGACAGAGCAGAACGGCACCATAGGGCTTCCTGGGCTATCAATCTTTACAGGAGCAGATCACCACCTGGTCTTTTCTTCAGCTGAGAAGCTGGTGGGTTCAATCCACCAACCTTTTGGTTAGCAGTCAAGTGTCTCGCCACTGTACTGCTAGTGCACTTTTAGAAATCTGTTTAGTGATGTTCTAATGAAGAGATAATTCAATACAGGAACCACAACGCTCTTGCTCTTCAGAGGTCTATAATCAGCTGCATTGAAAGGAGAACAGCCTTAAGTTAGTGAGAGAAGACAAGGGTGGAAAGTGGAATGGACTAGCGTCCTAAAGATGGTATCAAACAGCCAGAAAAGGCTGGTGCTCCTGCAAAGTGCTGCATTTTCAATGGTTTTGCAAGGTGCCTTCTGCACATAAATCTGCCATTGTGCCTACCCTTTCATCATGATTACATCCTTTGTGAGTTAAGCATTGCCAGCACTCAGGGGTTCTGTTAGCCCCTGATTGAGTAATTCCTGTGTGTTGAATACTTCTATGCACCACATAACAGAGCAGCTCCTTTATAATCCTCACAATAACATAGCAAAGGTGAGTACTTTTGACTCTTAAAAAGAGCAGAAAATTGACTTGGAAGGAAATTAGGAGATTTGCTCAAATTTTTTCCCAATAGGAAGGGACAGAACCAAGAGTTCAACCCAGGTCTGTCTGACTTCAGCTCTATCATCAGCTAAGTGATCTGAACCAGGTCAAGAACCTTGCTGAACCTTAGTCTCATCAGATATAGAACAACGAGGTAAGACTAAATTATCTGTGTGGGTCATTGCTGCTCTGGAATGCCTTATTCCAGGACTGTCAACTTTCCACAACTATAAGAATCTTTGAAGGGATATGGCACTCTGGTGTCATGGTGAGTTAAGCACCAGGATGCTAACAATAAGGTTCAAATCCCCCAGTAGGAGGATTTGCTCCCATAAAGATGTATAGTCTGAGAAAAACTAAGAAACACACACACTCTGTCCTATACAATCTATATTTGTCAGAATTGACTACATGGCAGTATCTTTAAGAAAAAGGGTTGGTGGGGACTTCCAGGAAGTTGGTGACTGAGTAACACATTCCAGAGAGACTGCAGAAATCTGCACAGGAGAGTTACTCAGAGGGAAATTCCACACTTCCAGGTCACAGGAGGAGCACCATAAAGATAAGTAGGCACAGAGCCACTAGGTTTTGAGGGGCTGAAGGCTTTTGGCTTACCACAGTAGAGGCCGAATAGGGTTTGACCTTAGCCCCGCCACTGTCTCAGCCGGAGCTGGGATAATTTGGAGCCTGCACAGGAGCTTTATCTCAACACATACACAGTTTGCTGCTGCCTCGGGGTAGGGATTAAACACCTCCAGTCCCAAGGTCAGGGATCGGGGCTCAGCTTTATTGGTACTTTTGTCTCCCTCACTTCTCTCTATCCCCCCCACAGTCTCGGTGGTCTTAGTTTTCTGGATTTTTTCGTTTGTTTCCTTTTTCCTTTTTTTCTTTTATTCTTCCCTTTTCTCTCACACCCGATTGCTGATCTCCAGATCACTCCCCTTAGCCTAGGGTATTTATACCCGCCCTCCACCTAGCTGGGAGCACTCTACCCTCTGCAGCATAACCTGAGGCTGGGGAAGCCTGCCCACCGTCCACCAGGGAATATCCTGCCCAACTGCCTCCTGGGGAAATTCCACCTGCCACCCTCTGCAGTGCTTAACGCAAAGGGGGAAATCCTGCCTAGGAGCTCCTATCTGTCCTCTGTGGTCCCACATGACTTAGCGAACTTCCTCCCACCCGCCATAGGGCCTCACACAGCCTAAGGAAGCTCGGCCAACACTCACCAATGTTACACACTACTGAGGGAACCTTTGCCCAACCTCTGCAGTGATATTCCTGGCTAGAGCAGTTCTTCCCACCATTCACGGTGCTCTACACAAAAACTGGCAACCCACCATCCTTCGGTGGCACTCCAGCAGGCACCCCCACACTCCCTCTGTGGTGCTCCAAGTTGCCGTGGGCCACACCATTACGGCTTCTTGTGAGATCACCCAGTACAGTACCATCCTCATTGGTCCACAACAACCAAACCAGCATTCCCTGAAAGGACCATTCAACTTACCCTCCAAATAACAGAATAATGGTTGACTAGGAAAAGAGTGAAGACACAGGAGGATAAAGTGGCAGACCAACTCCCTAGTGAAATTAGCTGCAGGCAGTTCGAAGAAGCATTCCTACCAGTCTCTCAGAGACAGCCAGTGCTCCACAACTCCCTGGAAAATGGCACCTGGCTCCTCTAAAACAATGCAACACAAACAGAAATCAGCCCCAACGACCTCAACAAAAAAATAGGAGGAACAAAAGGCAATGGCAGAAGATGTCCTGAACCTAACGATGTGCATAGAGGAAGCAGACATTGATCTGCCACAGAAAGAAATTTTCAGAATGCTGCTTGGAGTCATACAGGATATGAGAGAAACAATAGAGAAAAAGGATGAAACGATAGAGGAGATAAAGTCCACAAACCAAAGGGAAATACAAGAGCTTAGGGAGGAGATAGCAAAAACCAATAGCAGCCTCATGAACTTTGCCAATTGACTGGAGGAGGCAGAGAACTATACCAGTGACCTAGAGGACAGCCAAGCAGACTTTAACAAATGTGAACAAAAATCTAATAAGATCATCAGTGAAGTTGAAGAAAACGTAAGAGCTATGTCTGATGCTATGAAGAGAAACAATATCGGGATAATTGGATTACTGGAGGAAGACACAACAAAAAAGTAATCTGCAACAATAGTGAAAGGATTCTGGGAGGAAAACAGATCCTTTCCCACCCAGTATGGGCAGAAGAACAGCACTTACCAAGCATAAATAAGAGACTGCCACATACAACAACCTCACCCAGAGGGCAACAAAGAGAAAAGCCCTCAAGATAACATTGGCTTATGGGTGGAAAGAAGTCAAGAATGAAACATATACACCACACACACACACACACACACACACACACACACACACACAAATAAGAAAGGGAGGTAGGAAATCACCCATCACAAAACGTTTAAGATGACATCTCAGAGTCCACAGATAGAGATAATAATCCTGAATACCAATGCACTGAACTCAGGCATTAAAAGACCAAGGGTAGAAGACTGGCTTAGAAAACACAGTCCATCAGTCTGCTGCCTACAGGAGACACATCTCAATTCTACAGACAAAAATAGGCTGAGAATCAAAGCTTGGAGAAAGGCATACCAAGAAAACAGCAATTCAAAAAAAAGCAGGGGTTGCGATCCTAATCTCAGATAAAATTGACCACAAAGTGAAAACCATAAAAAGAGATAAGGAGGGACACTATATAATGCTCAAGGGAACAGTAGACAAAGAACCACTAAGCACTTAAAACATATATTCCCCGAATGAGAGACCCGCTGAATACGTCAACCAAACACTCCAAAAGATGAAAAAAGAAATCACAGCCTCAACAATTATAATAGGTGACTTCAATACACCACTCTCTGAAAAAGATAGATCACAGGAAAAGAAACCCAATAAGGAGGCTAGAGATCTAAACACGACAATTAGACAATTTGACCTGATGTATATTACAGAGCTTTTTATACAAATACAAACACACACACACATTATTTTCAAGCTCACATGACACATATATTCGAAGATAGACCACGTGCTGGGGCATAAGGTGAACCTACATAAATTTTAGCACACTGATATCATACAGACCTCCCTCTCTGACCACTGTGCCATTAGGCTGGAAATAAACAAAAGGAAGACAAAGAAAACAAGAGCAAACAGTTGGAGGATGAATAACCCTCTGTTTCAGAAGGAGTGTGTACTGGCCCTGATCAGAGATGCAATTAGGAAATTTCTAGAAACCAATGAGAATGAGAACCCAAAGAACCAAAAAAATCCCCTGGACCTGATGGATTCATAGGAGAATTCTTACCAAGCATTCAGAAAAGAACTGACAACAATACTACACAAACTCTTCTAGAGCATAGAAAAATACAGCAAAACTCCCAAACTCCTTCTATGAAGCTAGTATAACTTTGATACCGAAATCAAGCAGGTATCCTACCTGAATAGAGAATTACAGACCAATATCCTAAATGAACACCAATGCAAAAGTCATCAACAAAATACTGGCCAGTAGAAAACAAAAGTATGTAAAACAAATAATTCACCATGGCCAAGTGGGATTAATACCAGGGATGTAGGGATGGTTCAACATACCAAAGACCATTAGTATTATTCACCACACTGATCTGAAAAACTACAAGAATATGATAATATCGATAGATGCGGAAAAATCATTTGACAACGTCCAAGCCCAATTCCTGTTTAAGACACTCAAGAAGATAGGAATGGCAGGAAAATTCCTCAAGACCATACAAGCCATCTATAAAAAACCAACAGTCTTGCAAGATAGAATTCGAGTCATGGTAGTG
>NW_022111310.1:20760712-20811402 GCF_000313985.2 Echinops telfairi
CAGAGAACTCCTCAAGAAGAAGGACACAGTGGGAAGGCTTGCTTTACCTGACTTTAGTACATATTATACAGCCACAGTGGCCAAACCACATGGTATTGTTCTAATGACAGATAGTCAGACCCATGTAAAAAATGGAAAATACAGAAATAAAATCATCAGTATACAGAAAACTGAACTTTGATAAAGGCCCAAAAATTATCAAATGAGAAGCTGATGGCCTCTCCAACAAGTGGTGCTGGAAAAAATGGGTATCTACATGCAGAAAAATGAAGCAAGACCCTTATCTCCCTCCTTGCACAAGAACAAACTAAAGGTAAATCACAGACCTCGAGGTAAAACACAAAACTATTAGGGCCATCAATGAAGGAATTGGAACCAACATGAGAACTTTGGCAGAGGGAATACATAGGGAAGGACACAAATAGAGATGAGTCACAGATTGACAAGTTGGATATACTGAATTAAAAACACCTGTGCACATCAAAAGAATTCACCAAGAGAGTAGTAAGAGAGCTCACAGACTGGAAAAACATCGTTAGCAATGACACATCGGACAAAGGACTTATTAATAAAACTACAACACTCTGCTAGCTTCCAAATAGAAAAAAACTAATTGCCCACTGAGGAGGTGGGCAAAGGACCTGAACAGAAGTTTCACAAAGGCAGAAATCCAAATGCAAATAAAGATATGAGAAAATGTTCCCAATCATTAGCCATAAGAGAAATGCAAATTAAAAAAACAATGATGTACCACCTAACACCCTCAAAGATAGCCCAATTCAAAAAATCAAAAAGCAACAAGTTTTGGAGGGTCTGTGGTGAGACAGGAACTCTTGTCCACTGCTGGTGGACCAGTCAGTATGTACAGCCGCTATGGAAATCGATTTGCGAAATCTAAAACATGGAAATTAAGCTATCATATGACCCAGCAATCCCCCTACTGGGCATATAACCAGAAGAGGCAAGAAGAAACCACGGCACATCAGTGTTCCAATGTTCATTGTGGCACAGTTCATAATTGCAAGGAGTTGGAAACAACCCAAATTTCCATCAACTGACGAGTGGATTAAAAAGCTGTGGTACATACATACAATGGAGTACTACGCATCTCTAAAAAACAGTGATGGACACATGAAGCACATCGCTGCATGGAAAGAACTGGAGGAAATTATGCAAAGCGAAGTAAGCCAAGCAGAAAAGGACAAGTAGAACATGAATCTGCTGAGGTAAGCTTAAAAAAAAAAATCAAAAGGTAGTATGGCACAGGCCAGACAAAATTCAGGGATATATATGGTATCCAACTGAAAAGGAGGGGGAAAATTAATAAATACACAAATAAATAAATGGGTATCAGGGGAACAGGGCACTAACACATCCCCCCCTCCCACCCAAGGGGAGAGTATTGTTTATACTTCCACAGGGAAAGAGGGATCAGACTTCAACTCTGTGCTCCAAGAGCACATGAAGCAGGAAATTGGTAGAGAGGTCAGAGGGGCTGACCCCAATCCCAACTATATGGACAGCTGCCCCTCCCCCCAGAAGGACAGCACTAAAGCTACAGCTCAGGGAGAGGGACATGTTTGATTAAATGAAGGGGAAGGAAGACAGAGTGGAGCACATCCTGACCCAACAAGCCCTGCGGACGATATCCCCGCTCAGAGCAGTCAATGCAAAGAGAGGACCATATGGCTGACCCCACTATGAGACATAACTTCCCTCATTGACCCATAACCCTACAGGGGACAACACTGGAGACACAGCGTGGGAATTGCACCTGATCTGACCATACCACTCGGAGGCAAATCACTAAGGGTGTGCAACAGAAGATCAAGGGGGGCAGAGCAAGGAAGTCAAGGGGGAGTACAAAAAATAGACTTTGGGGCCAGGGTGTGGCATCCAATCAGACTGGCCTGGAAAACACTCCTAAAGGTCAACAAACAAACCTTGAACTATTTTTAGGCTTTTCTTTTTTTTGTCATCATTTTGCTATTAGTGGGTTTTTTTTTTTCTTTCCTTGCTTTGTTTTGCTTTGTCTTGTTTTTTTGCATATTATTATCTCTGCAAGTCTATCTAGATAAGATAGGCTGGATAAACAATCTGGAGGCAGAAACAATGGGATTGATGGTTCCAGGGGGACATGGGAGAGGGGGAGGGGGTGAAAAGGAAGTGGTATTAGCAAACCCAGGGACAAGGGAACAAGTGATCCAAAATCAGTGGTGAGGAGGGTGTAAGAGACCTGGTACAGCTTGATCAAGGGCAACGTAACTGAGAAGAATTACTAAAACCCAAATGAAGTCTGAGCATGACAGTGGGACAAAAGGAAAGTAAAAGGTAATAGAGGAAAGAACTAGGAGGGCATTTATAAAGGTCTAAATATAGGCATGTACATATGTAAATCTATTTATATATGATGATGGGGAAATAAATCTATGTGCAAATACTTATAGGTTTAGTAATAAGGTAACAGATGGACATTGGGCCTCCACTCAAGTACTCCCTCAATGCAAGAACACTTTGTTCTATTAAACTAGCATTTCATGTTGCTCATCTTCCAGACAGGATCGCTGAAGACAAAGGGGGTGCATCAGCAAATGTGGTGAAGAAAGCTGATGTCTGTCTGGTGCCTGACTGTCAAATGATATAGCATCTGGGGTCTTAAAAGGCTTGAAGGTACACAAGCGGCCATCTAGTTCAGAAGCAGCAAAGCCCCCATGGAAGAAGCACACCAGCCTGTGTGATCATGAGGTCCATGGCATCAGGCATGAAAGAACTAAAAATCATATCATTGGGAATGACAGGGCATGCGGAGTGGGGACCCAAAGCCCATCTGTAGGCGACTGGACATCCCCTTACAGAAGGGTTGCGGGGAGGAGAAGAACCAGTCAGGGTGCAGTGTAGAAACAATGAAACATACAACTTTCCTCTAGTTCTTAAATGCTTCCTCACCCTCCACTATCATGATCCCAATTCTACCTTACAAATTCGGCTAGACCAGAGGATGTACCCTGGCACAGATAGGAATTGGAAACACGGGAATCCAATCAGATGATGATGGGGAAATAAATCTATGTGCAATGATCGATGGTACTCGGTAGAGCCTTGTAAGAACACTGACTTTCAGCCAAACTCAATGAAGAATCACTGGGGGTGTTGAGGCCAAGTCATGGTTCCATCTCATTTGTATTTTGCAAGGACAGAGACATGTAGGGTAACAGTGAAGCTACTTAGATGATACATGCGATAATCCAAGGAAGAGCTACTAGAGATTGGGCCAGGGTGGTAGCAGTGAGGGTTAAGAGAACTCAAGCTTAAATTCATGGCCATTGCATTGGTTCCAACTCACAGCAAACCAATAGGGCAAGGTAGAGCAGCCTCTGTGGGTTTCTGAGACTGTAACTCCTTACAGGTATAGAAAGTCTAGTCTTTCTCCCTTCGGCAGTAAAGAGAAGTAATAGGTATTCAAGATGCTGCATTTCATTCCTTCCAGTTACTGAACTCAACATTGAGGGGAGTGAGCAAAAGAAGCTGCAGGCCCTGCCCCTTGCATGTTCCAGTGTAGTCAGTGACTATCAGAGAGGAGGACTGTGCCATCTTCCCCACGTGCGTGTGTTCCCAGGCATCTTCTCACTGTCATTTGACTTCTTCCTGACTCTGTGGTCTATTATCCTCCTATCACCCAGCTCAGTCCCATTGTCCTCCAGGTGAAGCACAACCACCTCAGAGCGTGTGCACTGGCTGTCCCCTCTCCTGCAGCTATCTGCAACATATGCCTCTGTTCCCACAACTTTTCCATCACAGGCACCTTGACCAGCCGGCTTCAATCTGCAGCATCTCCACTCCCCAACATTGATAACTCTCTCTTCCTGCAGTGTATTGTCATAGCACGGGTCACCTTCCAACACAAAGTGGAGTTTGTTTATTGATGGGTTCTTATATTTTAATGCCTGTCCTCTTCTTTACCACTAGAAGGCGAGCTCCAGGATGACAGGGTTGTGTCCGGCTGTTCAATATGTCAATGTCGGACAGTGTGCTCAGATTAGGTGTTTGATCAGTACTGTGTGGGTAGAAATCCAATAGATATCAATGAATGCCAAATCAAGCTCACATGTCAAAGCTTAAATCAACCTATTAGAACAAGGGTGGATACACTCCTTCTATTCAGAACTTAATGGTAAATATTCTTGGTTTTGCATGCCATAGGGTCCTTGTCATGTCTGCTTAACTCCTCCATTACAGCAGGGACTGCTCAAGAATGGGCACATCTGTGTTCCAGGGCCTTTTAAAGCAGTAGTTGGACTGTAGGCCATAGTTTTTAGACACCTGCACTAGACAGTAAACTCTTTTGGGCCACAAGCTGGGTCTGTTTTGCTTTCTGTTGACTCTTCAGCATACTGCTCAGCATGTTACATATTAGTATTAGTCAACAAATATTTCCAGTGAATGACGTTTACTTCTGTCCTTGCTCTTCATCACAACACTATTAGAATTTGCTAAAATGATGGACATGCTTTTTCTCAGTACTGTCTAATATCACAATCACTAGCCAGATGTGGTTTTGGAACCCTTGACATATAAGTATGATCAAGGACCTGGACCTTAAGTTTTATTTCATGTTAATTGGTTTGCACCTAAATAGACCCATAGGACTACTATCTATCATATTGCACATGATAGCTGCATTACAATCATTCCATTGCTTTATAACTTAACTATAGTTACCCCCTTTCCAGGAAGCCTCCCCTGTCTGCCAAAGATCATAGCAAATTGTGTGTGTGTGTGATTCCACTATATATAGTTCTTCCATTAAATGATGTTTTGATCCACAATTGAAGAAGACGAGGCTTTCTACTATTGGTAAGAGTTACAGTCTCAGAAACCCACAGGAGAAAATCTTCCCTGTCTATAGGGTTCCTGTGAGTCTGAACTGACTCCGTGCCAGTGAGAGATTTGTTTGGGTCCACACCGCTAGGATAATAGGCCATGACCACTGAGGTTTACATACTAAGCATTAAGTTACTTGCTTAATATGTTTTATCAAGGTTCAATCCTTATAAGAATTTTTCGAGGATTTTAATGTTAATATTACCTCTGCTTTAAGGTTGAAAAACATTCAGCTTGAGGAAATAAGCAAAGTACACAGGTCATATAGGTGCTAAGTGGAAGGAAAGGTCTTTGCATGCCTGTCATTAGGATCTAGAGCTCAAGCTTGCCACCACCACATGTTGCCTCTTACTAAGTGTAGAAACTTGTACTGGTCCCATGTGCATATGTTATCTCTCTTTCTAGAGACAAAGAAGCATTTATCATCCTCTTGGTAGATCCTACAAATTCAGCGTTGGCATACTATTGGCTTTCAACCCAGATTTGTAATACATTGACTTACAAAGTATTGAAAGCATTTAAAAAAGCTTTTTAAAAGAAGAATGCTTAGAAGTTTTGGAAAATAATAGGACATATACTATCCCAATGGGCTACACCCCACTCTTGTCAAGTCATTCCTAGTTGCCCTCTAGGTCAGAGTAGAACTGCTCCACAGGGTTACTGAGACTGTATGTCTTTACTGAAGCAGACAGCCTAATTTTCTCCTGTGGAGTGGCTGATGGGTTTGAACTACAGCCAAATGCTCAGTCACTGTGCCACCAAGAGCTAATCTAAACCCCGGTAGGACAGATTCACAATTATAAAATATCTCCTCCAAAGCTGGGGCTCTTCTCCATTCTAGGGTCTGGACCCCAGAGAAAATCATCAACGATGTCTCAGGATCCTCCTATATGCAAAATGCAGAATGCGATTTTCATTCTCTCACAACCACTTTCTTTAGAAGGCAAACACAAAGACCGCCTCCCTGCCAAGTTCACAGTAAGAAATGGCGGGTGGTCTCTTCTGTAGATCATTCTGAACATCTTGTCTTTCCTACAGTTTGCTCCCGCAAGTTCCCTGACATGTTTATGCCTTACCTCTGACACAGATTGTCCTTTTCAAAGGACCTCAACCCTCTTCCACAACATAGCATTTTACAACACATTTAAACCACAGATAGCAAGACTCCGAAACAGAGATATCAAATGTTTACTCTGCAACTCATAAATGCTGTCACAGGTCCACCTCTCAGTTCTGCACTTCTTCCTGGTCCCCAATCCAACTGGGTCTTTTTATTTTTTTCAAGTTAATGTGTTCTGTGAATTCTTTGTCCATAGGATTCATGCTTGCTTCCAAGACTTCTCCACAAAAATCTATTAAAGGAAGAATGCCTCTCTCTTGAAAGGGCTAATCACCATCTTACACACACTGACTCATCAAAACAATAGATTGTCTTTTCAGTTTGGACCTATATCCTAGCTGTGATAATATATGGCCTCACAGTTGCCAATCAACTACCACAAGGCACAGCTTCGTTTATGAAAAATGAAGGTAATAATAATAATAATTACCTAAAAAGTGCTGTTATAATGACCAATACGGTTATGTAAAACATCAGCATGGTACTTAGTGCACAGTTAATTGAATAGCAAATTGTACATGTTATTATTATCTCTTCAGTATTCAGGTAGTTCCTGATAGCTCCTCAAAAGTCTACCCTACCTCTTTCAACTAGAGACTGTTGTCCACTCATTCCCATCTGCTATTTATGGATAATGAAAGCAAATTAAATGGATCAATCTGCTGTGATAAAAGGGCAGGTTTAAGAGACAGTTTGATCCTCTTGTCTTTCTTGTCTGAATAATAAAATAGGACATTCATGAATTGACACTCGGTTGAAGTGAGTGGTGTTCATTGCAGGTCTGGTCCAATTCAGAAACAGGGAATGATGGGGTAGATTGTGGATCATCCTGATTCCGTGGAGAGGCTGCTTTTCTTAGTTGAGGCCCCTGGGAGTAGCAGCATAGTTGGACATGAACAGATCAAGAACAGAAACGGATAGCTCTTACTTTGTTTTGAGTTCAAGAAAGATAGGTAGTATTCCTATCCAAGGGAAAGGGAAATTTTCTGAAGAAAATGAACTGGACCAGCTGACTTCAGTACACACATTTGAGACACACTGGCATTCTTCTGCACACTGAGAAGTGTCCATGGCACAGATGCTAAAACTCTGCATTCTACCCATTCATCAAGCTTTGGCCATTAAGCAGGTGGAAATTGCTTTTTCCCCTCCCTCCTTTCCACTCTCTCATCCTTCCTAGCAAATATATATTTATACAGAAAATATTTCACTCCCAGAGATAGCAGCAATACACAAGTTCCATCTCCAAGACTTATCTACAAAGATGTCTTCTCTGTTGTGCCAGCAAATTGGTTCTCTGTAGATCTCAACTCATTTCACTATGCATCTTGCCAACAGCCTGTCTCATTCCAACCCCACTGTGTCCTCAATAAACTTCCCATGGTGCAGCCTTTTCCAAGGCAGGGATCTTCTCCATCCTTCCCCATTCTTGGACTTTAAAGCTCCATAAAGTCCTTGTATCCCTTTACATTTTAATAATGCAGGGCTCATAAAAATAAGAGAAACAATCTGTAAACATTAGAAATATTCAATGCACTATTAGGCAGCTATATGACATAAGCGCACACACTATGTTCTCATTGCACATCCTGTTACGAATGAAAAGCAGCTGCTGAAGACATGAAAATAAATGGAACATGATGGTGAATAGGACTGGGGTTCCTATCAATTGTCAAAGAGAATTCAATCTGCCATAAATGCCACTTACACACTGTTTCAATCATACTTATGTTCCAAGTTATTAGTGCCTAAAAGGTCAGAGAAGCATAGATTTTTGAGTAGGGAAATATCTTAGGAATTATTTAGGGCTGTAATATGCATTTTTCTACTAAGTCACTAAGTGACAACCACTAATTTGGTTATTGTGGCCCTCAGTCTCATCGATTAGATGAGTTGACCTTTAGGGACCTTTCTTATTGCTCTAAAATCATGCTCTCCTTTATCCCCTTGTTAAAGAAGAGGAATACGACATTCATAGAGTGTGACATCTCAATGCCACGTGTTCAATTTCTAGTAAGATTGGAGCTAGGTTTGAGAATATGTGACTTTGTCATTGCAACATTTAAAAGTCTTCTTACGAGAACATAGGGAGAGACCAACAGATAGAAATGTCTAGTGTATTGTAAGTGTCGGCACCAAGTCAGCAGTCTAAAGGGCAGACACTACATCTTATTTTCTTCTCACACAATCTAACACAGTTAAACGTGGCTGGATTAAAGGTGTCTTGTGCAATATTTTTAATTAATAAAGCGCAAAGGATTGAAAATCTGATCATGGAGTGCCACTGTGTATTGACTGTCCACCATTTAATAGTTATTATGAAAAGTGTATTCAATGGATGTGTATATGGATTGTGATAAGAGTTGTACGAACCCCCAATAAAATGATTTTAAAAAGAAAAAACAAAAAAAGAAAAGTGTATTATAAATTTTATTTGTCTCCTCATCCTTACAATAACACTGCACATTTTAATCCCTATGTTTGTGTTTATTTAATAATGGTGGTGGTGGTGGTGGTAAGGGAGTTTTGCATCTTAAATAATCTACCCTAATGCTTACAAACACTCTATGGAGAAACAATGATTGGCACTCAGTTCTGGGCACTCTAAAGGGCATTTGAGTTCATGCTGGTTTACTAATGTCGGAATGAACATATATGTGAAAGAGTAATTTAGTGACTAAGTGAATTGTTTTCTCTGTCACATGCCACAGGTATACTGGGCCACACAGCTAAAGAATTCCTGTATAGAACTTAGTACAATATCACACATGCCTGGGCCTTTATTAAAGCAGCTTCATCATAAGACATTGCTCAGGATGACATTCTTGAGAGTCGAGGTCTAATCACTTGAATTGCTTATTGTTATATTTTATGCGACTACAGCAAGTTGTAATGGAGTATTAATTTTTTAGATCTGAGGAGATGAACTAATGGTAGTCTATGGCGGAAGGGAGCTTAACGCAATCTTCTCTTCGCATTTCCATGCATCACTAGTTCCTTTTGCATCTTAGTCTGTGAGATAGTTAAAGTTTATTGGGCCAACCTGGCCAATAAACACATGCGGGGTTAGTTGACGGGCAGAGAGATAAATGGCTCAGTGAGCCTCACCTTTCTGGTTCTCGGGTCTCTTGCTCTCTGATGGTCAGACCAGGGTAAAGCTGCCTTAGTCAGTTCCCTGCTTTAGCTGGCAAGGCTCACTTCCTGCAAGACATCCCTGAGGAAAAGCCATATGGATCTACCCTGATGCAGCCCTGGGTGCTGGAGCACCCGTATGGAGACCCCCTGCCAGTGCTGAGATGCTTACATGTTCACTGACTCGGCTTTCCTCCTGTAGTCGGTGTCATTGCATGTGTTTTGTGAGAAGGAGGAGGACTTTGTGGATTGGTGTCAGACATATGGGCTAATGTTGGACTTGTGGGCTTGGGATGTTTTGGCTTGGGATGTTTTCTTGATGTGCACTTACCCTTTATATAAAACTCTCTCTTCTACATATGAGTTTCTGTGGCTTTGTTTCTCTAATGTACCCAGACTAACACAGTCCTCAATTGGTTTGCTTTCAGAGCATCTCATGGTGATAGACCCTTCTTTATATCACTCACCAATTTTGCTGATGTGCACATGATACCTGCGTGAACAAGACATTGGGAAGTAACGTTAACAATCAACTCTATTGTTGAGTTCCGAGATCTTCCATAGTCATCCCTGAACTCCTAGGAAAAGACAGCTGATTTGGGTTGGGACTTAAGACCAGGTGAACTTGGATAGCTCTCTCCATGCTTCAAGACACTTATCTGTTCTTCAGTGAGCAACGTAATCCACCGCACTTCCCTCTTCCTTCTGTTACTTCTGCCAGATTCAAGACCTAAGACAAGGTACAGAGTTTTTGCCAGAACTTCCCCCAAATCCTAAATCTTGATGGAAGGCACAGGGAGCAAGCGCAGCTGTTTCCTCACGCAGTTGATTCCCAAAGACCACTGGACACATGTGGATGGCAGTCTCTCTGGTTCAGAAGCTAGCACCTTCTCATCAAACCCTTTGGGGGTTCTGAGAGTTTGGAGATTTTTTTCCTATAAACTGTCTCCCTCCTCCCTTGATAACTTGGATTTTCCAGATTCCTCTATCCACGTCATGTCCAGTACCTGCTCCAGATGTCAGCTCCATCGTGCTATTCTCTGGACTGTGGAACCGACCCAAGTGGGCCCACTCTGGCATTTCTGTTTTTTTTTAATTATGAACGTCCCTCTGCCTAAAATACTCTCACTATTCACCTTTCATACCAATTCTACTTTATACGTTAAAAAACAAAAACAACAACAGAATGTGAAGCCCGTGAAGGCAGGAACATTCTTCAATTTGTCAGTGAAGTTTCATAGCCCTTAACCCACAGACTTATGAGCTAAGGAAACTGGAAAATCTTTATTGAATCAAATTAACAACATTTAACCTTAAAATATTATTTCATTGTAAATTGTTCACTGTGAATTTAGTGGGGGTTTACATTTTAGAGTTGATTCGAATCAAATGGAGACATGTCTATAAAGTGGGTTTGAATCACAAGCCCCATGAAAATCTATGCAGTTATCACGTATTTCCCACTTGGACTTCATACCTTTGACACAAGTCCCATCTATTTACCTTGAGTTACTTGGCTGAGTGAGGTGATTCTCCGGACACCGGGGTGGGAAAGATACACGGATGAATAACACACAGCCCCTGGCTTTAGGGAGCTCACATTTCAGGAGGAAATGGCTTTCTGAGTTTTAATCAGTTTTTCAGTCATCAAAGAACCTTTATGATGCTACCGAAGAATTCATCCATTCTACCTACAGGGGACAGGAGGCAATTAAGCCTAAGTGAGTGGAATTGTGGAAAATAATTAAAAGGTAAAAGGAATTTCAGGTGGAGGGAGGAGCCTGAACTCTAGTCAGATGGTTGGATGTTGCATGGGGTGTTTGGAATAAGATTGCGAGTGTAAGCACAGAGGGGAACACAAAGAGAGGCCGTGAGGAGCAAGGGAAACCACACTCTCCTAGAGATCATCTGACTGGCTTGGCTACTAGACAGCTCTTGGCGGCCAAATTTCTCTAGACAAGAAGAATACTTCATCAGAGTACATGTATGTAGAGGAAGAAACCAGCATTGGTCATAAAGTGGTCTCAAAGACATTAAAAAGGGAATTTCTTTCCTCCCTCCCTCTCTCCGTTCTTTCTCTGAGGACTAATTATATGTCAGGTAGTATGCTAAGATTTAAAAGGTACAGACTTGAACAAAACATACCCTTTGCACCAACAATTATCCTCAAGAAAGCACGCAGTCTGGTGGCCGAGTCAAACAAGAAAAGAGCAACACACAGTGAGAGAAACAAAGAACTTGACATATGGAAACACGGAAGGCTATGCGAGCTCAGGGGCTGACCCCTTATTTCAGCCAGGCCTGAAATGCCTATAGGGAGGAAAAGTCTTTCAGTCGAATATTTTAAAAAAAATAAAAAGGAGCCTCTTCTCCCAATAGAATTGGGCAGAATGCATTTCAGGAGGAAGTCCTGGCCTGAGAACAGAATAGAGACATGGGCAGGCACTGGGACTTCTGGGAACTGCAAGTGGCTGGAATGGCAAATTGAGGCAGAAGATGAAGCGACAGAAGTGAGCACAGTTTTCTGCAGATAATTACATTTATGAATTTGGTAGGCAGATTTATGAATTTATGAATTTGGTAGGCAGATTTTTTGTTGTGAAAGCATACTTTGGGAAGAATGGGACATTTTTGGTGTAGGGTTCGAATCCATGTTTTCCATGTTGCAATTCTTGCTTTCTGGTTCAATTCCCAGTCAATACATCTCATATGCAGCCACTCCTGCCTGCTAATAGAGGCTTGCATGTTGTGAAAATGCAGAAACGCTTTCATCAGCGCTTCAGAACTAAGGAAATTAAGCCAGACTAGTAAGCAAACCCTGGTGATCTACTTTCAAAAACCATCCAATGATAACCCGATAGATCACAACAGTTTGATGCAACTGATCATGGGACTGGCTCCGGACGAGGTAATATTTCATTCATTTGTGCCTGGCATCCCGATGAGTTGAGGACCAGCTTGTAGGCAGCTGACAACACCGACACCACTTGGTAGGAATCCTGTTTAAACCTCGTCACATCAGGTGTGCTCCTTAGGCCAGAAATTTGAGTAACACCTGACCACAGTGCCATTGGTAAATGGCAGGCCCCACTCCAGACCTGCTGAGCCTTGAGGCACTGGCTGAGTCATGGGCTCCACGGTTTAAATATTGGTCCTGCCATCTCTGAGCCATGTGGCCTTGGCCCTGTCACTGCTCATCTCTAGGCATTGGTATCAGCAGTCTAACTTTAAACAGGTGGAATTAACACATTTTAGTAACCTTTCCAGCTTTAAAGTGTGTGTGGACTATTGTTTGTGTGCGTGTGTTTAATGCCAGAGGATACTGGTATCTTTAAGACTGGGAAGCACATACTTACTCTTGGGATGACTCACTGTTTAGAATTATGTCTTCAAGCCTACACATGATGGAGAAGAAGAGCACAAGCCATAAACTCACATATGAAGGCAGATCCATTGGGAAACCAGGTTAAAACCTTGGGCACTGACCATTCGGCCAACTGGGATTGCAAGGGGGGAAGCCAGAAACCCTACATAGGGTTTCTAAGACTGAAAACCTTTAGAAGCTCAAACAGCCTAATCTTGCTCCTTGCGAATGGCTGGTAGTTTTGAATGGTCAACCTTTTGGTCAGCAACCCAATGTTTAACCCACCGTGCCACTAGAGTTCTTTTCATTAAAGAGATCTCTGTTCATTGAAGTGTCTGTCTGAACTCTTCTGCAAATTTGACTTAAAGACACACTTAGAAAGGGATCTTCCTCTAAGCCATGGGCTGCTTGTGTCTCCCATTTATTGAGCAACCCTGATGAACCGGACATTGTCCAGTTACTGATTGTTTGTAGGCATACTTATGTGCTGTGACTGATTCAGCTTCACACCCATCCAGTATTGATTCAAAGCAAGTCACATGACTCTTTTGGTTTCCCAATGCATATAAAAGTGATTTTATAGCTTTTTATATTTACACTATACTCTATGGAGGAGCTCTAGTGGAACTGCCGGTTATATGTTGAAAAGTTAACTGCATGCAATGTGAATAATTCTAATCCACCAGCTGCTAGGTGCTACTTTCATTCTTGCTTTCAACAGAAGAAAATGGATAGTCAGAGAGACAGTCTCTTGCTAAAGAGCAGCCAGCTACTGAGAGGCAGAGACAGAACCAGAGCCTGGATGGAGCAGACCCTTCACTTTGCTAGAGTTGGACTAGTTAGTCCCTGTGGTTGCCCTGACTCTGTGAGTCTGTGGTCCTCGAAGCATTTCTTCCATCTTTGGGAACCTGCAGTCTATTGGATTGGAAAACTTTTACACAAAATATCTGATTTCTTTTCTAGTCTGTCCCTGGGTCCCCAAGTGAGGCTCCTCGTCGATTGGTTGATTGCTCAGAATTCATGATCATAGCCCACACATTCCTCCCTCTCCCTCCAGCCGGTCACACAGCTCACCAGTTTCTGGGTCACATAGCTGTTCGCAGGCATCTGTCGTCCTTTGTCCACACAGGTCCCTCACCCATGGCGAGGTGGCATTGATCTGGTAATATAAGGAGAGCTTGGCCGGGTTCAACCAGTCAGAGATGTCCAGGTAGCTGCCTTCGCTTACCACGAAGCTGCTTCCTGTGGGTGAACAGAGAGAAAGACAGCTACTCCCTCCTCGAATTTAGGGTGCAGATGTACCTTTCGGTTGGCACTGCAGACCAAAAACACAGACAGGTGGATACAGACTCCCTCCTTGCCCCCAGGTGGCCCATTCCCACTGGCTATACGCAAACACTGGAGCTTCAAAAAGTTCTCAAACAAGTCAAATGGGAAGGTAATGGAGCGTTTCCATGAACTTTTTAAAGTCCCCATGTATGAAGAGGAGTTAGCACATGGCATCCATAGTGTTAGGAGCCAGAAGAGAGGCGGATCAGGCAGGAGACAGCGCCCCCTGGAAGTTAAGAGCCAGGACCGGAGGACTGAGGCAATGTGGCTTCATCCTCACTCATTGCCTCTGGCCTCAGTTGCTTTACCTGTAAATGTGAAGATTATAAGGCCAACTCAAAGGTGTGCTATGACATAATTGTTATAGGTAAAATGCTTAGCTGATAGCTGTGCTGTTTTAATAAAGAATGATTAAATATTACCTCTTACAAGGAAAATCAAAAAGCAAATGACCATGCTACCTAGATATTGCTTCTAGAATTCCTCAAAAAACAAAACAAACCCACTGCTCTAAAGTTTATTCCCATTCATGACAACCCTGTATAGGGTGTCCAAGGCTTTGTAGGAGCCTTGGTGGCACAGTGGTTCAATATTGGGTTGCTAACCACAAGGTCAGTAGTTCAAAACCACTAGACGAGACTTTCCATTCCCGTAGAGGTACAGTCTCAGAAACCCACAGGCACAATCCTACCCTGTCCTTCTATGTTAAAGGTGTTTCCTTCACTATGAGTTAGAATTGGCTTGATGGTAATGAGAGGAGGTTTTAAGGCTTGATCAATGTTGACAGGAGATAACAGTCTCATCTTTCTTCTGTGGAAGGAGCTGTTGATGGGTTTGAGTCACCTAGCTTGTGGTTATCAGTCTGACCCTCATCCCACAGCACCACCAGGGCTCCTAATGTCCACAGGGGTCAGGTGGGCGACGGCCATGAGACATGGTCGAGTAGAAGGAAGACCACCATCCAGCCCTCCTGGATCAGCTTTCATTTTCCTTTAGAAAGAGAATGAGTTAGGAGGTGCAGTGCAATCTCCCGTTGGCAATAAGGTTGAAAACAGCACTGAGTAGAGAACACAGTGGCTCAGTGTGCGGAAACAAGAGGGCATCTTATATGTAGCTTGGGGCGATGGGCCACAGCAGGCTCCACCAAATGGCACAGCTGTGACAGGGCTGCAGACAGTTCTTGCTATGGGGGAACCAATGCTGCAGGGGACATGGTACTGCCAGTTTCCTTTGAACAAGGCAGAAAATTCAGATTTCTAGTATAGCCCACCACGTTTTAGATGATTTATGTTTGCTCTGGAAAAGTTGTCGAGGCCTAGTGACAGAATCCAGCATTATGATTTTTTGCTCTGATATGTTCCTCCCTAATCCTCACATGTGTATATATATATATGCATTTATGTACCTACATATATATAAACTACATGTATATACAATGATCTAGATACGTAATATATGCACACAACCATTTCTTTTTCTTTTTTCTTTGGTCAAGGCATGAAGCCCATCCGGAGGGGCTACATATTGCCTATCAATGATGAGCACAGATGCAGTAATAAAGCAGACAGGAACAGGAGCCCAAACAAGACCAAGCTTCACAAAGGCAGAACTGGAGAGTGGTTCTCAATTCATGGCTGCCCAAAGGACTTCAGTAGCAGGAGCTTTTAAATGGATTTTCACAATGTACATGACTTAGCTTCTCTCTCTAAGTCTGCCTCTCTCTACCTCACTATCAACCAGCAAAAACTACTGACAATTCCCCAAAGAGGGGCTAATGGTCTCATCTAATCAACAGCACAATGGTTTGGTGAAGTCCCTTTGTTGTCCAGGTCACACCAGACCTCTCTGCTCTCCTAAGCGCCTCTGAGCTCATTAGCCCACTGTGGTCAAATGGGCAATTGCTAGGGAGATGGCCAGACCTTACCTGGCCACCAGAGAATCTAAGGTAAAGAAGTTCTACGTTAAAGGTGTTTCCTTCTATGAGCTTAGCAGGCAATGGTTACCTTCTCAAATGCACATGAATACCATGGTTTATATGCACCCTATGGCGTGAGTTCTGAAGTAGAGCACAATGGGTAACACAAGCTTTGGTGAGGATGAAAGAGGAGTCCATGAGAAGCAGTAGATAGGATCAGGCTCTGAGATAAGAAAGTGACCATATTGGAAGTTGGCCCTAAAGTCCTTGGCAGCGAAAGCAAGATAGAAGTCTGCTGGATTTCATATTTCAAATGTCTGGCAAGAGAAGATATGCAAATCTAACTGCAAGCCAATCGCCCGCCTTGCTGGAACTAAGCCCAAGCAGAAACATGTCATATTGGTCCTTGTGCAAGGCATCGGACATCAGTATCAACCACATATTTTCCTTTTAAAAAGCACAGTCATGCTGTTTAAATGGATAATTCTTGTATTTATCCCTACTAAAGGCTGAGGGATGGGTATTGAATTGTGTCCCAGGGCTGATTTTGACTAATCTCATGGCTTCCGTGAAAGCTGCATCATACAGGGAGATAAAGAGAACAGAGTCAGCAAGACATAGATTCAAATGGGGGGGGGGGAACCTTATTTTTTCAGTGCTGCTGTAACAGAAATACCCCAAGTGGAGGCTTTTAAAGAACACAGTTTTGATTTCTCATAGTTCAGGAGGCCAGAAGTTCAAAGTCAGAGTTTGGCTCGCGGGTGGGGGGGTGAGGGTGGAGGGTGGGGGGAGGGGCACATGCAGGGGGAAACTTGCTTGTCTATTTCAGCTTCTAGCAGTGCGCCATCTTTGGCATTTCGGGGCTTGCAGATGCACCTACAGCCATCATCAGCAGACAGCTTCTAACCCCTCCTGCATCCACTTGCCTCCTTGTTCTCACTCAGCCCCTTACACCTCAGCGGGGATCAGGCTTTGGACCACTGGTGGACCTACTGCACCACCAGGACTCCCCATTGCATGAAATGCCTGGCCAGTAACAGATTTAGAGGTGGATCCAATAATGTCAGCCATGGATCCTCAGGGTCATATTCCATACAGGCATACAGAGGAGAGAGATGGTTATGCCTTGCTGCCTGGCCTCATTGATTGTTGTCCTTTGCCAAGATCTAGCTTAAAGTCCAACTTGTGTCTGATTTCTCTCTGACCCACCTTTCCACTTGTGTTCTTTTTAAACTCCCAAGATATATCACTTTAAGGCAGCTCTTTCCACACTTTCCAATCCATTGGCTTCAAATCGATTCTGACCCACGGCCACCCTAGGTTACAGTGTCAAACGGATGCTGAGGGTTTGCTTTAGAGAGCGATGGGGCTTTGCTTTCTACTCCCATGAACAGTTACGATCTCATGAACCCACAGGGACAGTTCTGTTCCTCCATTTAGCATCAGAATGGGCTCGACGGCAGCGGGTTAGTTTTGGGAGGGTTTTCTTGGCATGAGTCTGCATGGAAGTAGATTGTGAGGCCTTTCTGCCTCTCCATCAATTGGGTGGGGTTCACTGACCCACCTTTTGGTTAGTAGTAAAGCATAAACCCAGCTGAGCCTCCCAGGGACCTTGACCACATTCTTTTGCACTATATATATAATATATATAACTATAACTATATATATATGATCTGTGGATATATATTTGTTTTATTTCCCATGTTTGCCGATAATATTCTCCAGGGATTTGGCCTTTGCTCATTCATTTCTAGGTCTATTTCTTACACTGAGAGGCAGTTAATAAATTTTGATTCAATGAACCCATGGATGGATTGTCTTGGTAATTAAGTTTGCCACCAAGTTATATGATGTTGCTCTCTGATGTCTCTTGTGCCCTGTCACCCACCGTTAATTCCTCTACCTGTGTTTCTACTTGAGCTTCCACATCGCAAGCCTCTGAGGTGACCAGGAGACAGGACTATGAAGTTCAATTTATGGTTTGGAAGTGGGGAGACTTTTGAACTTAGAGGATTACAAAAAAATTACCCGGTGGAAATAGAGGAAAGAATTAGAAAGCAAAGGATGTTTATAGAGGTTTAAATACAGGCATGGACATAAGTAAATATATGTATATAGAATGATAGGGAAATAGAGCTATATGCTTATACCATTTTTTCTTTTTAAATCATTTTATTGGGGGCTAATACAACTCTTATCACAATCCATCCATCCATCCATTGTATCAAGCACATTTGTCCAATTGTTGCCATCATCATACTCAAAACATTTTCTTTCTACTTGAGCCCTTGTTATTAGCTCCTCATTTTTTCTCCTGCCTCCCCACCCCATGAACCCTTGACAATTTATGAATTATTATCATCTTGTCATGTCTTATACTGTCTGACATCTCCCTTCACCCACTTTTCTGTTGTATATGCCTATACTTATATGTTAAATATTAAGGCAGCAGATGGACTTTGGGCCTCAATGCAAGAACACGTTGTTCTGATAACCCAGAATTCTGTGATGCTCACCTTTCTGACAGGATCGCTGAAGACAAAATGGATGCATAAGCAAGTGTGGTGATGAAAGCTGATGGTGCCAGGCTATCAAAAGATATAGCATCTGGGGTCTTAAAGGCTTGAAGATAAACAAATGGCCATCTATCTGAAAAGCTACAAAGCCCACTGGATGAAGCACCCCAGCCTGCCTCTAGTTCTTTAATGCTTCCCCCTCCACGCCCCCGCGCCCCCCCCACTATCATGACCCCAATTCTACCTTACAAATACGGCTAGACCAGAGCATGCACACCGGCACTGATAAGAGCTCACAACCCAGGGAATCCAGGACAAATAAACCCCTCAGGACAGATAAACCCCTCAGGAAAGTAGTGATACCAGGAGTGTAGGGGAAAGGTTGAGGGAGAAAGGGGGAGCCGATCACAATGATTGACATATAACCCTCCCCTCCAAGGGGACAAACAACAGAAAAGTGGGTGAAGGGAGACAGTTGATGATGTAAGACATGAAAATAATAATAACTTATAATTTATCAAGGGTTCATGAAAGCAGGAGTGTGGGGGAGGGAGGGAAAATGAGGAGCTGATACCAAGGTCTCAAGTAGAAAAAAATATTTTGAAAATGATGATGGCAACATATGTACAAATGTGCTTGACACAATGGATGGATGGATGGACAGTGATAAGAGCTGTATGAGCCCCCAATAAAATGATTTTTAAAAATTATCTTGTGGGATCAATACAGAGGCATTTCTGCTACATAAACCCATATTAAAGTACTTTGAACTTCCCTTCAATCAAGCATTGAACTTTGATTTCATTAATTCACTGGAAGATATTTATTAACTCATAGTATACACCAAGCATTTTATTGAGTACAGAATTGATCAGAAATGAGGATCCCTGACAGTGTAGTGGTTACACACTGGGCTGCTAACAGCAAGGTCAGCAGTTCAAAACCAACAGCTGCTCTGTGGGAGAAAGACGAGGCTTTCTACTCCCGTAAAGAATTACAGGGCAATCCTATCCTGTCCTTTAGGGTCTTTATGAATTGGAATTGACTTGATGGCAATGAGTTGGGTTTAAAAAAAATTTTTTTTAGTGAATCATGAAGGGGACTTGGCATAATGGATGACTCCACTGCTGAATGTTAGACTGTTAATTCAAAACCACTTTGCACTCCTTGAGAGAAAGACCTATTGATGTGCTTCCGTTAAGATGGCAGCCAAGAAAACCCTATGGGTTCATTCTGCTCTGACGCATGAGGCCATTCTGATTCAGAATTGACCAGTTAGCACCGAACAATCACAGCAAAAAAGGCTTCCTAACCTCTTCCCTGTGGGGACTCCTCCTATCAGGAGGAGATTCCTCCAACCTTACGGTGCACACACAGAGAAGAATGTACAGAGGGAAATGTATCTGATATCCAAAACCCCTGCTTCTCAAAGGAGCTTGAACGATGGTTGAGGGCCTGCTTTGGATGTTGACAAACCTGGGTTCAACTTCTAGTTTTCTTCCTTATTAGCAGTACAAATTTCGCTGCTTCATTTTGTCTCTGAGCATCATACTTTCCTTCTGCAAAATGGGAGCAATCATTAGCCTGTAAGGCTGCATAAGAATTAAGTGTGCAGAATGTGTAACTCATTCATTCCAGGGACCATCACAGAGAGAGCACAGTTGGTTGCTGCAAGCCATTACATCTACAGTATAACTCGGTATATGATCTTTTAAGAGAAGTTACGGATAGCCTGTTCTTGATCTAGAGTCTAGACTCTTCCAAAGAGATACATAGTTGAGAGAGATCCATTAACTTCTTTGGAGTTGCTGGTGGTTTTGAACTGCTGACCATGTGGGTTGCAGCCCAACACATAACTGCTACTCCACCAGAGCTTATTATTGATAAACAACCCTAAGCAACTTACTGGAGCCCTGCAGATGTAGAGCAAGTTGTGGTCCACTTGGGCAGCAGTTCGAAATCATCAGCAGCTCCGAGGGAGAAAGACTTGGTTTTCTATTCTTGTTAACAGTTCCAGCCCTGGAAACCCACAGGGGGTCACTATGAGTCCACATTGACTTGATGGTAGTGAATTTGGGTTATTTTGGATCACCCATTGTAATTTCACAAACAATGCATCTATGATGTGCTCGATTCTGTTGTCCAGGCTTCGGATGAGTAAAACACGGTTTCCCTCCACTGAGAGTTACGAAGCCAAGAAAGGAGATCAGGGTTGGCAACTCTACGACAAAATGTTAGTGCTTTCCAGTTCCTCTCTTATGTTCGAATTGGGGACCATACCTTTTTAAAAAATCATTTTATTAGGGGCTCATACAACTCTTATCACAATCCAAACATACATTAGTTGTATAAAGCACATTTGTACATTCATTGCCCTCATCATTGTCAAAACATTTACTCTCCACTTAAGCCCCCGGCATTAGGTCCTCATTTTTTCCCCTCCCTCCCTGCTCCTCCCTCCCTCATTAACCCTTGATAATTTATAAATTATTATTTTGTCATATCTTTCCCTGTCTGACTTCTCCCTTCAACCACTTTTCTGTTGTCCATTCCCCAGGTAGGAGGTCACATGTAGATCCTTGTAATCAGTTCCCAATTTCCAACCCACTCTCCCTCTATGCTCCCAGTATCGCCACTCACACCACTGGTCCTGAAGGGATCATCCACCCTGGATTCCCTGTGTTTCCAGTCCCTATCTGTACCAGTGTACATCCTCTGGTCTAGCCAGACTTGTAAGGTAGAATGGGAGGAAGCTTTTAGGAACTAGAGGAAAGTTGTATTTTTCATCTTTGCTACATCGCACCCTGACTGGCTCGTCTCCTCCCCGAGACTCCTCTGCAAAGGGATCTCCAGTGGCCTACAAATGGGCTTTGGGTCTCCACTCCACACTACCCCCCTCATTCACTATGGTAATATTTTTTGTTCTGATGATGCTTTATTCCTGATCCCTTCAACACCTCGTGATCGCACAGGCCGGTGTGCTTCTTCCATGTGGATTTTGTTGCTTCTAAGCTAGATGGCCGCTTGTTTACCTTCAAGCCTTTAAAATCCCAGACACTATATCTTTTGATAGCCAGGCATCATCAGCTTTCTCTGCCACATTTGCTTGTGCACCCATTTGTCTTCAGCAATTGTATCATGGAGCTGGGCACACAATGATATGATTTTTGTTCTTTGATGACTGATAACTGATCCCTTTGGCACCTTGTGATCACATAGGCTGGTGTGCTTCTTCCATGTGGGCTTTATTGCCTCTGAGATAGATGGCCGCTTGATTACCTTCAAGCTTTTAAGACCCCAGCTGCTATATCTTTTGATAGCCGGGCACCATCAGCTTTCTTCGCCGCTTTTGCTTATTCATCTGCTTTGTCTTCAGCAGTTGTGTCGGGAAGGTGCCAATTTAATGGAAGAAAGAATGCCAATTTAAGAATTTATTGAATGCCAATTTAATAGAAGAAAGTATTCTTGCATTGAGTGGAGGCCCAATATCCTTCTGCTACCTTAATACTAACCCTACAAATATATGCTCATAGACCTATTTCTCCATCCTCATATATAAATATATTTGCATATACACATTCCTTTATCTAGACCTCTATAAATGCCCTTTGCCTCCCAGCTCTTTTCTCTATTTCCCTTGACTTTCCTCCTGTGGGGACCATATCTTATTGAACTCTGCAGTCAGCATCTGCTTCGAGTGTACCAGAGGTTTAAAAGACATAGAAGATTGGGGCATGCATATATGTGTATGTGGGTGTGTGAATACATGTGTGGGAGTGGGGGTGGTGGTTATGGGGAGAAAGAGAAAAGGCTGGCAAGGATCTTTCTATGTGTAAATTCTGGCATTACTTTGTGAATAACAACTACATAGAAGAAGAAGAAAAATGCATTTACCCATCTGTCTCATATTTCCTTTGTTTTCCTCTGGACTCCTGATTTATTTTCTTGACTTTAGACCAAAAGTAACTTCCATTATCGGGGTGCTCTGAGATTCTGTTCTGTGCTCAAATAGATCTCCCCAGAGATAAACGATTGAAATGAATCTCTGCCAACATTTCAACTTCAAAATGTCAATAGTCCCTTAGTATATATGTGTGTGTAGACACACACACACACACACACACACACACATGCACATACACACACACATATATTCCCTCCCCCTGGCTCATGGAAATATACGTCATCTAATTAGCTAAATGAATTTTCAGTTGAGCCCAATCATTTCCTTATCTAACATCTGAAGCCCAGCGTTGCTCTGGGGAGTACATGGGCACAGAGGTCCTCATTAACTCTGATCCTCAATTACATTGATGACCAGCCCGCTTCTGTAATTGTGCAGCACAGATCAGGAGTAGGCTGGGGAGCCCAGGCCACTCTGTACTGTTCCCTGAGAAGCCAGGGACATATAGGCCCCCAAAGAAAGAGAAAGCTACAGAGGAGAACTAAAAATACTACAGAATATGATATCACCCAACATAATCGCCTGGCGAGCCAGGAGGCAGCTGCAAATTCCTGTCATTACACCTCGAGTCAGGAGACAGAACCATGGATTGCACATCTCGTAAGAAAACCGGTCATAATGGGGAATGGGGAGCTAAGAATGAAGGACAGCATGGTTGATTTAGTGGGGTACACAAACCAAGTACTGTGATGTTTGTTTCCACTTGAGCAGTTCTTCCTTTTTCTTCTCTTCTTTGGGGAAAAACAACCATTGGAGGTATCTTCCTCTTGTCACATCACATGCCCCCCACCCGCCCCCTGTCTTGGGCTTGGGAGCAATGTCTTCCTCCTGCATTGGATGAAAAGCCAACTGCGTGAGGAGGCAGAGATG
The DNA here is from genome assembly GCF_000313985.2 of Echinops telfairi. NCBI lineage: Eukaryota > Metazoa > Chordata > Mammalia > Afrosoricida > Tenrecidae > Echinops > Echinops telfairi. The sequence continues at coordinate 20,783,804 of NW_022111310.1, forward strand.
GCAAGCTCATTCCTTTTTAGCCCACTAGGCTTATGGACAGCACACTCATCCTGATCCTCTTCTTGGTCCACAATCTACAAGTCAGGCTTGAAACCCTTTACCCACCTACCCTCAGCTGGGGGATTTTCAAGGAGCAAGAGCAGGTCGATGTCAGCGATCCCTGCAGCAGGGTGACTGTTGGCTATGAACTAGAGGAAGGTTTGTGTGAGGGGCTATTGCGGGCCTGGAGAGCTGGGAGCTCAAAGTCTCTGTGACAGCATCCGCTCTGAGAGTCGCTCTCTGCATGAGTGACACTGTCTCTCAGTGTCTATGAGACAGTGATCAGCCACTATCTCCAGCCTTCACCTTGGAGGCCACACCCCCAAAAGGAGGTACCATCAGACTTAAACTCCTGTTCCAGCTAATTGTCTCTGTCTGTGTCATATTTGACAACAAATGTCTGTCAAGCTTTTTGTTTAGCCATTTCTCCATGAAATAACCGTGTGTGTGTATGTGCACGTGTGCATGCAAGCATGCCATGGATTTCTTTAGCAAGCTGGTGAAGCATTAGAATTGTTTTCAGAATAAAATTTTCCAACATGCAAAACAGAAATCTGAGTGTTGTACAGGTAACCCGTTTCTGATGTACAATCCTAGCCATGGATCCTTTAGTGGTTAATGGAATCCAGGATAAAAACTAGAGTGTATTTGCCTCCATCCCTCTGAGGCCTCAGGCTGCCTGGCCTGGTTATGAGCACGTCCAGCATCGCTCGATGGTTGGAGGAAGTGGCAACGCGGTGGTCATACACATGCAATTCTGTTCAAGTGGGTGAATATGGCCTAAGTACAAGGAGGAGAAGGGAGCACGGAGGCTCCATTATGAGTTCTTAGAGAGGGGTTGCTTGGACGAGGCCCCTTCCTATTATTCACTTTACATGAACTTGCTATAATAAATCTCTGGAGACAACATAAGCTTGGTGAGGATTGGAATCTGCTATGGCATTTGTACAAGGCATCAACATGGAATGACGCTGACTGAATTCTCCAGGGCTTATAGGGCCGTAGTCCCTCTGAGGTCTATAGGGAAGAACCCTTCCTTACATCTGCCACATTCTGGTAAATCCAGACACTCCTTGGCTTGTAGGTGCAGAACTCTAGTCTCTGTCTATATTCTAAATGTTGTTTTCCCTCCCTATCAAGTTCTCTTCTCATGAGGGCACCAGTCCTATTGGATCAGGGTCCACTCTACTCCAGTATGGCTGCATCTGAACGTAATTATATCTGCAATAGTGGGTGAAGGGTACACAACTTGACCAAGGTAAATGGTGAGATAAGATGTACACAAGAATAAGGTATGTTATAGGTACACTGTTATTAGTAAATCAGTAAAATTTTGCTGAAGATATTTGAGAAACAGTTGCAGCAATACATCAAGAAACTGTCAGAAATTTAATCTGGATTTATGAGACAAACAGGGATATCACTGCTGACAACAGATGGACCATGGATGAGAGAAAAGAATAGCAGAAAGAAGTGTCCCTCTGTTTTATTAACTATGCAGAGAGACTAGACCCTGGAAACAAAAACAAACTAAGGATAACACTGAGACGAATGGGAATTCCAGAACACTTTCTTGTGCTCATGTAGAACCTGTACATGGATCAAGAGGCAGTGGCTTGGCCAGAACAAGATCATACTGTGTAGTTTAAAATCAGGAAACATGTGTGCGCATCAGGGTTGTAGCCATCCACCAAGCTCACTTAATCTGTGTGTTCAGCAAATGATCTGAGAAGTTGGACTGTATGAAGAACGGTGGCACTGGAATGAGAGGAAGGCTCAAGAAGAACCTGCAGTGTGCCACTATTTGCACAGCCTTGGTTGCTGAAAGCTAAAAGGACTTGCAGTACATCCTTATGAAGATCCAAGATCACAGCCCTGAGTATGCATTATGCCTCAACATGAAAAAACAAACGAACCTTTGTAATTGGCCCATGATGAGGTTTAACCTCATCATAATAAATGGAGAACACCATCACCTTGTTCGAGAATTTCATTTTACTGGAATTCACAAGTGACACCGATGGAAGCATCCATCGAGAAACCAAATCACAGAATGCACTGGGAAAATCTTTTGCCCAAGACCTTTTCAAAATATCAAAAAGCAAATGTGTCTTGGAAGATGTCAGGCCAGAATGTTCCCTTGCAGTGGGAATGGAAAGGCTCTGCTTATGTGTTTTAGCTATGGTGTCAGGAGGAACCAGTCGCTGGGGAAGGTAACATGCTTGGGAAAGTAGAGAGGGAGGGACAAAGAGGAAGACCTCCCCAGAGATGGGTGGACACCGTGGCTGCAGCAATGGGCTCAAACATACCTGTGGTGCAGCATCCCACAGTGCTTCATCCTGGTGTGCGATGGGTCCCTTGGAGCCCAGAGAGATGGCAGAGCATCTAACCACAAGTGGTAATTGGCAACCCTATCTCCAAGTAAAGCCACAGTCTGAGGTTTGGGGAAGGTCATTGATTTTGTAGGGATCACGACACAATCCAGTACAAACACTAAGGAAGTTAGGTATTTAATTTTAGAGGCTATTAGAAATAATGGATTCCCTCCAGAGCAGCGTGCCCCAGCCATTTGTTCATGATCACCCTCTAAGTTGACGTCCTGCATTATCCCCTTCATGAAATTTGAATATCACAGATATATCGTGTGTGCCATTTGTGTGCTGTTTTGTCCTACAAATAATAAACAAATAAGAATATTTTGTCTCCCGAAAAATCAACGGGTGCCTTTCTTTTATCGATTGGTATTGTCCCTGTTAAGGATGCATTACTGTGGTCAGGTCCCCTTCCTCCAGAGAAATCCAAACCAAAACACTTAGAGTTAAGCAAAGAGAAGAATGTACCCCAAATCCCATTATGGAAACACCTAGACCTAGAACCTAGATTCCAAGACTCCAAAAGTCTCAGTAATGTGAGTACAGTAGGATCAGGGTGGTGAATTGGCTTTTCTGAGTCCCCACAATTGTAAGGGGTCACCGCCATACCAAAAACCAAGCGTCACAAGTTTTAATACAAGGCTTACACCTGTATTTCACAGTGACAATGAAAAAGAAGATGGAGATTAGGGAGCTGTCACCAAGCTAGACTTCCTTTCCAGGGAGAAGGACACATTGCTCATCACGAGTGGTCCCTGTTGTGGACAAAACCTTATGGAATTCATAGCCAGGGATCTCAGGGAGCATGGAGATGGAAAGACTGTTGGTATTTGGGGTGTTTTGAGGAGCCCTGGTGACACAGTGGTCATGCATTGGACCACTAACAGCAAGGTCAGCAGTTTAAAACCACCAGCTGCTCAAAGACAAGACTTTCTACTCCCATAAAGTTATAGCTTCAGAACCCCCCAGGGGCAGTTCTACCCTGTCCTACAAGGTCTTTTGTGAGTTGGAATTGACTCAGTAGTAAAGTGTTTGAAAAGTAGTTATCTCCCCAATAAAAGTTGTAGAACCCCCCTCCCCCCAACCCCCAGTGGAGGTTTCCCTGAAGTGTGAGTTCTACCTTTGCCTCAGGCAGTGTTGTGCTTCCCTTATTTTCTCTCTTTCCCACCTCACCTTGTGATCCAAGTCTGGCTAGAACAGATTGCCACTGAATTCCGCATGACTTAATGCATCCCATCCCTGGACTTGCTTCAAAGTTCAATAGTGGTGTCTGAGTTTGGACCAAACAGATTGGAAATCTCGACACATCAAACACGTTGTTTTCCACAGAGCTATAACCACTTGCTTCCAAGCTAGGCAACAGGGGAAGAGAACAAAGTCATGAAATGATTTTCATTTTCATCTATTCCTTTATTGTATTTACTTATTTATTTAATTTCAGGGAGAAATTTGGTCAATGGAAAGCAGCTATTTATAACTTAAAAGATATCCCTTTTCTTTCTTTCCCTCTTCATTTCTTTGTTGGGAATTCACACATCAGACCTAACTTCAATGCTGGGGTGGATTTTTAATCTAGGATCAATGCTTCGTAAATGAACCTGGTGGACAGGTGCTCCCAGAACTCAACCGCCCGTTAGTTCTGACTTCATGATATTGAAAAGTCGCCGTGTTCAAGGGAGACATGAGCTTAGGTGTGAAGAAAAGTGTTGGCCTTCAGAGTCACACAGGTCTGGAGGAATTCCTAGCCCAGACACTCAGGAGCTCTCTGACCCTGGAACAAAGCAGTTAATCTCAGTAAGTCTTCTCCACTCCCTTAATTGTACAAAGGGGATCACGATTATTTCACAGGGATTCTGTGATCATCAAATGAAATACAGATGGCACAGTGGGTAATGAGGTGGGCTGCTAACCGCAAGGTCAGCAGTTCGAAATTACCAGCTGCTCCTTGAGAAAACGATGAGGCTTTCAACTCCCGCAGGGGTTTACAGTCTCTGAAAGCCACAGAGGCACTTCTACCTTGACCTCTGGGGCCACCAGGAGCCACAGTTGACTGGATGGCAGTGAGGATAAGGTGGATGAGGGCTCAGACAGTACCTGGCTAGGCCTTCAGTGTTGCGCTATCCCAAAAAGAACAATATATAAAGCAAATAATGTACTTTATAAACAAATATATAGTCACATAACAATATATCATATATACAATAATGTATTTTCTCCCTATATAATTTACATTACTGTGCATTTTATATATGTGGATATGCGGGGTCTTCCAAAAGTGTTTAGAAAAATGTAATTGAACGATAATGGGATTTTTCCAAACACTTTTTGAAGACCCCCATATAATTGTATAATTATAGCACAGTGGTCAAGTGGTCAGCTGATAACCAAAAGGTCAGTGGTTCAAAATCATAATTGGCTCCTGGATGTAACAATGAGCTCAAGCATGACTATAATTATGAGGATTATACAGTCTTTCTGTTGTACACGAGGTCATTATGGGTCAGAATTGACTCAAAGACACCTAACAACTTCAACAAGAACAACAATGTGGGTGATGCTATCTAGAGTTGTGCTACATAATAGCGAAAATGGCTATGTTCTCACCAACCAGTGAACGATGTTCACTTCCCCTAGACTGACTCTTTCTCATCACAATTTCATCTTTTTTTGGTCTTTAAAATTTCCCTGGATACTATGTTTGCTAGGGCAGAGACATGAGACCCACTTTAAGCCACACTGGAATTGAGGAAACATTGTAAATGTCCTAGCAGGATGCTTGTCACATAGTCCCCAAACCACAAACCTAAATCCACTGCCATTGAGTGGATTACGACTCAAGTGGTCCTATAGAACAGAATAGAATTGTTTCGGTGGTTTCCAATACTGTAAATCTCTATGACAGCAGCAAGCCACATCTTTCTCCATCATAGCAGCTGGTGTGATGGAACTGCCGACCTTGTGGTTAGCAGCCCGACTTGTAACCCCCTAAGCTATCAGGGCTCCTTTCATATATATTAGGCTCCATCAATTTGCAATGAAAATAGAAGTCCTGTCGTCGAGACATGACTGTGGCTTACTGAATCAGGAAATAAGTGAATGCACCTGGGGAACTTCTGGACTCACAAGTCTATCTACTACCTTCCCAGACTTGGCCCTATGTTCCCTTCTGTCTTTTTCTATGGGAGACACTTTTTTATGCCTTTCCCTCGGAATCTGCACAACTTTCAAGGGAAGCTCAAAACTATCTTTAGCACTTTCTCCCTATTTCTGTAAGTACTAGGCTTCTCATAGTGGTAGCAGAAACATAAATCAGGCCATGTATAAAGAAGAAGAGAGAGAGAGAGGTGGTGGTGGCAGGGGAAAGGTGACATACTATGGTAATTTAATACTTACATCTCCAAAGACTTATAATACATCCTCAGGACATTTCCAGGATAAATTTTCTGGAAATTGGACAATCATTCAAATTAACGCTAAGCCTGAATCTAATTGCTTTATGATACTACAAGGACTGCGTGGGACAAAGCTCCCAAAAACCAGGGGTTCTGGGCGTCATGTTGATGGACCAGGTTGCACTGTCTGGCACAGCTGAGAACAGCTGCCTAACAATGATATTGGAACCTGGAGCAATATAATAAAGAGTCTGCAGTTAGCCACATGGTAGCATTCTCAGCAATCAGCTCTTTAACAGCCAAGTGCTACTATGAATCCTGGGAAATGTAGGTAGAAAAACGACAGTTTTTATTTGATTGGCAAATGCAGGCCTTGGGGCCCAGCGAGGAGACAGTTTGCATGAGACACTCCCTTCTGGCAGCTGGGACATGCAGGGTGAACTCTGTCCTTTCTGTTTCCAGCGGGAATTGGTGGCTGGTAGCCGCAGGGTGCCTTGCTCTACACTCACACAGAACTGCTTAGAACACTCGTCTTGCCCTTTATCAGTTTCTGGGTTTTATGATGATTACTTGATGCTATAAACCTGGAGATCCTTGTCAAAAAAATGGGGGCAATCACCTTACCAAGGATTCCTATGTGTATCGGCACCCTGTGATGTCATGGCTTGTGAGGAAAAAACTCATTCAGTTATTCACTGCCATCAACTTGATTGTGACTCATAGCAATCTATAGAACAGGGTAGAACTGACCCCATGGGCGTCTAAGAATTTAACCCCTTATGAGTGTAGAAAGCTTCATCTTTCTCCCAAGGAGTGACTGGTGTTTGCAAACTGCTGACCTTGTGGTTCCCAGCCCAGGGGACACCATCATGCCACCAGGGCTACTTTTGATGAAAGAAAGCCATCTAATAATATATAGACCCTTTCTGAAGTTTAAAAAAAGGTGAAGAGCAATATGGTGTGTGTGTGTGTGTGTAGAAAAAATTCTGGAACAATATAAACCGGAGTCCTCAAAAAGTCATCCACCCAGTAAAGGTGGACTAGAAATATGAAAGAAGGCAGAGTTCACACTGATTTCATCTATGCCTGTATTTGTTTCTTGTATTTGTAGCAGGAAGAGTGATGGTGCTGCTATTACTATGTCTACATTAGCATCAGAAGGTGTGCGGAGCAACAGACCATAGAACAGATATGAAACTCTACTCTTACATCAAACACATAGTAGGACTTCAGAAAGTACTTGGTATTTCTTTCTTTGGGCCTGGAGATCCAAGAATATGGTCCTCCTTCCTTTGGAACTTAGAAGAAATACAACCAGCACGTCCTTTAGAAGCAAGGATGGTAAGACTTGCTTAGTTTGGCCGTGCTCCCAGAAGAGAACAATCACTAAAAAAGGACATCACGTAAAGTAGACGGTCAACAAAAATGAGAGGCGACTCAGTGAGATGGAATGACACAATTGCCGCAAAGCTTCCCAACAATAATGAAGACCAATGGTGTAGGGCCGAGCGATGTTCACTTATGCATAAGGACACTGAGTTAGTTAATTGTGCCAGCCTGGCCGATAATCACATGTGGTGCTGGTTGAAAGGCGGAGGGATAAATGGGTGGTGAAGCCTCGCCTTTCTAGTTCTCGGGTCTCTTGTTTTGTGATGGTTGCATCGGGTGCAGCTGCCTTAGCAGTTCCCTGCTTCAGCTTGCAAGATGGATTTCCTACAAGACATCCCCAAGGAGAAGCCACATGGATCTATCCCGATGCAGCCCTGGGTGCTGGAGCAGCCGTGTGGAGACCCTTGCCAGTGCTGAGATGCTTACACGTTCATGGACTCAGCTTTCCTCCTGCAGTCGGCATCATTGCCTCTGTTTTGTGAGGTGGAGGACTTTGTGGACTGGTGTTGGGTCAATGGGTTAATGTTGGACTTGTGGGCTTGGGCAACATTGGGTTGGGATGTTTTCATGATGCACCTTTTCTTTACATAAAAGTCTCTCTTATACGTGAGTCGCCGTGGATTTGTTTCTCCAAAGTACCCAGGGCAAAGAGCAACTTAACAACCAGTGAATGGGGTGAGACGTGCGGGGGAAGAGAAGCAGCAGTGAACTAAACAATACCATGTCCTTCCTCACTTGTGTGTCCTGCCTAGCTCTAGCTCCTTGCCTTGGCTCAGGTCATTCCCATCTGCTGCCGTGTCCTTGCCATAGCTTTCCCCACAGGCTCAGCCAAATGCAAACTCTTCCTTCCCCAGTTCTCTGTCCTGGAAGTGGCCGGTCCTTCCAGACCCCTGGAAGAGGTAGTATATTCACCTCTCTCTCTTCTACTTACACTGGTGTGCCAGGATCCTTTCTGGACACATTCTCTATGCATCCTCTCTGTGGGAAGCCTTGGGACAATGTGCACATTGCTGTCTTATCTCCTTCAGAAAGAGGGAGCTTTCTGAGGAACGATCCCTTTCTAACTCATCTTTGAATTGCTCTCTACAAACACAATGGTGGGCCCTTAGTAGACAATTAGAAACTATTTTCTAATGAATGAGTGGAAAGAGGGAGAAATGGTGATGTCAAGAGGTTATCTGGAAAATATGAATATTCCTAAGTGTTTTCCATAGAAACAGAATAGGCAACAGTTCCCCTGCATGCAGTCTCCAAGGATGCTCCACAGTGTTAGTAGAGACCCAGTGACAGGCCTTAATCATAGGCAACTTTTGTTTAGAGCAGAGACCGCATGGCCGTTTCACATACACAGTCTCATCTGATCTGCGCTGCAAGAGATCGGTGAGGCCCTGGGATCAGACAGGCATGTTGGGTGACTGTGTAGTCTTCAGACAACTTGTTACCCTCTTTGGGACCCAGTTTCCTCATTTGAAAAAAGACAGAGGGAAAGAAAATATAAGAAGTACCGCATGCTTAACTTTTGCCTAGAAGAGGCTAATGCATTTTTTTGAGCACTGGCACTCAACGCAGTTATACTTGGTGCTAAGGTGTTGCTCTCATTTCCATATCAAAACAACAACACTAAAGCCTGTGAAAGGGAGGTTTCCTGCCTCAAGTCGCACACAGTTGCTTAGTGGCAACCTTGGGACTGGAATACAGATGTCTACACTGCAAGTACTACACTTCCCTTACTACCACACTCCTTCCAACATGCTGGTTTTTGTGTTTAACTTCTGAACGTATTTAATTATATAGTCAAACATGCATGGAGCATCATATGTATCCAAGCACTGTACATTCACAGGGGAGAAGACATAGCCATTACTCCTATAGACGATTTAGCCAGAGAGGAGGATTTAGCAGTCAAATGCACAGCCACTTTCATAATGACAAGGAAGGAGAGAAAAGAATGAAGAGGTAGTGTGTGTGTGTGTGTGTGTGTGTGTGTGTGTGTGTGTGTGTGTGTGTGTTGAGAGACAGCTGTTTTTCACTAGACATATTTAATTGAGAAAGTAATATATTAAGGCTGAGATCTAAAGGTTGAGAAGTGAAAGTACCAAGCATGTGTATGTGTGCTATTAGCATTTGGAAGAAAAGGTGCTGGTTTCAGGGAAGTTTCAAAAAGCACATGGGATTTCGGAGCTGGAAGACAGGTTGTGTTCCATCGTTAGCTGGAACTTGCAGAAGCGCCGATGAGGTAAAGCCAGGGCACTTGGCATATAGTCATAGTTTGGCTTTCAATCTTAATTGTCCTTTCCGGGATGTTAACTATGCGAAAGGCCACAGTCAAATTACTCTAACCATGATTTTGTGAATAGGAACTGAGGCCCGTGCTGCCGCCTCGCAGTTGACACAACAGGGATGGGCATTAGCAGCGGTCCTACTCAAGAGCAAAATCAAACAAATACAATTTCACTTTGGGACAGAACACAGCAAGTCCCTCTTTTGAGTCATTGTGGTTAAGTTCTTGAATTGATGAGGCCCTCGCTCTTTTTCACAGGTCGAGAGTCTAGCCGAGCATCTAAGGACAGGAACACAGAGCCAGGTGGCCAGAGTTCATCTGCCGGCCTTGCCACTAACCAACCAAGTGATAATGATCCAGTTAAGAGGGGCTCCTTTCCTCAGCTATCACAGTGTGGCTAATAATCTCACAGGAATGTGCGAGGTAATACATGTAAATTAAATTGCTTGTTGTTTCAAATTAGTCACTTTTAATGTAAATGAGATAAATATGTAAAGCACTTACAACAGTACCTGGAACATCATAAATGCTTAATGTCTGTTAGCTATTCTTATACTATTTCTACCTACCTCTCTTTGATAGCCCTATTGTGCAACACATGGAAATGTTACCTTGTTCAAATACAGTTTGGCAAACACAAACACAATAACTAATACTCCTTGTGGAAACAACATACTGGCTTTGGAAATAGTGCTGTAAACACAAGCCCATTCTGTGGGTCTTTGCTACTTTCCTAATTGCCTGCTCCTGCTCTGGACCTCAGCCAGGAGTCAGTCTTTAGCCACATCCTAAAAACATACACATCAGATTCTGTGTGTGCATAAACGAGAGCACAGGGCTCCCGTCGCCTCTGAAGACTGGTAAGAAATGACATTAAAAGTGAGTGATTTGAAACAACTGAAATTTAATTAAAAACAAAATTAAAAGTTGTTCCAAGCCTGGCGCTTCAGCCAGCAAGACTCAGAGGAAATTAGTAAGTGCTACTAATAGCTGGATCCAATTCACAAGCCCCTGTGAGAAGACAGTCAGAGGAAAGAAGATGCATACTCTTTAGATGAAACAATTAAAGATCACTTCTGAGAAATAATTGCAAACAGCATCCCGGGGCAAAAAGGGACATTATTTGCTGGTGTGCTTGTTCTTTTTTTTTTTTATTTTCTCATTTCCATTATGGAAAAGTGCCCTGAGATTTCATCAGTGGAATCTTCTACAGCAACACAAAAACATTGATTTTGAAAACTGGACTTCAATGAGTGGGGGCAGAGAGGAGTTATTTATAGAGCATGAGATGGTATTCCACATTACCTACTAATTTGTCCTGGGACACTTGAAATATTCAAACTACATAGTAAGATACTGCTCCCCGTCAAAGAAGGGACCAGGGGAGCCACTGTGAACTCAGGCATAGGGAGGGGGCACTAGGATGATCCAGTGAAGCAGTTGCTAGAATGCCCTGTGGATGGAGTAGGGGGTGGCGTGTGTGGCAGGTCTGTGTATGAGATGGTGATCGGGTCAGGCCAACAACTCAATCTGCCCTCGGGTCTCAGGTGTGGTAGCTACATAACCTTGTGTCAACTTGAGGGCATTATGAGGGAAGGGGTGGAGTCTAGCCTGTCAATCAGGTCATAGCCAACGTTGCCTCTGTGTGGGTGTGACCTTCTCCTGGGGATTCTGGGAACTTCATCTCTTCCTCCCTGGAAGGACACTCTCTGCTTCACATTCCTGTTGACAAGCCACATGGAGCCACACTGATGGCAGCCAGAGCCCTGGAGATACATCCACAGCCATTGGACCCACAGGACTCTCCATCCACTGACCTGTGATCTTCCTACATTCAGCATGATTGTATGCGCTGTGTGAGTCTGAAGAGGAATTCAAGGGCTAATATCAGACTTATGGGCTAATATTGAGCTGATCGACTTGATATGGACTGGACTGGAATGTTTTATTGATGCATAAATTCTTCTTAATATAAAGTTCTCATATGTACATATAGTGTGTGTGTGTGTGTGTGCGTGTGTGTGTGTGTGTGTGTGTGTGTGTGTGTGTGTGTGTCTGGATTTGTTTCTCTGGTCAACCTGGACTAACACATCAGAGTATCGTGGAGACAGACATACAGGAAGAAACAAAACCAAACTGGGGTCCTGCGTGAAAGAGACGAAGGAAATGGCCCAAGGGTACAAGCGAGGGAGGAATGACCAGAACTGGGATACTAACATTTTTGTTTTGTTTTGTTTGGGTTTGCTTAGTCAGAAAATTCCATTCCTGTTTTAATGTTACTTTTCCATGAATTTTTAAAAGCTCTTTCTTATATTCTAGCAAATTATTTTTTAAATCATTTTGTTGGGGGCTCATACAACTCTTATCACAATCCATCCATCCATCCATTGTGTCAAGCACATTTATACATTTGCTGTCCTCATCATTCTCCAGATATTTTCTTTCTAGTTGAGCCCGTGGTATCAGCTCCTCATTTTTTTTTCCTCCCTCCCCATTCCCCTCCCTCACGAACCCTTGGTAATGTATAAACTATTATTATTTTGTTATGTCTTACACTGCCTAATGTCTCCTTTCACTCACTTTTCTGTTGTCCATCCCCAAGGGAGGGGGTTATATGTAGATCCTTGTGATTGGTTCCCCCTTTCTACCCCACCTTCCCTCCACCCTCCCAGTATCATCACTTTCAGCACTGGTCCTGAAGGGATCATCTGTCCTGGATTCCCTGTGTTTCCAGTCCCTATCTGTACCAGTGTACATCCTCTGGTCTAGCCAGATTTGTAAGGTAGATTTGGGATCATGATAGTAGGGTGAGGGTATGTGGGGGAAGGGGGAGATAGCATTAAATAACTAGAGGACAGTTGTATGTTTCATCGTTGTTACAACTGCACCCTGACTGGCTCATCTCCTCCCTGAGACCCTTCTGTAAGGGAATGTCCAGTTTCCTACAGATGGGCTTTGGGTCCCTACCCCATACTCCCCCTTAATCACAGTGATATGATTTTTGGTTCTTTGATGCCTGATACCTGATCCCACAGACACCTCATGGTCACACAGGCTGGTGTGCTTCTTCCATGTGGGCTTTGTCGCTTCTCAGCTAGATGGTCACTGCTTATCTTCAAGCCTTTAAGACCCCAGATGCTATATCTTTTGAAAGCCAGGCATCATCAGCTTTCTTCACCACATTTGCTTATGTATCCACTTTGGCTTCAGTGATTGTGTCAGGAAGGTGAGCATCATAGAATTCCAGTTTAATAGAACAAAGTGTTCTTGCATTGAGGGAGTACTTGAGTGGAGGCCCAATGTCCATCTGCTACCTTAGTACTAAACCTATAAATATATGCACATAGATCTATTTCCCCATAATCATATATACATATATTTACACATGTACATGCCTGTATTTAGACCTCTATAAATGCCCTTTGCCTCCTAGTTCTTCCCTCTATTTCCTTTTACTTTCCTCTTATCCTACTATCATGCTCAGTCTTCATTTGGGTTTCAGGAATTCCTATCATTTACATTGCCCTTGAACATGCCCTACCAGGCCTTTCACACCCTCCTTGCCACACTGATTTTGGATCACTTGTTCCCTTATCCCTGGGTTGGTTAACACTCACTTCCTCTCCTGTGGGATGCTAAAAATTTACTTGAGTACTAACTAGTCAGGAATTGGATGGATCCAGTTGACAAACACACAGAGTTGGGGCTGACAGCAAATTTGGCTGATGTTTTCTGGGCTCACCTCACCAGAACTCATTCTCACTGACCCTGTTTTCTCACCCATGTGACAGGAGCCAGTAGCTGTAGAGCCATTTTTCTGACTTGCAGAGACATCATGTGGCACAGTAATGTGTGAGCCATAGGTTTTCAATGGCTGATTTTTCAAAAGTAAACCTTTCTTCCAAGGAGCCTTAGGGTAGACTTGAACCCCCAACCTTTCAGTTAGTAGCCAAGAATGCTAGTTATACCACCCTGGAACCCAGCTCCTGCTCACCTTTCTAGTACACCTTAGTCCCTGCACCCTAAATGCACAGCCCTTGTTCCAATCTAACCTTGTTCCAGTACCTCAGTCACCCCAAGTCACCCTGGGCACTTTGGATTTGCGGCTTCCTCTACCTGGGACTCATTTTCTTCTCTTCAACCTTTTGCCTCTCCGTTTAGGGGTCATCTTCTCACAGATGTATTGAGCACCCACAAGAAAATTTCTGGATTGTTATTATGCTTATTCTATAACTACAAACGAAATCCAGAAGGGCTAATAAGATTGATAACATCAACTAACGAGTGAGTGCCTGATTCTATACCCTTACACTTGCGTGTTTAAAAATGGTCAGTGTTTCCATGAATGCCGATAGCCCAGTAGCTTCTGAGGCTCTCTGAACTGGGGATCATGTTCTGTTGCTCTTCTCCCTTTGCTCCCATCCAGGTCCCGGGGCTCTAGTCACTCTGGATACTGTCTTCTTCTGCCCACCTTTGTCCATGCTGTCCCCTGTGCCTGGAATACTGTTCTTCTGCTTCTCATCCTTTCCCTCCACCTCTCATTCTCACTCCCAACCCCTGATCATCCATTTTCCTACCATAAAACAAGACTCATCCCCAACTCCTCTTGCTTCTTGAAGCTTTACCCAGATCTTTCCAGTTAAGAATACCTTAGGTTTCCCTGGAAACCTTGCTGACTCTTGCTTCTATGTTTCTTATGGTCCAGATTATGATCTGCCTTCTACCATGTTAGTTTTGCTTTATAGCCAAACTAGCTCTTAAATAAGATGACCCAAGTTATGGTTATTTTAATTTCCACATCTGCATTTGAAAGTTGGACAATAAGTGAGGTCAAAGAATCAATACATTTGATATATGGTACTGGAAAAGACTATTGAATATGCCACGGAATGACAGAAGAACGTACACATATGTCTTGGAAGATATAGTACCAGGACCCAGAAGCCAGAATGATAAGACCTTGTCTCACATATTTTGGACATGTTATATATCGGTTTGGACCGATCCTTGGAGAAGTATGTCATACTTTGGAAAGCAGAGGGTCAGGAGAAAAAGGAGGCAGACCCTCAATCAGATAGACTGATCACGCAGCTTCAACCATGGGCTCCATCATAGGAACAATTGTAAGGATGGGGCAGGAGCTGTAGGGTTTTGTTCTGCTGTACACAGGAGTGCTATGAGTTGGTACTTGTTTGGCTGCACCTAAGAACAATAACATTTGTAAAAAAAAACTTTTATGATTCATTTGAAGATAAGGCGATTATTTACTGAATACTTATTTCATATCACTATATTTCATAGCTATCATATCCCTAGGAAGTAGGAACCATTAACTCTACTTTTATGGTAAACTAATACACAAACCAATCAGATGTGCAGACTGATGGTTTAAAGGATGTATGCGATTTCTGGTTAGTAAGTAGAAGAAAGTGGATTTGTATCTGAGATTTTCTCATTGTAAAACTTGTGTTTGTCCCCTGCCCTTCATTCTCGAATGCTGATCATGCCTGAGTTTACCCCAGAGTTGAGTTGTGGCTCTGAACAGGCACTCTGTAAATTTCAGGTGAAAGTCAGATTATGGATTCACTGAGAAAGCCCAGAGGGTTTGAGAGCTAAAGTGGAGGAGAGAATTAACAGAAGCTTCAGGGGTGGTCCAGGCCCAGGGCATGACTCCAGCTGAGGGTGAGATGCACAGCCCTTTAGTAGAGGCTCATAAGGCTAACAACAGCTGCCAGACAGCCCAAGGCTAAGCAGCTGTAGACATATTTGGCTTGGAGAACCCAGAGGGGCGGTCTGAGAAGGGAATCCAAATAGCAAGACTGTGTTGGGTATCAGAGTTGGTGGAAGGGCAGCTTTTAATTATTCTTTCCATCTCCTCTTGTTCCCACTGAACAGGATGCATTCTCTCCCTCCATATTCTTGGGGGCATATGAGATGTTCAGGGTCCCTTGACAGCTGAGCCTGGGAGCTAGAGACAGGAGATATCTTTCCACCAAGGCTTGGGGTACCAACCACTTCCTTTTTCATTCAGGCAGCCTTGGGAGCCTGCAGTCCCCGTAGGAGTTTGGCTGTGATCCTTCTAAGCTTTCTTCAAATGGCAACTCGTGGGCTGTGAAAGGTTTGCTTAGCTGCCTTGGATTCTGACATCCTTGCTCAGGGTGCTGCCAAGCAGACGGTTGGCCTAACCATGGTCTAGAGAGGGAGGCCAGGAGACTCAGATAAGATGGTTGCATAAAGACTTGGGAGGTTATGTACCCCATGGGATAAGTAAGGGGGTCATAACAGATTTGCAACCCAGAATTCCTCCTTCTATTTTAGAATCTTCAGACAGGGAGACTTTTAAAATGTCATCTTTTTCCTCTCCCACATTTGCTGTGGAGAGGTAGAGATCTGCCAAAGTCACAGTGAAGTTATGGCAGAGCTGGCACGCGTCTTTGTCATCTATTCTTCGACCACATTCTATAGCTGTTAATTTGAGACTATTCTGGTAAGCCACTTCCGGCCTCTGTCGCATCGAGGTGGTCATGTGACCTCTGTAGACTTTTCCTTGGCTTTAAAAAGGGAAAAGCAAGTGAGTCTGTTCTGTAATGTAATTAACCTAGAGGCTAGTTTTACAAGTATTGTTTAAGGATTTCCACTTACTATTGTTGGGATTATTATTGCAATCATTAGGAGGTTTGAACAGTGGGGTCTATGTTAATAGCATGATAACTACCCAGACCACCTGGGATATCTGCTGTTATCCATTACTCAATTCCAGGTAAATATCAACCTTCAGGAAACACCTCTAGACATCTCCTTGGCACTATTACCCATCTCCAACATGTAGCACTCAACTGACTCTCAGCTACAAACCCACAGCACCCAGTACAGTCCCCACTGACTTAATCACATTCCATTCCAGCCTCTATTTGCTTAGTATATCCCAGCACCACTGAACTGGGGCCTTTTTGAGTCCACTAGTCTTATCCATTTATTCATCTCTAATATTGCAGCATGCCACAGAGAAGGTAAGGTGCAAATATCTGTTGACCACAGGAAGGGGTGTGTGCGCAAACAAACATTATATTGGAATAAGAGAGTGGTGCCATAAGTGGTGCATAGGAACAAGTGGTTGGTGCAAATGATTAACCCTCTCAGTGGCTAATTGGAAGGTTGAAGGTTCAAGCTCACACAGAGGTGTCTCAACTGGAAACCTTGATCTATTTCTAATCAACCATTGAAAACCCCACAAGGTCTGTATGGATCCAGTCTGATACATGGAATCTCGAGTTGGAATCAACTTGAAGTGATTGTTTTTGTTTGGTTTCCACTTAAAGTTCTTATTCCTGACTATGTAGCTAACCCCGTCTCCCTAAAATTGGATCTCCTACTTACCCAGCTTTACTCATTAAGACCTCATTCTAACCTGTCCATGGTTTCTAAAAGCAACAAAGTTACAAAACAAACAGAAAGGGGAAACAGAATGCCCTCACCATCAGATGGACTCTCACAGACTGTAGTGTTTTCAAACTCATCAGCCCACTAACACTTGGACTGAGGCTGGGGATATTAACATTGCTTTGGGATTAAGAAAAACAAGGCTCAAAGACCTTGCATGCAGGATCACAGAACTAGAAAACAGAAGAGCTGACTGCAGAAGAGCTGACTGCACAAGTCACATTATCTGGATCTGAGATCAACACACTTACCTCTCTACCATGCCCCACCATTCTCTTTCACTCATGCATGAGCCCACTGCCCAAACTGGTACCACTTTGCAAACACCAAGACAATAATGATGAGATATCTAAGACTGTAGGCTCCAGTTCCATATCATCAGAGCCTACTCAGCATTCTGACTTCCCAGACTAAAAGTCAAGCTGACCTTCTTTCTGCTCCAAGCCACCCCACCACCATGCTAGACAAATGGAATTATTAATAAGAAGAAACTAGGTTTTCCTTGCACTGGTAACCATCCTGTGCCCCTAATCCCTAGAAATGTTTTCCCACCCAATCTGCTACCAAAGCATAGAAATTAGTATCAAATTTTGGATGTCAAACTCAGTCATCCCTATGGTTAGGGAGCGAGATCAAGAGTAATTCACTTTGACCTGAAGTCAAGCTAACATCAGTCCAGGGTATCATCAAAGTCCCAACCCAACTGGCTGTTGTGATCTACTGAAAAGCTTGAACATGTTCAGCTGTTGAGCATGGTTTTCCTGGGCTTGTTCTACCCTAAGCCCCTTGCCACTCTAAAACTGTGGATCAGTTACTATTTAAAGTAAAAGTGGCTTATAGCATGTTCCTTCCATGGCTTTGTGGAAGAGGTGTGAGGAGGAAAAATATGGATTCTACTGTTGGAGGTCTCCACAGCTCACAGGCTCACAGCTCTGGCTCCAGGCCATCGATGTGCAAGTTGCCCGTTAAGCACAAGAAGAGGAAGAAGGGAAAGAAGTTTTCACAGTTTATAATTATATGACAAGTTTCATTACAGATCTCATTTTAATTCTGACTGAAACCTTGCCTTGCTTTCTCCCTGCACTCTCTCACATATAGTTATTAAGTCTGGGTTGGAGTTCAACCTATTCTTTCTGATTTCAGCATAATAATATGGTTTATTGGTATTTCATTGCTACCCCCCTGGGTGTTCTGAATCTCAGTTCAATTTATATTTTCCTCCTCTTCATGGGCTCTGGAATGAAGCTTGTTCTAATCTTGTGTTGGATGCAGGAAGGTGGATTTCATGGCAGTTTCTCATATTTAGGGACAGGAGCAAAGATCTTGGGAAGTGAAGTCAATCATAAGAGAGAAGGTAGCCCCAGATTTCTTGCACCATCATCCCCAGGATGTATCATCTTGGGGCATCTGAATCTACCTATTTTCCTTTATCCTTTCAAAGACACAGCTTCTTATATGCCTACCATGAGCCCCTTGTAGGAGCCTTGGTCACCTAGTGGTTGCACATCGGGCTGCTGACTACCAGATGAGTCATTCAAACCACCAGCCACTCCATGGAGAAAAGATGGGGCTTCTACTGTAAAGAGTTACTGTTTCATAAACTCACAGGGCAGTTCCATCGTGTCTTATACAGTCTCTAGGACTTGGATGGCATGGCAGTGAGCTTGATTTTTGAGCTCTAATGTACACTGGTGGCACAGTGGATAGGCATTGGGGGCTACTAGCAAGGTCAGAAGTTGGAAACCACCAGGCAATTTATGGGAGAAAGACGAGGCTGTCTACTACTATACAGAGTTACTGTCTCTGAAACTCACAAGGCCAGATCCATCCAGTGCTATAGGTTCACTAAGAGTCTGAATTGTCTTAATGGTAGTGACTTGGGAAGCATGAACCAGGATTTCAGCAGTTCAGAGCATGGGTATGCTATGGCTCTTGTCCTTTAATAAAGAAGTCTAGTCAGGGAAAGCACGATTTTAATCAGTTAAAGAGCACTTTTTGGAGGCATGGATTCCAGTGTAGGTGCTGTCCTAGGTTCTGAAGGTAATGTGCAAACAGACAAACAGGGTCTCTTACTTTTAAAGAGCATAAAGCCTAGAGAGGAAGGGCAGTGATATTAACTATATAAGCATTTGGATGATCATAGCAAAGGAAGAAGAATATAACTCAATATAATTAAATTATGCTCAAGAAGAGTATAATTCAAGGATAGTTATTGGTAAGGAAACTTAACAAAGGCTGTGTTGAGGAACTCACTCTAAAGTCAGTGGGAATAGTCCAGGAGAAAGTATGGAGGTGGGGAGAAAGCCTCACCCATAGAGAGCAAAATGGGCTAAACTCTTTATTTTTAAATCACCATCCTGCTTTTAGTACTGAGATAATACTGGAGAGTGATAACATTTATTGGGGGGCAGGGTGGGGGGAGGGCATTCTTAAAGTAATGTTTGTGTTGGTGAGGGGGTGGGGGTGGGTGTTCTGAAGATAGCTGACCCTGGAGGTCAAAGTGTGACTAACCCTGTGAGTTTCTGAGACTGAAATCGCTTATTGGAGTAGAAAACCTCGTCTCTCTCCTGCAGAGATGCTGGTAGCGTCAAACGGTTCAACTTGTGGTTCTGAACCTAACATGGAACCACTAACTCACTACATCCTCAGGGTCCCGTATTCTGTAACATCAGTAGGGACACACAGTAAAATGCAGTCATTAGAAAAGTACACATCAAGTTTGATAAGGCTTTTGAGGAAGTCGAGGTTATTTCTGAATGAGGACATCATTGACAAAGGTTTTCTGGGTAATAGAGAAAATTGAGTTAGGTTTTGGATGATGGCTAAGGTTGCAAAAACATGGAAAGGGGCCGGATCCTCCTGGAGGAGAACGACGCATGAAAGTGGAGTTAGAGTAGGCAGACGCCAGGCAAGATGCTGGTTCGTCTAAACAGCATCAAGAGTGTTCAGCAAAGGAGTTCAGCAAGGAAAAGGCTGAGACCATATTGAACTTGCACATTCAAACTTGTCCCATGGTGCTCAACGATCTGTAATTGAACGTTGTGAAACAAAGTACTAGATGATTCCAGAAGGCAGAGCATCCAAAGAATTATTCTTTTTTATTGACTGCCTGTAGCTGGGCATCCACTTTCAGTGCAGTATAATTTCCCCTTCTAAGTGCTAGAAACACTCCTCCCATATATTCAAAATACTATGAGCTAACTCTATAGCCAGTTTTAAACCTCTTTCTCTAGTAGAAGCATAAGCTCAGAGCCATGGTGACACAGTGCATGATGAATTGGGATCCTAACCACAAAACCGGGTAAGTAATTCAAACCCACCAGCCTCTGCTTGAGAGAAAGATACAGTCTCAGAAACCCACAGAGGTGGTTCCATATTGTTTTGACAGAGTCACTAGGAGTCACAATTGACTAAAAGACAATGTATTTTGTTTGCTTGTTTGTTTGGGGTTTTAATTTTTGGCCTGGGCTGAAGGGCATGAAATAGGGGAGGAAACGAATGAATGCAGGCCAAGATTTCCCATGCACAATGTTGTGCTCAAAAGTAACTTCACTGTAGAGTATTCATGACTCTGGCATTCCGAATGTGTGGACAAAGTGGAAGGGCATTTTGATTTCACAGGATCAGAAGGAACCCACAGGCCCCCACCTTTATTTGTGCATATCTGAAGAATTTAGCCAAGTAAAATGGTCAAGAATCCCTGACTCACATCCATTCCAGAGGCTTATTCATTTCAGAGCCTAGGTGAAGGTTGGGTGATGCTAAGGATGAGGTTTTAAAGAAGCAGAGGCAGAGGAGCTTGATGATCGTGCCCAGGTAAGCAGCCCATAGGGAGCTCCGGTGAGTCTGGTGTCCCGGAGGTCAAGTGAGCGTGTTCTGGAGAGTAGAAAGGTCCTCACAAAGACCCAGTCCAGGAGGTGACCCTGCCCCTCTTTGCTCCAAGCCCTGGAGATCTGGGTCCACGCACCAGGGATTTTCTGCTCGCTGTGCAACCTTTGTGTGCCTTGGCCGCCACCTGCCAGTGCACATGCCCCCATAACCCCACCCCCTGCCTGGTTGCCACTCCAGGAACCAGATGGTTGTCGTGTTGAGCTCTTCAAAACCACGGCCTTACCACCACATAACAGCTGTCCACTCACGGCTCCCACCTGAGGGAGATGGCCCTTCTCCCATGGTCCCCCTCTCTTCATGGGGCTAGGTGGGGATTACACCTACAAGCTCTGGTCCACCCTGGCAGATACTCAGGGCCCCAGGGGCTAACCCACAGCAAGTTTGATCACCTGTGGCTGGGAGCACCCAGCACCAGTGGCTGGGTTGCCTCCACCACCGCACAGTCGGTTTGCCATGTCAAAGGGGCATATGCTCGCCACATTCAGCTCCCTGTTTGCATGGAGTGGCAGCTTCACTTCCTGCCAACCATTTTCCTAGCACTGCTACTTCTAGCAGCCCCCTCCTCTCCCAGCCCACGTGGCTCACTTTCAGGCCCACCTGGTGAGCGTCCAGCCCCCAGGGCCACGGATTGGCACAGCCTGGGTCTCGTCCAGCTCTTGGATCATTGCTGCCCTGGCCTCTCTCAGCCCACGCAGTGAGCAGAACAGTGCAGAGTGCATCATCCCTGGTCCATAGGGCATCTTTCTCTAAATATAGCCTAGCCCTGGCACCCAGGGCACTAGCAACCCAGTTCTAGGAGCTTCCCAGCTCACACTGGCCATACCACCTTAGACCCCAAGATGGCTACCACCTGCCCATTTGTCCCCTACACCTCTATCACTGTACTGGGAGTGATCCACAAGTCAAACTGAGTTTTCCACAGATGTCCACACTGGTGATCACAATCTCTCATCGCAGTTTACTGAGTCACCATGGCATCTTCCTACACAGCAGCATGACCCACCTCCATAGCAGGCCACAGGCAGCCCTTGAAAACACCGCTGCCAGTCACACAGAGAAAGAATGCAGGGCCCCTTGGCCTTCCAGAAATATGGCACCCAGCTCTTTGAAATCATCATGTAAACAACAGCATACTGCATCACTCACAACAAGAAAACAAGAAAGCCAAATCACAACAGCAGAACTAACAATGCGCATAGGAGAATCTGACGTGGATCTGCCACAAAAATAAATCTTCATAAGGCTGCTTGGAGTAATACAGGAGATGAGGGAAGCTACACAGACCAAGGATGCAACGTTAGAGGAGATGAAGTCCATGAGAGAGGGGATGAAGTCCATGCACCACTGGGAAATACAGGAGTTCATGGATGAAGTAGCAGAGCTGCACACAAGAGCCTAGATCTCACAAACAGACGAGGGGAGGCTGAGAACCCTATCAGTGATCTTGAAGACAATCAGGCAGACCTCAGCAAAGGAGAAAGGCAGGCAAACAAGAAAATAAAAGAGGCAAAAGAAAACCTGAGATCAATGACAGATGCTATGAATAGGAACAACATCTGAATTATTGACCTACCAGAACAAGACACAGTGAATAAATCTACAGCTACACTAACAATGCAATTTCTGGAAGAAAACTTCCCCACCTTAATGAATAAGAATCAGTCACTCATACAGGAAGCAGAGAGGACACCAATTAGAATAAACCCCAGGAAGAACTCACCAAGGCATATAATTTTTAAACTATCCAACTTCGAGGAAAAAGAGAAAATTCAAAGAACAGCAAGAGAAATGAAGTCAGTCACATACAATGACTATCAGATAAGAATATGCTCAGAACTATCAACAGAAACCATGAAGAGGAGGAGAGAGTGGAGTAACATTTTCCAAAAGCTGAAAGAACAAAATACCTCCCCAAGAATCCTCTACCCTGACAAATTCTCTGTTAAGATAGAAGGAGAGACAAGGGTCTTCCAGGACAAGGAAAAACTTAAAGAATACGCTTTAAGACACCCAACCCTGTGAAAGATCCTTGCTGACTCACTATGACCAGAAGACCAACAAACAGGAGAACACCATATTTTCCAACTCCAAACAGAAGCCAACGAGCCCATAACCATCACCAAGATAACATGGCTTCAAAGGGAAAAGAAGGCAATAAAGAAGCCCCCCACAAAGACACAGCACAGTGATAAAAAGGGTTATAAGAAAACACCCCCCCAAAAGGAACAAGATGACAGCAATGAATCCACAGATCGTGATAACTCTAAATATCAACGTCCTTAACTCCTACACTAAAATAAAAAGGCTTGCAGAATGGCTTGGAAAACATAGCCCACTGATCTGTTGCCTGCAAGAAAAACATCTTAAGCTCTCAGACAAGAATAAACTAAGAATAAAAGGCTGGCATTAGATATACCAGGCAAATGGCTACTCAAAAAAGCAGGAGTCTCAATCCTAGTCTCAGACAAAGGTTCAAACCATCAAAAGAGATAAGGAGGGGCACTATATAATGCTCCAAGGATCACTTTACCAGGAACCAGTGAGCATAATAAATATATATGTGCCAAATGAGAGATCTGCAAAATTTTTCAAACTATTCAAAACATGAAAAAAGATATCACAGATTCAACAATTATAGTAGATGACTTCAATACACTGCTTTGAGAAAAAGATAGATCATTGGGAAGGAAGCTCAGCAAAGAGACTATAGAGCTAAACACTACAATTCGGCAACTAGATTTGACAGACATATTTAAAGCTTTCCATCCAAATGCAAACAAATTCACATTCTTCTCAAGTACACATGGATCATTTCTGAAAATAAACCACTTGCTGGAACACAAGTCAAGCCTGAAGTAAATTCAAACACATAGAGATTACACAGATGTCCTTCTAGGATCACCATGCTATAAAGCTGGAGACCAATAAAAGGACAACCAGAAAAACAAGGGCAAACAATTGGAGGATTAAACAATTGGAGGATGAGTGGATACTGACCCATATTAGAGAGATCAGAAAGTTTCTAGAGGCTAATGATAATAAGAATACAACATATCAAAACTTATGGGATATGGCAAAAGCTGTCATCAGAGGTAGCTTGATAGCAATAAGGGCATATATGAAAAAGGAAGAGAGAGATATGACAGATGCACTCTCACAAAACCTCCAGCAACTAGAACAGAGACAACAGAACAATCCCTCCAATAGCAAAAAAAGAAAGAAAGAAAGAAAGAATACAAATCAGGGCAGAGTTGGACCACTGGGAAGACAAAATAACGATGCAGATTAATGCAGCAAAAAGCTGGTTCTTTGAAAGGATCAACAAAATGTACAGACCACTGGCAAACCTTACCACAGAATGGAAAGATCACACAACAATAGCCAGGATGAGGAATGAAACATCGGGAATCCCAACAGACCCTAATGAGATTAAAAAGACAATCACAAAGTACTATGAAAGTCTGTACTCTAATGAATTAAACATTGTGGAAGACACAGACAAATACTTGGAAAAACAATCCCTCTCTAGACTATCCCAGATAGAGGCCAAGAATCTAAACAAACCCATAGCAAAATAAGAAATAGATATGGTTATCAAGTAGCTACCAACAAAAAAAAAGCTCCCAGACCAGACGGCTTCACAGGAGAATTCTACAAAGCATTCAGGGAAGAGCTGACACTGATCTTCTACAAATTATTCCAAAGTGTAGAAAAGGATGGAAAACTCCCAAACTCATTTTATGAAGCCATTGTAACATTGATACCCAAACAGGGCAAGGATCCCACAGGCAGAGAGAACTATAGACTGATATCTCTAATGAACATAGATGCAAAAATCTTTAACAAGATATTGGTCAATAGATTACAAAAGTATATAAAATGTATTATCCACCAGGATTAGGTAGGATTCATCCCAGGGATGCAGAGATGATTTAACATCCAAAATCAGATCAATATTATACACCACATTGATAAGAAAAGTATAAGAATCATGTGACAATATCTATAGACACAGAAAAAGCATTTGACAACATCCAACACCCATTCCTTTAAAAAAAAAAATCATTTTATTGAGGGCTCATACAATTCTTATCACAATACATCCATCCATCCACTGTGTCAAGCACATATGTACATTTGTTGCCATCATCATTTCATTCTCAAAACATTTGCCTTCTACTTGAGCCCTTAATATCGGCTGCTCATTTTCACCCTCACTCCTCACTCCTCTCTCCCTCACGAACCCTTCATACTTCATAAATTATTATGATTTTGTCACATGTTACACTGTCCGACGTCTCCCCCACTCTCTTCTTCTCTGCTGTCCATCCCCCAGGGAGGTGGCTATATGTAGATTCTTGTGATCAGCTCCCCCTTTCTACCCCACATTCCCTCCACCCTCCAGGCATCGCCACTCTCACCACTGGTCCTGAAGGAGTCATCTGTCCTGGATTCCCTGTGTTTCCAGTTGCTATCTGTACCCATGTACATCCTCTGGTCTAGCCATATTTGTAAGGTAGAATTGGAATCATGATAGTGGTGGGGAGGAAGCATTAAAGAACTAGAGGAAAGTTATGTTTCATCGTTGCTACCCTGTACCCTGACTGGCTCATCTCCTCCCCACAACCCTTCAGTAAAGGGTGTCCAGTTCTGCATTCACGCACATTTACAATGATAAGATTTTTTGTTCTTTGATGCTTGATAAGTGATCCCTTTGACAGCTCGTGGTCACACATGCTGGTGTGCTTCTTCCATGTGGGTTTTGTTGCTTCTGAGCTAGATGGCCGCTTGTTTATCTTCAAGTCTTTAAGACCCCAGATGCTATATCTTTTGATAGCCGGGCACGATCAGCCATATGTAAATATATTTATATAAGAGTGTGGGGAAATAGATCTACATGTATATATTTATAGGTTTAGTATTAAGGCAGCAGATGGACATTGGGCCTCCACTCAAGCACTTACTCAATGTAAGAACACATTGTTCTATTAAATTGGCATTCCGGGATATACACCTTCACGACACGATTGCTGAAGAAAAATGTGTGTATAAGCAAATGTGGTGAAGAAAGCTGATAGTGCCCGGATATCCAAAGATATAGCATCTGGGGTCTTAAAGGCTTGAAGATAAACAAGCAGCCATCTAGCTCAGAAGCATCAAAGTCTGCATGGAAGAAGCACACCAGCCTGTCTGACTATGAGGTGTAGAAGGGACCAGTTATCAGACATCAAAGAATTAAAAATCATACCAGTGGGTGCCCACCTTCCTGATATGATCACTGAAGACAAACGTGTGCATAACCAACACCCATTCCTAATTAAGACGCTCAAGAGGATGGGAATAGAAGGTCAATTCCTCAAGTTAACACAAGCTATCTACAAAAAACTGACAACTGACATCATAGTCAATGGAGAAAAGACAAAATCAATCCCACTGAAAAAGGGGACCAGACAAGGAGTTCCCTTGCCCCACTTCTATTCAGTATCCTACTGGAGGTCCTAGCTAACAACCTAAAACAATGGAAGAACATCAAAGTTATCCAACTGGGAGAGGAGGAGGTGAAATTATCATTATTTGCAGATGACATGATCCTGTATATTGAAAACCCCAAAAAGCTTCACAACGGGAGTATTTACAGAAATAGAGGAATATGGAAGAGTGGCAGGATACAAGATCAACAAACAGAAGTCGATAGGTTTGCTATACACATTGGACAGGACCATGGAAGAGGAGATCAAGAAAGCAGTACCCTTCACAGTAGCCAAGAACAAATTGAAATATCTAGGGATCTATTTAACCAAAAAGAAAAAATACCTATAGAAGGAAAACAACAAGACCCTACTGCAGGAAACCAAAAGCGACCTCCACAGATGAGGAATATCCCATGCTCACCGATCAGAAGAATCAATATAGTAAAGATACCTATCTTACCCAGGGCACTTTATAAGTTTAATGCTATCCCTATTCAAATACTAACAATCTTCTCCAAAGAATTGGAAAAACTGAACACCAATTTCATATGGAGAGGGAATAAGCCCAGAATTAGCAGAGAACTCCTCAAGAAGAAGGACAAAGTTGGAGGGCTCACATTTACCTAGTACACAGCCACAGTGGTCAAAACAGTGTGGTACTGGCATAATGACAGAAACTCAGACCAGTGGAAAAGAACAGAAAACCCAGAAATAAAACCATCAGCATGTAGACAACTGATCTTGGACAAGTGCCCCCAAAGCATCAAGTGGGCGAGTGATAGCCTCTTGAAATAGGGGTGAGTTGGACTGGACCCCACGCTGACACACCAGGCCCGGAGGATGACATCCCTGTGGGACACAGCGGGTACTGGGTGGCCGACAACAGCTTGGGTCACGTTGTCCCCTTACTGGAGCAGACTGTGACAGAGGACAATTCTGTGGTCACATGGTGGGGAAGTAGTGCAGTCTGAGCCCCTCACAGCGGGGAGAACCAAGAAGGGAACATACCAGACCAGCAGATGGAGCAAAGCAAAGCTATGAAGCCCCTGAGGAACACCCAAAAAGGGACTTCAGGCTGGGAGGGGCAGCTCCTTGATAGTCATGAAGACCAGTGAAGAGACCTAAGATTTTTGTATATTTCTTTTCCTTCTTTTCTTTTTCTTCTTGTTTCTTCTTTTTCTCTCTTTGATCTTAAATTTAAAAAAATAATAATTTTGGGCTATGTCAGTCAGTGTACCTAAGATAGGCATGGGAAGCGTACCCAAGGAGAAAGCAGTGGGACCCCCTAATAAAATGATTAAAAAAAAAAAGATCACCCCCCCCC
>NW_022111310.1:20812591-20837339 GCF_000313985.2 Echinops telfairi
GGGAAGAGGAGCTGATACCAAGGGCTCAATAGAAAGTAAATGTCTAGAAAAGAATGAAGGCAACATATGTCCAAATTTGCCTGATGCAAGAGATGTATGGATTGTAACAAGATTTGTAAGAGTCCCCAATAAAATTATCTTTTAATAAAAGAAGAAGAAGAAGAATGAAAGGTGTAAGGAAACCCTAACAAATTAAGTGGTTTTACATTTTATCTTCTAATAAAATTTTCTGAATCAAAACATCTCATACCCAAGCTAAATCGATCTCTTCACTTATTTTCTAAGGCTTCATGGAAGTGTGGTCATCTATTCTCAAGAAATCCCCCATGATGGGGGACTCATTCCCTTGCTATGACCCCCTTCCAATATTAAAAAATATATATTTAAGGAGGACTAACATTTATATGATTTATTGAGCCATTACCAGAGCCCAGGTACTGAGCTAAAAGCTTTATGAGCATTATTTCACTTGTTCTTCACAATAACTCTCTGAGATAACACCTGCTATGACCCCCACTTTGCAGATAATGAGCCTAAAGCATGAAAAGTTTAAGTCACTAGCACAAAGTCACACAGCCAATAGGAGATGAAGTAGCTTCAAGAATAAGGCTCTATCTTTCCCATGCTGGCAACCTTCTTCAACCCCACAGCTCAAAGTTTGCTTTCCAGGACCTTCCAGGACCAGCTTGTTCCCAAGCCAAATAAAAACCATCAGGATTAATCTCTTTTCTGGATGCTTGGTCTATGAGTGTACCTTACACTGGAGGGTGGGGGCATGGGTGGGGCGAGGGTCAGTTAGATTTGGGTTCTCATCCTTGCATCATTGCTCTCTCAATGTGTTAATCTGGACAAATCACTTAACCTCTCTGAGCCCTGTGCGCCACATCTACAGAATGAGGATGCACGTCCTGCCTCATGAATTTGCTAAGACAATTAAAACGAGAAACTCATACATGTTTTGAACACTTCAAGACATATAGCAAGACAGTCATTAATACTAGATTTACTTCTTTTTAGGTCTCCCAAAATATAGAATTATTCATTTTCTCTCTTTTATTAAGAGGGCATTATTTATCTACAATATATTTGCAATCTTCTCCTCTGGACACATTCCAACGTATCACTTGTAGTGCAGAGAACTCTGCAGTGTTAATTAACGAATCTGTGTGATCAGTGCTAGTATATTACAAACTTTAAGGGCGAGGCAACTCATATTTTATGCTATGAGAAACCTATGAAGTTGTATCATGAAGCAGTTCCATTAATATAATTTTGATAAAGTTAAAGATGGAGCAATCCTTAATTTCTTATTAGGACACCAACAGACCTGGAGGCGATATCATATGGTAGATGATAAGACCTAACACATATATACCAGAGAAAGACATAGCTCTCAAACTTCTGTTATGGAATCATTTAGAAGTCTTGTGAAGAGCCCATCTACCGACAGTCTGAGTCATTCATTCTGGGACATCAGCCCAGACAGTCAAAAGACTGATGATCAATGGGCCATATGTGAAGGAACAATACCAAGTTCAATAAGCTTGGCTTCAGACCCAGGCCGTCTCTTCACGATGTCACAGTGAGATGCTCACTTCTCAGCAGGGCAAATAACTAGTGGTGGCCTTGAAGAGCCCTGGACAAAGCTGGGGGAGATTTGCCAAGGGTTCCGATGGGAGCCTACTGTCAGCAGGTACTGCTCTTGCCAGCTGGGCTCTGGACAAGTGCTTTGTAGTGCTGACCTTTCCCCCATAAGGGGCAGTAATCATCAAGTATAACTACACAGTAACATGAGGGCACATTTCATTTTCTTCTTGAAGACGGGGCCCATGACTCAGCTCCAGCCAAGCCTCAACACTAAAGACAGCTCAGTACTCAAGGCAGGCTGAGAGCTGTCTCCACTAAGAGAAGGAGGATCATTCAGCAGCAAGGGATGAGAGTTCACAGAAGAGGGGTAGACCGGAAGAGAGTTGCCATAGCCATGGTCCTTGGGCTGCTCAAATCATCTTTCTAATGAGGAGGTTGCTTTCATCCTGAAAGACCTCTTGCATTATGGTGTGTGTTTTGCCTAACTTGTTGGTTCATTTGTAACATAGCTAATGGCATAGTTACATAATGTGGGTGCATAGACATATGTCTAAAATATTTATGTTGAAGCATAGATTTACAATCTATGTTTCTGAGTGTGTTTGTTATAATGAAATATATGTAAAATAGAAATGCCATCATGATGATCTCCCTGCAGACCCAATGTGAATGCATTCTAAACTTTCGATATCGTATGCTTTTTAATAGATTGAGGTCTGTAGTGGCTATTGTTGTATGGCCATTGTTGATAGGTCCTTCCTTGGTTTTTGCACTAGCCTTGTATAATTATCTGTATATCTTCAATGGATGGAAATAGGAAGAGAGTGAAGACAAATGATTACCTGGAGATAAAGAGGGAGAAGGAGGGGAAGATGAGGAATGGGCATTCATGTGTAAAAAAAGTGGGGGAAGCTCCAAATTTGATGGTCATAAAGAATGCACAACCCTTTGATATGAATGAATCATTGAACTGAAACAGTGAAAACAGTGAAACCATGTGGACATTCCCCAGGCGGTTTAAGCTTCTGGAGGACCGCCCCCTCCCCCGACTACTGATCAAAGAAGTGCGTAGCCTCGCTCTCAGGCGGAGTGCATCAGAAGATGGATTAATGCAGATGTAGTTAGTTTAAACTGTAACACCTTATCATTTGTTCTAGATTTATGCCCAGGTTACATTTGTTGTATTTTTATTATATTCTGCTTTCTTTTGGATTGAGGGTTTTCTGGGGTTTATTTTGTTATTGTTGTTTTGTTTGGGACTGTTTTTCTTGATATGAAATCCAGACTAGGTAAACCTATAAAGACAGTAACTGCATTAATAGGTCCATGGGGTTATGGTGCGTGGAGGTCGGTGAGAAAAGGGGAGCTAATAATAATGAGTATAAGACTGAAGAAATTGTTCAAAACTTGATTGTGGTGATGATTGTACAACTCTTTTGAATATGTTTAAAACAGTGAATTATATGGCATGTGAATTATGTGTCAATAAAACTTTTAAAATTAGAAATACAAACAAAAAAGTACATGTTAAAATCTCAGTATAATTTAGTTCCATTTATCCATGACCTTTTTTTAAAGCTCTCCAATATTATTCTAAACCCTGTGATCTTAGCTGCTAACTTATCTTGCTATGTCTGTGAACAAGTTACTTTGGACCTTCATTTCTATCTGTATTAGGAAAAATAAGTAATTAAAACTTGAATTAATCCAAGGCCTAATATTCCATAGTTGATAAGCAGAAATTGGCAAAGACTAGAAGGTAAATCACAATATTGATTGTGGGTTTGTTCTACTGGCTTCTCCCTTCTCAGGGCTCATCACACCCATTCTCCTGTCCCCACATTGAAGCCCTGCTCTGGCTCTGGCAATTCTCCCAACCCAGGGCACCGTTAACGTACTTGTCTGCCTGTTTCTCTAAATGTTGTTCCCTCTGCCTGCTTGTCCCTATCACCTCACACTTACACGGTTTCCTGTTTTATGTGAAGTTGTACCTTGATAGGGATGAACCCAGTGTATTATTGTTAAGTGCTGTCAAGTTGGTTCTGACTCATAGTAACCCAATTCCCAGCAGAATACAATACTGCCTTGTCCTGAACCTCTTCACAGCCATTGCTACGCTGGGGCCCAATGTTGCAGCCACTGTGCCAGCAAATCCTACTGAACAGCTTCCTCTTGTTCATCGACCCTCTGCTTTACCCAGTCCCTGGGTGCTCTTACTAACATGTTTACAGTACATAAGGTGGAGTCTTTTCATCTTTGATTTTCAACTTTATATTAGTTTAGAAAATAAACATAAAAGAAGTAAATGCATATCAAATGTGAAATAGACAGCCTATTCAGTTCACAGGAAAAACCAGGAAGGGCTAGCTCAGTACAGGGAATTGGAAAGAAAAGCAGGATGGATGAATTGGAATTGGGTGTTTCAGAGAACAGGGGGGAAAGGTACACTTTGCTCTGGTCATCAAATTGTGCTATGTCAGAAGCACTGTCATTCAAAGGCCAGAGATAAAATTGGGAATATGGCCAAAAAACCAATGAAGGGGACCTCAAACACACTCCCTATCTATTCCGTTGGAAAAGGGTTTTTAAAATTGCTATACATCTAAGTGGCAGTTGCCTCTGGAAGGGTTCACTGCAAGGTGGGGTGGGGGGGGTGCCTTCTCCAGGACTGGAACTGTCTAGCATTTGCTATAGGTGGACTCCTACATAAAGATCCACGGACCTTCACACATAAATTAGGTTTTCTTTATTGTATCTGTGCTAACTGCCAACACATTTGAACAACAGTGATGTCAACTGAGAACAAGGGTCTGGCGAAAAGAGGTACGATGAGAGCTTACCCCAAGACCCCAAACTCACTGCCATCAAGTTAATGCCAACTTACAGGAGAGGGTAGAAGTACCCGTGTGAGTTTCCGAGACTGGAACTCTTTGCGGGAGTAGAAAGTCGAGTCTTTCTCCCATGAGCCTGCAGGAGAATGTAAACTAGAACAGCTTTTCCAAAGGGCACTTTAGCAATAGATATCAAGTACCTTAATCAGTCGCACGGATCATGCTCTGTGAATGACCACGGTGACTATAGTGTCTCACTAATTCAAATTAATTGAGTGAGGAGTCAATGACTGAATGCAAGATACTTGTAAAATACATTTACAGGGCATGAGATATGAGTACTCTCCAGGAGTGTCAGGAAATTCCAACAAAGCTTATATCATCATTCCTGTCATATGCTTTTAATGAGTAAATATTCTTTGGGGAAGGATACTTTTAGTTTGGAAAAATACCCATAGACAAGACCTAGTAGCTTCTCTGAAGTAATCACATTTGAATTCTTTGTTTATTCAACAAACACTATCCTCCCCCTTAGAATAAAAGCAATCTTTTGTTCAATTTGAATAATTCAGGGCCCTACATGATAATGACCCATTCCAAGACAAGTTTTGATGTTCTTTTATTTCCCTGAAATAAAATTCTGAGGTTGGCCATGCACAAGGACAAAGGACATTTGACCAGCTGGGGGAGCAAAGTGCCAAGTAGGCTGGGGGCACTTGCGATGCTCAGCTCTTACCGTCTGCGATGAAGTGCTCCGGCACGTGTAGCGTCACCTTCACGGTGAGTGGACAGGACATCTGGCTGCCACACACCATGGCCAGGATGCAGGAACTTACAGCAATCAGGGTCAGGGCCGTCTTGTTCACTGGGCTTTTCAGCAAACCTGCCAACAGAAGCACACACAAAGACATGATTTCATGAGGCCGGGTGATGGCCATGCCACAGGGAATGAGAACCTTGTCGTTTTCCAGATGGGAAGCTGGACAGGAGACCATGGTTTTCAATCTTTGTCACTGCATCGATGCTGACTTGTTTGGGTTTTGGCTTAACACTCAGTGTAAATTGGCTTATTTTTTCTGTCTGGTAAAGGTAAAGACACAAGTTCCCCCAAACTGGGTAATTCTCTTATTTTCCCTCACATTAGACTAACTGTTCTTGAAAATAATTAACGGGTAGTAAAATCTCCACTTGCTTTAGAAGGCGGTGAAAAGATACTGTGTTGTTGAATTCAGAAGGGGTAGTAGAATAGACAGGGAGTCCTGGTGGTACAGTGGTGAAGGTAACAAAAAGAAGGGTTGAAGCCACAAGTCATTCTATAGGAGAAAGACGTGCTGGTCTGCTTCATAGCAATTACAGCCTCAGAAACGCTATGGGGCAGTGCTACTCTACAGTCAAACTAGGCAACAAGGGAGCCTGGGCTTTAGTGTTTAGACAACCTTGGGCTCAAATCAGGGCATTAGCCCCATTGACTGTGGGATCGGCTTCATTTCTTTTCTTCTCATTTCTTCTACTTTTATCATGGGAAAAAAAAGTTGCTGTTGAGACCATTCCAATGCACGGCAACCCTCTGTCTCAGTAGCAATGTACTTCAAAGGCCTTGCAATGGCTGGTTTGTTTTTCTTTGTAAGTATATTCCCAAGCCCCCCTACCCCCACTCCTTTTTTAAGAGGCGTCTCTGAATGGACTCAAACCTCCACCTTTCAGTTAGTTAGCAGTCAAGTGTCCTATACATTTGCACCCAGAATCTCACGGGCCTGCTGTTGTCAGGAAGTAGCATGACGTACTATGCCTGCTGTCCAGAAAAGAGTCATAGGAAGTTGGAGAGCAGTTGGAACCAATTCTGCAAGTGTTTACCGAGCATACAGAGTTGCCTACAGGGTTGAATAAAAGTAGATCTTCTTCTCAAGTGCTTACAAGCTAGGAGGCAAAGGCAGGTTCCTCTAGAACTAATTAGAATCCAAGGCAAGTTTTGGTAGGAGCAAGGAGA
Organism: Echinops telfairi; assembly: GCF_000313985.2. Lineage (NCBI taxonomy): Eukaryota > Metazoa > Chordata > Mammalia > Afrosoricida > Tenrecidae > Echinops > Echinops telfairi. The sequence continues at coordinate 20,818,997 of NW_022111310.1, forward strand.
GAGCATGGATGACAGGGGGATTTTGTTTGGGAAAATGAAGGACAATTTCACAGATGCAGTAGAATAAGTAAATTGGAATCACATGGCCAAGAGAGCATCGGGTCAGCAAAATTTTTTTATGGAATTAGTCCTGAGTCTCCCTCCTTGCTGATTTATTTATTGAGTTTTGCTATTCACATCGACATTGCCGGGTTTGGATATTCTTTTTAAAGTAATGCCACCTCCAAATTTTTAGTATCTGCCGATGCTTCTCTTTTGAGCAATAAATCAATTTACCCCTAACTTCCCTATTAACACTTTCTCCATGGATATCCACTGTGCATGCTAAATACAAGTTCAAAGCTCGAGACATTATCTTGCCCCTAAAGCCTTTTGTCTTCCGACACCTCATAACTTACTGAAAACACTGCCATTTACACAGGCCAGACATCTACAGATCACCTTTCAATCCGTCTTCCTCATTCCGAGCTCCCCAAATGTCATGTGGTTTCATGCACTCTGTGTCCTTAGCACGTTCACCTCATTCCTTCCATCACACCGAGTGTTTACTTGTGGAACGAGAGAGGCACAGGCACGTCTGATCACCTCACTCCCTGTTGGAACCCCTCCAGCCGTTCAACAACATCTGGCCACAGGATGCAATCCGTGTTCGTTCTCCAGCCTGCCATCAGAGGCTTTACCTGATGGGTCCTCATACTTCCTGTTGTAGTCACCTACCTGGCCCAGGTGCAGGCAGCCTTCCCTCAGTCAACAGCCATCCTCATGCTGTTAGTGTAAGTTTTGTTTCTTTGGCAAAGAACTCCACGCTCATTTTCCTGGCCCCTCTTGACTCTTCCAAAGTCACCATCAAGGCAACTTCTTCCCTCTCTGGGCAGTTTCCGAAAGTACCTTATTGAGACACTGACGGGTTTCAATTGGCAAAGTGTTTCTAACTAATTGGCAAACTTCCTGAGGACAGCCATTCTCTTTTTTTGATCACCATTGGTTCCCAGTGTCTACTACTAGGTTTCTGGCACCGGGAACTCAGTAAGGGCATTAAGGTATCGAGGGATGTTGTTCTTGTTGCCGGGTGCTGTAAAGTCAGTTCCCAATGCTAGCAACGCTCTGTTCAACAGAAGTAAACACCTCCCGCTCCGGCACCATCTCACAACTGTTAGGTTTGAACCCAATACGACAGCCACCATGTCAACCCGTCTTGTCCGGGGTCCTCCTCTTTTCCTCTGCCCCCTTAATTTGCTAAGCAAGCTATCCTTTGCCAGGGACTGGTCTTTCCTGATAACACGTCCAAAGTGTGAGAGAGAAAATAATTCACAGTCAGCACCACACAAGTGCTGACCCATCTGAAAGCGTACCAAATATAACCAGTCAACAAAATCCCACAGAAACCATAGAACAGACTGTTTAGGGATCACTTGCATAGACGTTTGTGTTTCTTAATAGATTGAGAACTGCTCCCGAGAAGGAATACCTTGTCAACAGCACTGTGTCTCCTGTGTCAAAATCACTGCGTGATGCCAGAGGTGGTTAATGGAAGAAGAGGGTCCTTGTCTATCATTTTCAGCCTTTTCTTCACAGCCCTGGGGCAATGCAGGGCTTAGGGTAGGGACTGCTTATGTATATGCTGCACCCACAAAAATCATTTTGTAGTTGAATGTTTTAAATATAAAAGGAGATAAATTTTTTAAATATTCCTAGTGCTAGAAGAAGGGAAATCACTAAAACCTAAAATCAACAAAGAAATCTTTTTTTATCCCTTTTGCAGGTGCAATACAAAGTTCCTTCCAACTTTGATAATATATGCACTTTCCTAATTAAATAATATAAACAAATGAACACAATTCTCTCTATTAGAGAGAAGGGACTCTGGTTTGGGACTCTATATAAGGCATGTAACTCATCCAGCGTAGCTTGTTCACAATATCACCCGACAGTAGTGGGCAGCAGCACTGAGCTTATACTCGTCATTCCATAGCTCTGCTCTGCAGGGAAGAATATGGGAGGATGAGCCCAGCATGAAGCACTGGTGGAGAGAACGGGGCTCAGAGGGTGAGATGTGAAAGGTAGTTCGGGACTCTTGAGGGTTAGAGAAGAGGATACACTTAGTGGTGAGTCATGGACAAGAGTGTACTGTCCTTGAGGACAGAAGCTCCGAGGGGGCATCTCTCACACCAGGCCCAGACAACAGCAGAAATGGGTGTGACCAAACCACCCCTTTCACTAATTAGTTGACCACCAGAAATACTATATGGGCTCGAAAAAACTGATTTTTTTCTCTTGTTCAGGGAAACTGATTTTTTTTCCTCTTGTTCAGGGAGAAGGGAGAAGAGGGTTGAGGACAAGGAGTGGGAGGGGGTGGGTGCTCTTGCTATCCTTTCGGGGCCATACTGGGTTCATTGTATCCCCTTGTGTCAGTTAACCTTCACATAAATCTAGGGTTCCTAAGAGTCCATGGGGGAAGCGATGTCAGTTGAGCTCTTGATCCTTATTTTCTCATCAGGAAAAGGGGGGTGTTTAAAATGAGTCATTCTTTAAGAATGCTGTAGCACCTACAATGTGGTAGCAGATGTTAAATAGCTAGGCTAACCCTGACACATAGTAGGCCCTTGGTGAATTGCTCAATTGCCAATAGAAAGGATGGAAACGAACCCATCCAGATGCTCATGGGGGAAAGACATGGCTGATGGTTTCTATGAAGAGAACCATGAAGAACACATTGTGGGATCAGTTCTACATGACCACATGGAGTCTCTATACATTGAAAGTGACTTGATGGAATCAAATGGCATCAACAACAACAATAGCAGCAACAGCAGCAGGTGCTTGGTAAAAAGATAATCTCCAAATCAGATACAGCTATCTGTCTCATCACCCCCTGGTCCCGAGTTCTGTGAAGGATGATGACAGAAACCAGGACTCATGTACCTCTTTGTTCCACACATCTTTAGAATATACTAGGATTGGAATTATTCTTTGCAGGGATAGAGGCTGGAGTGAAGGGAGGAACTTAGGGCGAGGGAGTGAGTGGATGAGGGAGTGTGACTAAGCAGTGTCCTGGGGTAGCCATTTACTCAGAGAGTACCTGGGTAGCCATGATTGTCTCAGAAGTCCAGGAAGAAGAAAGCACACAGGTCAAACTTGTGTGGAGGCCAGATGCCCATAGAGCAGGCACTGGGGTTTAGGGAGTTGCCATAGCAACTGGACCTGGTACAGCAGCATCTCGGGCCTGAGACACAGGTGATTTCTTAAGCATTCCTGCTCCACGGCATGGAACATCAGCATGCCACTTAGTTCTAAGTCTTAATAGTGTCAAAGGAGGTATTATCCATCCCATAATGCCCACCGTCTTCCCGGCCAGGCTCCCAGCTCTATCGGAGGGAAAAGAGATGGAAAAGGGAATCTTCATCGCTGAGTGCTTACAATGACTCAGGCCTTGTGTCTAACACTTAGGTTCACCCATTCAGTTAGTCAATTATCTACCCAACCAATTTTTGTGGGGCATCAACTTCTTCCAGGTTATGTTCCAGGCGTGGTGGATATGACAGTGAATAAAACTGCCAATGGGTTTGCTCAAGAATTCTCAATTTAGGCTGGGAGAACCACCCCATGTTGTCTTCCGAGCAAATGTTAGTCATTATCACTGACTGACTGGGGGACAAGACAGGGAGATTAAATGACTGGTCTGAGGGCATCCGGCTGGTGTGTGGCAGATTAGAACCAGTTCGCTTCATCTCTTCCCAGACATCACACTTTCTCCTACTTCATCAAGGAAGAAGCGTCCGGGTATGGAGGCCCGTAGCTGCAGAAAGCACCTGGCCTTTCAAACTAGAGGGTTTACGTCCAAATCCTGGCTTCCTGCACAATCTCTCTGACAACACGATCAAGCTGAATTACTCTTCATAAAAAGAAAATGTCTGGGTGCGATGTAGCAACGATGCAAAATACAACTTTCCTCTGGTTCCTAAATGCTTCCCAATTCTACCTTGCAAGACTCTCTAGACCAGAGGATGTACACTGGTACAGATAGGAACTGGAATCACAAGGAATCCAGGGCGGATGATCCCTTCAGGACCAGTGGTGTGAGCAGCGGTATGGGAGGATGGAGGAAGGGTGGGTTGGAAAGGGAGAACCAACTACAAGGATCTACATGTGACCTCCTCCCTGGGGGATGGACAACAGAGAAGTGGGTGAAGGGAGACGACAGACAGGGCAAGATATGACAAAATAATAATTTATAAATTATCAAGGGTTCATAAGGGAGGGGGGAGCGGGGAGGGAGGGGAAAAAATGAGGACCTGATGCCAGGGCCTTAAGTGGAAAGTAAATGTTTTGAGGATGATGAGGGCAATGAATGTACAAATGTGCTTTACACAATTGATGTATGTATGGATTGTGATAAGAGTTGTATGAGCCCCTAATAAAATGATTTAAAAAAAAAGAAAATATCTGAAAAATGGGAGAGTGGACTCCTTTGAGAGGTAACATGAAGACAAAATAAGATCATGTCCTTAATTTGCAAAAATATAAGGCATGTTATATGTTGTTCCAGATTAGCCCCCCAGCATTCTCCCACTGATAAGGCTGGGGGTTCTCTGGTTCTTATCTGGATTTAGTTCCCTCCCCATCACTTGCTGTAAAATGAATCGTCCTGTACAAATACAATTCCACACGGGCATGTGGATGCTGGGAATGGAGAAAGTTAATAATCTAATTTCCCTTTCATTTCCTCTCCCTCTTCCCCCTCAACTCCTCTCGTGGCAGCAAAGAAAGGCACAAAACGCATTGCTTGAGAAATTCAACCGGAAATATCTCAGCATTGTTGATCCGCACGCTGCCTATAATTTGAGGTTTGATTGATTCTCAGTTTGGAAATGCCAGGTTGAGGGAAGGAAATCAAATTTAAGTTAAATTTGGAATTGAATCAATCACATTTTACAATGAAGAAAATAGATGTAACCCCATCAGATGGTTGTGCATGGAAAGCTTAAAGCTGCTATGTTCCCATCGATTCCTTCCTCCTTCCACCCCCGAGAGAAGAGCGCTGAACTGGGAAGGTCCTTCTCTGCGGTGAAGCAGAAGGATCTGGAAACCCTGGAGAGCTGAGGAGGGGACAGGCCATTGAAGGCAGGAGAAGAGGCCAGGTGTGGCTTCAGGCGTGAAGGTCAACATCCACGCTCTTCATTCCATCACCGTCTAACTTTTTAAGCCAGGTACTTAACAAGCTTAGAGCCTCAGTTGTCTAATCTGTAAAACGGTGGTGATCATCCCTAACCAGGAGAGCATTAAATGGGGGTGTTGCTGTCAAAAGTATACCACTAAGCATAGTTCCTGACACATCACTAAGGTGCAGTAAGTTTCACAACTCTTTCCTTTCATCTCCCTTTCTCAAACCTCCTCTGTCCAGCACTCGGTGTCTGCACAGTCCTCATCAAAATATGTGACGTTTTCCTCTAGGCTAGGATTCCGCCTTGCACGCTTAAGCTGCTGGCTATTACTAACAAGTTATCTTGTTAGTAATGAGTCCACATGCCTGAGTCTACATGTGGGCTCCTTCTGGAAATTATTTAATTCAAGAAGCACGTATAGATGATCGCCCATGAGTCAAGCCTTGTATTTTGTGGTTTGTAATATCCCTAGTGCCTCTAGGCAAGCCCGAGCAGAGTAGATGCTTAATAAACATCTGCTGAATGAAGGAATGTCAAAGGCCATTCCCATTCCTACCAAGAGGTGTCAGTATTCGAATATTACTATTGATTCTTTTCACCTCAAATGCGTTCACTCCAGTCACTGGCTTACATTTTAGTCCCTACCCTGAGAGAAATCACAACCAAGTGTGGCCTCCCATCTACCTGCACATGAGGGTGACCACTTTGGAGTGCCGGCGTGCCTCATTTACCTCCCGACTGCCACCTGGGAGTCCTGCCGTACCTGAGCTCCAGGACCTCTGCGCTTCTCTGTTGTATTTCTGGAAACTACAATTGGGACATGTTGTCTGACAAGTACAAGGGTCACACTGGAGGCAGGAGAAAGGAATATGTGAAAGGAGGGCTTTTTCCTCTGAAGCCTTGGGTTTGTGTGCTACATCTTCAGCCTCCTTCCTAAACCTGGATTCTTTGCTATTTCAGGGCAGTGTCTCCATCAGGGACATCCTCCCTGCTCATATCCAACCGGGTCCATGCCTCTCACCATCCCCTCTCTCTGTCTTTGTCACGTTCTCTGATTTGGGCACTTTAAAGTCCATCCTTAAGTCCTATGTAGTTTTCCCAATCTCCCATCTTTCGTAAGATTTTCTTGGATAAGCTCTCTGTCAAGTGGGCAGTCAGTCCTTATTTGTACACACCTAGAGACAGCAAACTCTACCTCTACCATGGAGCAATTCCATTCTGACGGTTCCCAGAACTTCACTCTCCAAGTCAATAACAGCATCGTGCTGACCAAGTCGAACTGGCCACCTCTACTACACCCTCCCCGGGGCAGCTCTCCAGTTAAAGGAGTCAATTATATGGCTTGAGTTTTCTTTCTCCCAAACTAAATCGCACTAATTTCCATTTATTTCTCTAAAGCCGTATTTTGAGTCTCTTTATTATAATTCCTAAAAATGAAAAATAAATAAAAACCAACTCACTGCCATGGAGTCATTACTGACTCATAGCGATCCCCCTGGGGTTTCTGAGACTGTGCCTGTTGACAGGAGTGGAAAACCCAAGTCATTGTCCCTCAGAGCTGCTGGTGGTTTTGAACTGCTGACTAGGTGGATTGTAACCCCACTCATAACCACTACCCCACCATAGATTCATCATTTTCTTAATATGGCTTTCCTCATCAAGTATGGCATCACCACTAGCATTTATAACTTTGTAAGTTCCAGACAGTGAAACTTACTATCTCTTTAATCTCCCCACACCGATAATGAGCTGGTGTTGATTGCACACACAGGAAGCTCGAGGCTAATTCTTGTCAAAGTGCAAGCAGTTCAAAGCAAATTGGGCTGAAATGGAAAATGGTCTGTCTAGAGACTTCAGAGTTCAAGTTTTAACCTGTGACCTTCTACCACTGCTCAGTCCACATGACAGCTGTGGTCCCAGCGCTTAGAGACAATCCCCAGTGCCCAGCTGTTTACAGATCGCAGCCTGCCCTGACCCTGTGGAAGCTCAAGGCTGCATCACAGTTCTGATGTTGACCGCGTGTCTTCAAGGAACCTCTCACTCTCATCAGACAGAACCGAAGGTGAGACGGACAGACGAGTTCAAAGACTGCATGTGCCCGTCTCTGAGTTCCAGGTCCCTGACGGCTCTGCAAACAGAAAAAACGATGTGGTCTCAACCAGCTCACAGTGCCACCGGGGCTCAACTAAAGTCCTATGAGGCTAACTTGGGGACACTTTAACTTGGGGAAAGAGTGGAGGCGGAACAGGTGGTGCGTGTTCCAAGTAAAGCCACTGGATAAGGACAATGAATGGGGCGGAGACAGTTATGAGTGACAATCAGATTGAAGGCGGGAAGTTGGAATTCCCCTGTGGCAGTGATGGGAAACAGCACCTGAAAGTGCACAGGTGAAATGGAGATGTAGATAATAATAGTGGCATTGAAGATGGTACAGATATCACCATGTTTTTTCAAGTTTTTATTAATTTACAAATTATCCTCAGATAGCTCATTCGTGCTTCAGGCATTGCTGTTAGCCACTTTGGACGCAAAGCAAAACAGAGTTGTCGTCTTCCAGTGGATTCTGCCTCATGGCAAACCTCACAGGTCGGAGTAGAACGATGCTCCGCCCCCGTTTCAATGGCTGTGATGTTTCTAATGCAATTGCTGGCTCTTTCTCTTGAGGGCCCTTGGGATGGACCAGAACCACCCACCTCTTGGTAGGTAGCCAGGTGCTTACTCATTTGCACTCATCACCTGCAGTATACAAATGATGAATCACAGGGTGAATGCTTTACTCATGGTCATACACAGTAAGAATAAGTAGGTCACCAAGCTATGTGCCCTGACTCTCAGCCAGATGTTCTCCTGTGACCCGGTGCTGGGAATGTCTAGCTCCATCTCACTGGCTGGAATGTGGAGGTAAGGTTAGAATCCATGCCTCCTGCCTCCTTGCCCATAGTTCAAATGAGCGCATCCAAATGCCCTAAAGGGCCAGTGCAGCCTTTCCCTCAAAACAAGATAAGCCTTAAAAGAAACATTTCCATGTTCAAAACATTCTGGAACATGGTACATTCTGTATTCCTGTATTATAGTGCCGGAGTGTGTGTTTGGTACTAAAGTCCCTGAAAAACTTGCATAAAATTCTGGTTAGTGGAATTTAACCTGATGTTTCCCAAAGGTATTGGCGCATTGCAGGGCCATTCTTTTATGGAACAGACTAGGGTAAACAATGAGATAGTTTCATGGCTTATGAAAAGATTGTCATTAGTAATAATAGCAACTCCCTACAATTCATGGCTGCCTCTATGCCACATTTTTATATGCATGATTCTATTTCACCTTGTCAATAACTATGCATAGCAGGGGTTGCTATCTATATTTAAAACAGGGGTCCTCAAACTATGGCCTGCGGGCCACATGTGGCCTGCGAGGACATTTATCCAGCCCGCTGGGTATTTTTGCCCCATTTTGTTTTTTTACTTCAAAATAAGATATATGGATAGGAATTTTTTCATAGTTGTTTTTTTTTTAAACTATAGTCCAGCCCTCCAATGAGTCTGAGGGACAGTGAACTGGACCCCTGTTTAAAAAGTTTGAGGAATCCAGGGCGGATGAGCCCTACAGGACCAGTGGTGTCAGTGGTGAAACAGGGAGGGTAAAGGGAGAGTGGGTAGGAAAGAGGGAACCGATTACAAGGAACTATATGTGACCTCCTCCCTGGGGGACAGACAACTGAAAAGTGGGTGAAGGGAGACATCGGACAGGGCAAGATATGACAAAATACCAATTTATAAACTATCAAGGGCTCATGAGGGAGGGGGAGTGGGGAGGGAGGGGAAAAATGAGGACCTAATGTTGGGGGTTTAAGTGGAGAGAAAATGTTTTGAGAATGATGTACAAATGCGCTTTACACAATTGGTGTGTGTATGGATTGCGATAACAGTTGTATTAGCCCCTAATAAAATGTTAAAAAATAAAAATAAAATAAAACATGGAAAACCAACACTTTGCTATTGGACAGTGAGAAAGGAAAAAAAAGACAAGATGGTATTAGGGTCTTATTTGACTCAAATATCAGTGCCCTTTTGCTGCCCACGTTCTAGAAAATGGAATTCCAGGAACACCCAGAAGTGTGTGCAAAGAAAGAAATGAGGCGGGTGAAAGAGGCCAGTGCCGGAGGATAAAGATCATTTGGGGCTCGTCTTCAGCAGCTGATGGACTGCATCAGAAGACAGGGAAAAAGGCTCTGTATCCAATAGAAGCCCTCACAGGGCATAGACAGAAAGGGTGGAGAAGACGAGTCAAAGAGCTCTGGAGAGATCGGGAATAAGGAAGAGAGAGAAAAGGTGAGCACTGGCTGTTGCTGTTTTGCAAAAACTTCCCCCTGAGGACACGGGTGGCAGCTGCACCCTCAATTAGCCCAGTTGGGTTGAAGGTTGTTTAGAGAGGTTGCCAACCACATCGCGTCCACGCTGAGGTGAAGGAGGGCTTTGTCAAAGAAGAGCTAGGGGCCAAGAGAGGGGCAGAGCAAAAGCATACTCTTCACCTGAACTACGGACCTTACTTACCCTTCAAGCCACCTCTGTAGCTCAACTTGGGGCCAGAAAATAGACCTATCAATGCCCGATAACGCGAACCTCATCAGATCAACAAGGCAGCGTGTGATGGGGATAAAGCTCAGGAAGAGCAAGTCAGTAGGAAAGAAGAGGGGAAATGGCACACCTAGGGCGGGAGGGGGGGATTGCTGTTCCATGGCAGGGAGTGCAACCAATGAGAAAACCCCATGGGTAGCAACGGTTGGATGGAAATCCAATTTTGGAAATCCAAGCTTTGTAAACTTTTACCAAAATCACACAGAAAGAAAGAGAGAGAGAGAGAGAGAAGAAAAGGAAAGAAAAAAAGAAAGAAAGAAAAAGAAAGAAAGAAAGGTAGACAGAGCAGTCCTCACTGGATAACAGAAGGGGAAAAACAAGTTTCCTAAAGTTTCCATAGCTACCAACAAGCATAAAGGTGCACCACTGCCTACGTTTCAGAAAGACAGTGCTGCCTCTCTTATTCCCAGAGCTTGTCTCCAGTCATTGTCCATTCTCTGCAAAGTTGCTGCTGGGTCTGAGAAAGCTTGTGGAAGACAGTGATGATTATTGTGCATCTATTACATGATAGGCCTCCTGCGATGCCCTTTACCTACATAATCACTTTTATGCCATATGCCAACCGTCACCAAGAGGCCATGCTGCCATTCGTTACCATCCGAATAAACGGAAGCTTGGAGAAGTCCATCAACACCCTCACACCTCAGGATTAGTAAGGGGCAGAGATGGAATTGTAATTGAGAACCCAGGGGCCTCAGAAGTTAGGGTTCTTCCTGTTACTTTAAAAAACAAATGCTCTTCTCTTCTTTTAGGGTTTGCCTCTGAAAGAAGGGGTCATCTCACACCTTCATGCCTTCCTCATGCAGAGTCAAGGTCTCTTCCAAGAACTTCAGCCTGAAGAAACAGGCCTCAAGGCCCTTCTTTACTCATTGTCTAAACCTCCGCTCTGGGGAGGGAAGGCTCCGTTGCCCTGTGGGGGTCAAGGATGCTGCCCCTCCTCCAGTGGAGGCCTTGTCTCCAGAGCACCTAGAAACTGCATTAGCATAAACATGCCTCTCTCCAGCTCTTTAAACAGCTGGGCGTTTTCTTCTGGCTTTCCAATTCATCGCCTCCTCTTCAGCATTTTCAGCAAAAGCACGTTTGCATTGTATTTAAACAGTCATCTGGAGATAAACAGCTTTGCCTTTAGACCTTTGAGGAGGGAATATAAAAGAGGAGAAAAGGAGAAAAAAAATAACAGCAGCGGAAAAAACGTTCCATGAACCATTTCTGTCAAAACACACTTCCACTTGAGGCCTCAATCCATTCTGCGCGGACATTCTGGGCCTACACCTTTCCTGAGGCCTGCTGCTTAAACAGGCCACCTCTAAAAGAACCAGAGCGGTCTTAGCCCACGGGCATTCCAGACCGCCTTTCTGTCTAGTTCCTTAGCCGCAAGGAAATGCTAGGGGCTGTGTCGAGAGCTCAGTCCTGGGCATCTGAAGCTCGCATTTGAATACCGCCTGTGCCATGACTCACTGTGCAACCTCGAGCAAAGCCCTGCCTCTCTCCGGACTTGTGTCTCCCTGCTTCCACAGGAAAAATAATCAACTTATCCAATCAACAAATATCCAGAGCCCCCTTTCATGGAGCATTGTGCTAGAAGCCAACATTACAGGGATCAGAGATGTTCAGGGGCTCAACACCCAGTGGAGTCGTAGGTTCATGAACAGAGGATTACAATGTAGGGGGATCACCCTGCTGACAGAGGTATACACAGAGAAGGGGACCAACAACACAGGCAAGGGTGTCCAGAGAAAGCTACCTAAGGTGCATGACACTTCACTGGATAGAGAAGCATGGACCATGTGTCTACAGGAACGAAGCAGCCCAAGGTGTTTGGGATACATATAATCGCTTTAATGCAAGATGTTCACCATAACAGACAAGCTATGCTGATATTAGTTACCAATCAAAGACATTGAAACACATTCTGGAGTGCAAAGAGCATTGTGTTCAAATAGCCCAGTGTAGACAGACGCCAGAGGGGTCGGCAGGGTGCTGACCCACTGAAAAAGCTATGGCTCATTACAAGGAAAGTGGGCTTTATCATAAATGATGTCTCCAGTCTTTTTGGACCAGTCTTCTCCTGCCACATGTAAACCTGAAACACATCTTCACGCATTCACTGTGTTTCCAAACTGTGCCAAGTACAAACTACATGTCAAGCATTGTTTTAGGAGCTGGGGATATAACAGAATACTCTTAACTCCAACGGGGTGAGCTCTCAGATAGAGCAGGCTCTAACAATATTGCAACAATGAATGGGACCTGTCACAACTACTTCTAGAGGGGAGGGGAAGGGAAGGAGGGCCACATGGATTGGAGGCAGAACTCTTTGTTTTGCTCAGGCACTGCAAAAGAGCAGAGGACGTTTGCACCAGAGAAGGCTAAGGAGCATCATCCGAAGCAGAGTAAGAGATCAGGGCAGCTGGAGATGCGTTGCTTTTCAGGTCTGTGAACCTGAACAAGCTTGTTTCATCTGCAATGAGAGAAAGCTTCGGTTTCGAGGAAAGGAAAGATGGCAGGGGGACCATGGTAGGCAGCTCTCAAATGACTCCTAAAAGTTACTCCCCAAATCAGATGACAAAGGACAGTGGTTTCCATTGCGCTCACCCGCTCTCAGCCTCTTCCTGATTCTCAGTCCGTGAAACCAGCTGCCGCGTCATGAGCTGCCCTCCAGAGAAGCCCATGTCTCACAGATCTGAAGGCCAATAGCCAGGGAGGCTCCGAGGCCTTCCGTCTACTAGTCCTCAGGGAACTAGATCCTGTCAATGCCCACTGTGCTGAGCTGGGAAGCTAGGATTTTCCATTTGAGTTTTGAGATAGCCCCTGTTGTTACTTTCATGGCAGCCGTGGGAGAACCCAGCCATGGGATCCCTAGATTCTTGACCCCCGACACTGTGAGATAATAAAGGGTTGTTGTTTTACGCTGCTACCTTGGTGGGGGGAGGGGGGATTCGTTACACAGCAATTGATAACTGATACAGGGACCTACTACTAGCATAGCTGAGAAGTCTCTCTCTCCATGGGGAAACTCACAGACCTTCAAGCTTAGAGAACACTCTTGGTTTTGAAACATTAAAACATTCCTTGAGTACTTGCTCTGTGTCTGACCCTGGGCAAGTTACACGACTCCCAAAGGAGTCAGCAGACAGGAGGGATGGGGTGAGATCAGAAGCAAGAATAATTGCACAGAAACAAGACAATTGTTGGCCGATGCCTTCAAGTCAATTTTTGACTCATACCAACTCCATGTGACAAAATTGTGCTGTCCCAGAGTTTTCTGGGGTGTAATCGTTAGAGAGGCAGCACACCAGGGCTTTCTCCATAGAGTCACTGGAAGGGTTCGAACTGCCCACCTTTCTGTTACCAGCCAAGGGCTATGGTTGCACCACTGCAGTAGGTTGTTTCCTAAATGTTTCACCATCTAGTAAGAGCTGAAGAGAAGCTCAAGGAAGAGGGCTTGGTAAAGGCTGAGCTGTCTTCCCAAAGGAGTGCATGCACAGGCGGCTCTCTTTAACCTATCCCAAGGCATGTCTGTTTATGGAAGACCCTAGGCTGGCACGTCAATCCTGGAAGCGATGCTGGTAAAGTGATAGGCTGTGAGCTCCACCATCAGATAGATGACATGTGAAACTCTGTTCAATAATTTGTTAACACTGAGAACTTAGGAAGTCAATATGACAAAAGAGCTAAAAACATGGTCCTGGGAGTCCCACAGAGTGGGGGGTCCAGCACCAGCCTTGTCTGTCCATTACTAGTGGATGATACGAGGATGGGTTTTGACCTTTTATAAGCCTTGGTATCTCCACAACTTAAAAATGTCTACTTTTCAAGATGACTTGAGCTCAAGCAAGACTCTTTGAAGCAAAATATCTGACAGGAAGAAAGACCCCGTCATTGTTGACTGCTCCTGCTGGAGAAGTTACTGAATTTCCTCATGACTCTTTATGCACATAAAGCCTTCAACACATGGCTCAGTATACACTGAATGCTTTTCTGATGATCTTAGTACTATCCCCAACGGAGGCCCCAAGCCCAGTGGATCCTCACGGCATCCCCTGGACTAAGGGTTGGTCAGCACTGATGCTGCCAAGTCAATCCAGGTCACACAGTTTCATTTAGAAAGCTCCCCAACTCCACCGCTGGGGCACTCAGCGTAGGATTGTGGGACAGCAGTTTATTTCTTCCATTGTAGCTGTGCTGAGGCATCTTTAAGGTAGGGACGGCAAGGATAAAGTAACAGTGGGTTCCCTAAGTAACCATAATTCCATTGCTATACACACCTGGAGCTTTCTGTATTGCTGTTAAATTTACAGGGCCACAATAATAGTAACAGCATTAGCACATATTTATTTATAAAATGCCCACACCTGAACAGCCTGAAGAACTAAAATAGAAACACTACTACATTTTATAGAACCTCACACATATGTGAAAATTTGAATATATGTGTAAGTGTATAAGAACTGAGATCAAGAAATGGGTTTGCTTAGATGAGAAATAACAGCAGTCTGGGGAATCATAACTATGAATTTCTTCTTCAGTTCCACTCGTCAAGTAAGACCAGCATCGGTATCAGCAATGCTACTTCCTTCTTGGTTTTCCACCCGTCAGCCATTCAGAGATCCAACCATGTCTTAGCTGCAGCCAGCCGGGTCTATATCCTCAGATTCACCGATCTTTCGGGTTGTATGACCTTGAACTGGTCATTCTGTTTTTGTTGGATCAGGTGTCTCATACCACGGAATGGGCAGGAATAACAACTTGGTCCTATTGAGAATCTAGGGTAGGAGTTAGGACCCTCTTGTTTTTCTCCCTCCCATCGTACTTCAGAGTACAAGTGCAAGTGTATGAAAATTGCTCTTACAGACTAATCTGCTGATGACGGAGCCCTGTTGGCACAATAGTTACGCATCAGACTACAAAGCAGAAGGTTAGCATTCGGAACTCACACAGTGGCTGCATGGGAGACAGACTTCCTGGTCTGCTCCTGTAGAGATCACAGCCTCGAAGAGCCCCTGGGGAGAGTTCCATTTTGTCACATAGGGTTGCCGTGAATTAAAAATCAACTCCATACCACATAACAACAACGACGACAACAATCTCCCAGTTGTCCATTTGCAAAGGAGGTTGATCGCCGTGAAGAACAAGGCCGAAGGGACTTGACCATGATGGCAACGGACGAGATGAAAACAAATTATTGGACACAAGGTACATTGAGAAGCACAGTCCAGGGCCACATCTGGATTGGGTTATCGAGGAAGTGGAATAGGTAAGGAGGGGATGAGCAGAATGCTGACATCTACTCCCAAACTTTGCTTCCAGGCAGACCTTCCTTCAACAGGTCATCCCGGGGACTTTAGACTAAGTATGCGGATACTACTGGTAAAAGGATTTTATGTCCTTAATCCAGAGCTGGAAGCATAATTTCCCTTTGTGTTAATCCGGGTAAACTAGAGAAACAAATCTAGGGAGACTCAGATGTGTAAGAGGGAGAACTTTAGATCAAAGAGTAATTGTATATTGAGAAAACATCCCAGCCCAGTCCAGATTAAGTCCATACATCCGATATTACCCCAGGCTCACCAAAGTCAAACGTTAGATATTTAAGGATATTGTATGGTAGTCAGGATAGATGATAGCTTGAAACAACTCCCAGTAGGAGAATTTACACTATGGAAATTGGAAAATGCCACAGATCAGCGTCCCTTGCCATTACCTTTTAGAGAGCTGGCTTTCTAGGCTGCTACTAGGTGGGGTCACGTTGACGCCATAGGGCTGGCAGCTTCATGGCTTGCTTCTGAGGTTCGAGAGGCAGACGTTTGTATAGAACTGAAGGTCACAGTTACAAACTATACAGCAATTCTTTCTTGAAGAACTCCAAGAATTTCAGGGCCAGGTCATTTGTAGTCCAACAGACCTGGGTTTGCATCCTACTGTTCGTATTTGCTGATGCTCTGAATCAGTCAGCTTACAATTACCTCTCTGATAAAGAGCCTTCCATCTAAACCGGCATGCACGCAGTCTGTTTGTAAGTGTTTTGTACGGAGCATGACACTTAGTAAGCACTCAATAAGTAATGCAGATTGCTACTGTTATGCTTCTTTTCCCCAAGCTATCCTCCCATCCCATTTCATGCTTGAATATCTCTAGTGGCATCCAGCCTTCACTCCACACTACCTGGACCGGGTACTGCACCCCATTTGCTGCAATCCATTCTACCTTAAGCCAGCTCTGGCTATAAGAAAACTACTTTCCAACTTCCCCAGGAAACTATAATAATTTTCAAAAATAGTCTTAGCTTCTTTAAGAATGTCCCATGTAAATACCTCCACATATATATTAAGCTATTCACATTGCTCAAGGTCACAGATCAGAACATTTAATGGTGGGATGATATAAGCTATGTCTACTCAACTGATGAAAGGAGAGAATAGGGTCTGGAGCTGGAAGACCTGGATTTGAGTCTCAGTGTGATGTTTATTGTAGCTGTGTGGCTACAAGCAACTTATGTAACTCGCTTTGCATCTGTGCCTTTATTTGTATATCTGTCCTCCATTGATTTCTGCCTAAACTGAATTAATTAACATGCTACCACTTAAACTAGTATCAAAATACAGACACTTTATCCAATATAAAGAAGCCCTGGTGGCGCTGTTGGGTAAGCACTGGACTGCTAACCACATGCCAGGAGGCTCAAACCCACCAGCCAGGTTGTAGGTCTAGGGTCACTGTAAGTCAGGATCAACTTGACGGCCTTGTGCTTGGGGATTTCAAATACAAACTACATATGCTTCATGAAACAGAGGAGACAATGTTGCTGCTGAGTCTCCTGGGGACCTGAAAATAAATAGGTAACCAAACAGTCTGCACCAGTGCAACGGCTATGGACTCCATTTTGCAGGGGAGGAAGCTGAGGTTCAGGATGCCCAGCCAAGTGCATCATAACAGCACGGGTTCTGTGTACAGAGCAGAATCATCATCTGAGATCCAGAACTCAGAGCCATTGCAGCGCCCCATTCCAGCTTACTGTCCCCATTTCCCTGCCTCCAACGTGAGGAATAATGGCCATGCCTACCTCTTTGGTTGTTGGGATGATATAAACCCGTAAGTCATCTGCTTCTTGTTGTTATCATTGGAGGTGATGATAATGCAAACCTCTCACTAATATTCATTAACAATGACAGAACCATGCCTACCAGATTAATATGTAATAAAGCAAGGAGGGCATTAATATAGTAAGTATATGGTAGTCGCAACCCATCATTCATTGGTACCCTCAGGGCAAGAGAACCAAATTTGGTTCCAACAATTGCCAGTTCTATACTCTTGCGATAACAGTCATAATCTGCTTCTTTTCACACCAGGGCGTCTTAGCCTTAGTCCAAAGGCTACAGGTGATTTTGAGGTACACTCCATTCACTTAGTGGGATTTCTACATTGAGTCCTTCAGGTGTGGCCGCTGCAGGAGGTTGTGGACTTTAAAAGAGTAGAGTTTAAGTCCCATATAACACAGAGACTGGGTTTCCAAGGGCTGTATAGAAACGAAGTCAAAGGTGTCTAAATAGAAACATAATAACAGACATATTCTCCTCTTCAGTTTTAAATCAGTATTGTTAAGAGTTGTTGTTTTTTTCTCCCCAAATGGGCATTGCTCCTCCTTGTTTTCCGACCAACAGAAATGTGCTAGCCTTCTCTGAGACATGCATGCCTTCTTCCCCCAGCATGACTTTAATTTCCAGTAAGATTTGCTTATCATTCTGGGAAGAATATCAGTTGATTTGGAGGGACCTTAGCACAATTGTCTATGGCAGCAACTGAGTGGTCATCTCCCTCGACTATGAAGTCATTGGTGGGTCTCGAGTAAAATTCTCAACTTTTATGCAAAGAGTTCTGTGGTGCTGTTCAGTAAGCACTAGTCAGCAGGAAATATATAGGTTATCTGCATCCCAAAAGATGTACAGCCTCCCAAATCCTAGTTTGGGTTGCTATGAGTTAGAATCCATTCAGTGGCAGTGGCTTAGCTTGGTTTATGCAGCAAATGAGTTTAATTCCTGACCCATGCCCTTCATGCTCAATGTTCAGCTCTCATGCTGCTCTGACATTGAACAGGTTTCAGTAGAACGTCTGGAGTCATTCAGAGGGGGAAGAGAAGGGCCTGCTGCTCTACCTCTGACCATCTTCCAGTGAAAATGCTATGGAGCAACAGTTCAATCTGCAGCTACTAAAGGGATGAAGGCAGACTAGGTAGGGCTTCACGGTTGTGCATGGGATCCAGTTGTTGCTATTGACAACAATGCAGTTAGTACAGGCTCTGGAACATGGTGAGTGTTCTACAAGCTACTGGCTTGAGAATGAAGCAAGATGGCTTCGTTATGTCCCCGAGGAGAGGACCTGGCTGTGTGGGGGTGTGGTTTTGGAACAGAGCCTTTTCCTCTGCATCCTCCTCTCCCCAATCCCCCGAGTTTTACAGACAAAGAAGGCTTCCTGATCCATATTCAGTCATATGCCAATTCAATTGATTCTTTCTTTTTTTTTCCATTTTGGAAAGCTAGTCTCCAC
>NW_022111310.1:20837439-20843546 GCF_000313985.2 Echinops telfairi
CCCCACTACCCCCAAAAGAGAAATCTGCCTTGCTGATTTGTATCTGTTTCTAGGTGCTATCTTTGCACACGGACAACTTGGATACATCTCAAGTGTCTGGCTTGAGCCCTTGACACGTAGGAAGGAGTCAATATGCAAATGCTGAAATAAGTGAGACGCTGTAAATTGTATATTACAAATGCACATTATGGGATTTCTTGTATAAATTATTGAGGCTGGTTCAGGCTATGGCATGTTTACATTCTCTGAACAGGGAAATAAATACTGTTGTTCTTGTACTTTCAGAGGGAGCGTGAAGACCGAGAGAAAACCCCAACCCACAATCCTCAGGAGACTGTCTTGCTCTTGTTTCAGGACAGATGAGGAAGAGAGGGCAAACTGCAAGAATGGGAGACAAGGGGAGAGGAAACCCGTGATTGTTTCTTTCCTTACATTCTATTGTCCGGCCTTGAATTCAGCATTGCCAGCACCTTGGCTCTCTATCAAGAGAAGGGGCTTATGGAAGAGTGCTGCTCACCAAAAGGTGTCTATTTAGCTGTTAAAGGTTGGTACCAGCACGTGAAGGCAGGTTTAAGTCCAAAGGAAGAATCGTTGCCTCTGCAGCACATTGAACTCTGCCCCTCGAGGAAACTGACCCTTGATCAAGCAAGACTGCCCCTAAATCGAGGCCATGCCAGCCTCCAGTCACACACCCATGGGTTTACCCAGGTGTCAGCCTGACTTGGGCACCTGCATAATCCATCACCACTTAGAGCATCCTTCACCTTACACATGCATCCAACTGCTGTTGTTGCAGCTAGACAAGCACTCCTAAACCACTCATCATAATTAAGACCTAAAAGGGAGCTGCTTTCAGAACACCTTACCCTGGTAGAGCAGAGAGAGTGCTGCCTCCTGCCCAAGACGGTCATGTGAACTTGTCCACTGCAGATTAATAAGCGAGCACAGGTAAACCCATGCTGAAACCCTGCATCTTGAGGACTCTGTTCCTATTAGAGAGTGTCAATTTGCAAACACGGTTTGATTCTGTAAGAAGGTGGTGTGGTGATGGAAGAGAGACAGATGCCAGCCGTACCTAGAAGTTCACGTCAGATTAGTATGTAAGCACATGTAACTTCATGCTTATCTTGCTTATTGGGTTATTTGACACCCACTGAATCAGAATTTTTAGGGTGTGTGGTAGTTACATAATTTCATGCCAAATTTCAGGTATATAGAAGTGTGGGGGATAGTATTCAACTTGTCAATGATGGTACCTCCTTGTGGGCATGACCTTCTCATAAAGGGGGTCCTGGGAACCTCCCCCACCTCGGCCATCACCTTCCTGCTGGCTGACCCTGACTACTGTCAGAGCCCTGCAACACTACCACTACCAATGGATCCATATGATTTCACACCCACCAACCCGTGCCATTTCTACATTTGGCATCATTTCTTATGACTGCGTGAGCCTGACCTTAAGGACTTAAGGATTTGAGTTGGACTGGGCTGGGATGTTTTCTTGATATACAATCACTTCTTGATATAAAGCTCTTTCTTGCACATACATGAGTGTCCCTGGATTTGTTTCTGTAGTCAACCTGGCCTAGCACGGGGTGGATCCAGAAATCAAGTTTATCAGGTGTCATTTGTCAAAAATGTTAATAACTACTGTTCCTGTAGAAGAAGAATCAGGGAATGGCTATTGAGAAGCCACAGAAAGAAGCTACCCATCCAACGAAATCTACATCCATGGTCCTAGTAACACCCTTGGGTGCCCTTCCTATGCTAGCAGAGCCCTGGTGGTAATAGTGTGAGTGTGTGTATACTACCCTGGTCCCTGCTATAGAAATGCCAAAGACTTGTCTCTTTAAAACTAACTGTTTGTCAAAGCAATGCTATTCCTATTTCTCATCTACATTAGGTTAATTAGGCTTGCAGGTAAGCCTGAAAACATAATCCTTATTTATAACCCTGTCATTGGTAGGAACACTATGGATTCAGTAAACGTCTAGGATGGGTAAGCCTAGGGCCCAAACCACCACTTTACTATTGCCACAGTTTTATTGGCACTTACACCACATATCACACAATTCCATAGTTCAGTCATATCAAGAAGAGTGATACAATCATTACCCAAATCAATTTTAGAATATTTTCTCCTCCTACCCCATGGTTAAATCACTTATCACCATCAGTTCTAGAGAGTGCTACCTCCCCACTCCCACATACATTGTCTGCTCCCTCAACCACCACCCCAGTCCCCCACCCCCACCCCTATCTCCTTTATAAATCTTTGTATCAGTTCTTATCTCTAAGCCTTTATTCCATTGGTGGTGCACACACTGGAAAACCCAACAGACACAGTAAAAAACAGAAAAAAATATAAAGTGGTCAGGATAAAATAATTATAATACAGAGATTAAAAATACAAAAGAGTAGGTAAGAAAGAAAAGACCAAAAAGATATTTAAAAAGCCAGGGAAGGAATTTTTGTCATGGAACAAGCAAGAAATACTTGCACCTAGAAGAATCTCATGGGGATCTGCCAGCGGCTTAATCAGGCTAGATACTCTGCAGATGGGTTTGGGGGTCCTACTGTCCTCCATGGCCTTTTTCAAATTGGGTGTTTGCCATTTAGGCTCTGATACTTTTCCATTTGCCATATTTGGATTTTGTTATTGTCATCTTTGGATCACACAAGCTGGTGCGCTTCTTTCACATGGACTTAGTTAACTCCTTGCTTAGATGGCTTCTTGTTTGAATAAAAGCCTTTAAGATGCCAGGCTCTATTCCAATTGAGAGCTGGGCACCGTCTGCTCTCTTCATCACACTTTGCCATAGTATGCTTATCTTCAGTGATGAAGGTGAGTATCGAGCAGGGCCATGCTATCAGAACTCACTGTTTCTGGATTGGGTCTGGAGTTCATTGGGGCCCAGAATCCATCTGCTTGTCCCTGGGATATGCATGACTCAGGTTTATTTTTGTGGTCATAATATGACAAATTAAAAACCCTTAAGAATAACTACTCCAACAACAGAAACCAACCAATAGCAGAAAACCAGAGACAAACAAACAAAAACAAGCAAACTAAAGGCAGGGAAACAAAATTCCCATTGAAACAAAAAAGTGCCACTGTCCATTGGTGGTGTTATATGCCATCATAGGGACCCTATAGGACCGAGTAGAACTGCCCCATAGGGGTTCCTGGGGTTAAGTCTTTCTGGGAGCAGATTCCCCAGGTCGTTTTCCCTGCAGACCCACTGGTGGGTATGAATCACCAATCATTTGGCTGGTAGCTGAGTTCTTAATCACACCACCAGGACTCCTTAGACACAATAAACCCCCCCCAAAATCCAAACACACTGCCATCAGCTCGCTGCCAACTCATAGCAACCCTATAGAACAGGGTAGAACCACCCCTGTGAGTTTCTGAGACTGTGTATTAGTCTGGGTACTTTAGAGAAACAAATCCACAGAAATTGATGTATAAGAGAGAGTTTTATATAAAGGTTAAGCGCACATCAAGAAAACATCCCAACCCAGTGCTGCCCAAGCCCAGAAGTCCAACATTGACCCATTAACCTCTATGTCCAACACCAATCCACAAAGTCCTCCTCCATCTTACAAAACACACTATGATGCAGACTGCTGGAGGAAAATGGAGTCAGTGAATGTGTAAGCATCTCCACGCTGGCAGGGGTCTCCACACGGCTGCTCCAGCACCGAGGGCTGTATGGGGTAGGTCCATGTGGCTTCTCCTTGTGGATGTCTTGCAGGAAGTGAGCCTTGCCAGCTGAAGCATGGAGCTGGCTAAAGCAGCTGCACCCTGGTCCTACCATCAGCAAGCAAGAGACCCGAGACCTCAAAAGCCCAGGTTCACCAACCCGTTCATCTCTCCACCCTTCAATTAAACCCACATGTGTTTATCGTCTAGGTTGGCACAATAAACTAACTACCTCAGACTGTAACTCTTTAGAGGAGCAGAACCCCTTTATCCTTCTTCCCCAGACACCTGACATAGAGGTTCAATAGAGAGGTTCAATATGTTAGGCTCAGAAACCAACCAACCTGTTTTCTTTCCTTACTTTAAGTGTCTTCAAGGTGCAGTGCAGTTTTATGGAATAGCTTTGGAATTCAGTCATGTTAGTTGATGCAATTTTTCATGAAACCTGAAGGGGCTTCAAAAAGATCATGGGAAAATGGAACTGAAAGATCATGGAATTCTCCCACTAACTCTTTGAGGCCCCCACATGCTTATTACATGACAATGTCAGGTGCTGTTCTAATGAAAATACCTCACACGGTGAAGTGTCAACTAGGGCCACTCAGAGAAAGAACCAGCCACCGGTGCTTTGACTCTGCCAAAGTCCAGGTGCATGACTCCAGGGACAAGAACTGCTGGCGGTTCCTCTGGAGACTGGGCATCCTAATAAAATGTAGCCATTTTGGACCCATAGGAAGTGAAATCCACTTTAGTGGCCTGGCCTAAGCACTGTCCCTTGGTTTATATGTTTATTTCTATGACACATTCGATGTGCCAAAATACCCTACCAAAAAATTGCTGGCAGCACAGTGGACTCCTAAGTCGGGCTCCCAGGGGATACAGAGCAAAAGCCTAGAAGGGTATTGGGAGCCTTCGGATCACAAGAGCTCGATAAAAGCAGAGCTCACAGCTAGCTATAAATAGTGTGCCCAGTGACCCTAACCAGCTCTCCTCTCCACTGGGGCTGCTCCAACCGCGTTCTCTTTCGGATACATGAAAGCAACTGAAAGGATTGTGTTCCCGGGAGCTTTTTGGTTGCCCTGAGTGTGTCAAGGGACTTTGCTGTTTCTAATTATCTCCCTTTATGTTCAGGCCGAGACTTGTTAATACAATAAACTGGCGCTTCCAGGATGCGCTCACAACACAGAAACATCTCAAGGTGTTTTACAAGCAGAAGATCATGTTAAATCAAATCAAATACCAATTAAAGATTAACAGGGGTGTTAGAGAGCTGTTATCATGGTCCAGCAAGGACTCCTGGGATGGCCGGTGTTTCCTCCCAGCTGCTGCAGCTCAGCTCCCTTCCAAATGGCTATTTGGGGAAGTATTGGATGCAGCAGTCTCTGCGTGAGCCAAAGATCCCAGGCTAGCAAGGTTGCAAAGATGTTGATGGCCATCCCAGATGAAGGCCCTGCTGTTTCGAATGAAGACACTGAGGTCTTGAGAGAGGCGACCCAGCATCAAGAATTGAAGCCACATGGAATGTTCCAAAGAGCCCCTAGTCATTCGGCTGCAACCCTCTACTGAAGTGAAATTACTTGACATGGCCCCTCTATCCAGTCTTTGTAACTCCTATCCAAAACAAGGTGTAGAGGACTCTAACCTAAGGATGGATCCGTTTTGCCATTCTGCTGGATATGAAGTGAGCCATTTCCAAAGCAGGAAGAGAGAATCCCGCAACCCTCAAGAGAGAAGAGCCACCAGCCGAGCACGTGGAAATGCTGTGTGAAGTTACAGCGGCAGCGGCAGTAGAGACCAAGGAGCCAAGGAGGCAGGAGAGATGACACAACAGAGAGAGGGTCTTCCCTGCCCTCTGAATGAATACAGCTGAGACCTTTGGGCAGGACGCTGGCTTGCACAGTGCAATGTGAAAGGAGCTATGTAACCTTGGCCCAGTAAGGCAGAACCCAAGAGACAGTGTGGCTGAAAGACTGAGGACCAGAGCAACATACATGTCAGCATGGTCGAGAAGAGGTGATGATGACAAAAGAACTATAATCTTATCATTTTTCCACCCATGAATGTTCCTAGTAGATGTCTACAATTGCGGGTGTTGTCTGTGTGGTCACTGCAACAGATTATCGAACTCAGAAGAGAAGTAGAGCACCTTGGGAGGGACGGTTGGTACCAGGATATGATTAAGAAGGAGGTAGGGCAGGGGACAAAACTGGTGATACAGTGTGGGATTTGTGCCTGATCTGATCCCGCAATACCGAGGCAAAACACTAAGGGGGTGCAACAGAACAGCAAGGGAACGGAGCGGTGAGGTCCCCAGGGAATGCCGAAGGTGGACTTTGGGGCCAGGGGTTGGTGCCCCAACAGACTGGATTGGAAAACACTCCTAAAAGCCAACAAACAGTCC
>NW_022111310.1:20845030-20854808 GCF_000313985.2 Echinops telfairi
GGAGATGTCGGACAGGGCAAGATATGACAAAGTAATAATTTATAAAATATCAAGGATTCATGAGGGAGGGGGCAGCAGGGAGGGAGGGGAACAATGAGGAGCTGATGTTAGGGACTTAGGTGGAGAGCAAATGTTTTGAGAATGATGAGGGCAATGAATGTACAAATGTGCTTTACACACTTGATATATGGATGGATTGTGTTAAGAGTTGTATGAGCCCCTAATAAAATGATTTAATAAAAGAAGGAGGAGGAGGTAGGGTGGAAGCATGCCTGACCTACACCTCATCAGAATCCTTATCTGCCTCATCACCATGCCCCTTGGGCAGATGGGAATTGGACTCTCCTTCCCTTTTTTTGTAGCTGGAGGAGGTCAGACTCCATCTGGATCTTTGTCACTAATGCCTATAACCCTTTCTCTGGTCTCCTTTTGCAGAAGGCCAAATTGTAGTCTCCACAAATGTATGTCTGGTGGAATCTCCGAAAGTGAACTTATTTGGAAGAATGGTTTAATGAGTGATGATCTTGAATTTGGGGTGGGCAAGGAATTTAGTCACGTGTTTTCTATTAGAGAGGCAGAAGCATGTTTGAAATAGATGGACGCAGAGGAGATGGTGTGGCTCCAGGGGCAGAGATGAGAGTGATGGTTCTATAAGCCAAGGCACACCAAGGATTGTCTGCAACCAGCAGAATCTAGGAGAGAGGAGTCAAGCAAATTCTGCCTTAGAGTCTCCAGAGGGAATCCACCCTGGCAGCACTTTAGTGCCATATGATTGGCCTCAGACACTGAGAGAGAGCGTATGTCCGTAGTTGGAAGCCAGCAGATTGGAGTCACCTGGTAAGGCAGCCACTGAACGCATCTTATCTCTTCTACATGCTGAGTAACTACTTCTTCAAGACATCTTTAAGTATGGCCAACAGTCTGTGTGTGTGTGTGTGTGTGTGTGTGTGTGTGTGTGTGTGTGTGCAGGCGTGTGTGTGCAAGTCTTCTTGATGAAACTTTTAGGTAGAATTGACCTTGACCTTGTTGTTCCCAAGTGTACATACCATATCAAATTCATCTCACAATCTAGCGTTTTACTGCAGTTCCTTTTCGCTTTTCATCATCAGACTCTGAGTTCATCTTGAGCCAAAGACTATGTTGCATTCATTTCTGAGCCCCAGAATCAATCACACTCTTGGCTCTTTCAGCTGCTTAGGAAATGCAAGCATAAAACAACACATCTTTGTTGCCTGAATTCCTTCCCACTAGAGAACCCATGCCCTCTATTCCTTCACGCCCACCCACTGACCTCTCAACACCCAAATTGGACTCCACTGAACACAAATCCAGAGATATTCAGGCCCAGAAAGGTGACATTATATTGTCAAAGATACAGCATCAACCATGGGGTTAAATATATCTAGGCGTATACACAGATTTGGCCACTTTCAAGAAAGTGACCTCTCTGAGCTTCAGGTGAGACCCTTGACCTCTGAAATGCAGGCAAATGGTCAATACACTCAATCTGGAGAACAGCCCCTTGGGAGAAGCAGGGGATGCCACCATTGCCATTTTGCAGATTAAAACTTTGGAACCAAGAAGAGTGAATTGCTTAGAGTTGCAGGGATAGCAAGTGTCAGTACGGGATTTCAGCCCAGGGATGTCTAACCCCGAGTTCTTAAATACTTCATTATACAGAATATCAGGACTCACCACTGCCCTACAAGATCTGTTCCCATCCATGTTTTAAGGGATAAAAATTATTCTATTATTTTCAGGAATGAGCCTCTCCCTCACGCAAAACAGCACACATCCTTGTATTTATTTTGTTCCCGCTCCAGACTCCTTGGGAGGCCTCTAAATCCATATCTAATACTGTCTCCTCAAGTCTCAGCTGGTTTGAGACACTGTGAATCCTAATACTGGGAGTATGACAACAAATGCCTTCTGTCTCAGCCAGCGTCTTTCAATTACAGATCACTCTCTCCGTTTGCAAGCGCTTCCCTTCAGATGCAGACATCTTGCCGTCTGGCGCTAGTTGGAGCGGAGAGGAAATAGGGTGGGAGGGGAGAGAGGCAGAAATGGGGGAGAAGGAAAGGATTAAATACATCGCAGCACCGTTCTGGGGGGCCTTCTCTCCTGGCCCTATGGACTGGTATCCGAGGAGGTAAATGAATTCAGGTGAGATACAGTCACCTGGACATGGTCCAACCTTCAACCTCGACAACAATAGTGGATGAAATTAAGAGAAAGAGACATGACATGGCTCCAGGAGCAAGGTACTGGCAGAACCAGGAAACCTGACTCCTCACCCAGTGCTTTGCAGCATCCAGGGGGGTGACACACAGTGCCATGGAGTTGATTCCGCATAGAAACGTCCCGTGTTAGCCACTAAAACTGCTCCATACAATTTCCTTGGTTGGAATCTTTCAAGAATCTGATAGGTTTCAAGGTCAGCCTCTGCAGTACTCATCCAGCACCAATGGTTTGTGAAGAGGGCAGGAGACCCAGAAGGCATCGACAAAGGAGAAGACAAACAGAAAACATAAAGATAGGAGCAGAAAAGATGCGAAAGAACACCGAAAGCCAGAGGTCATATAATTGTTGGTGTCAGGTGCTTGGCGCCTGCTCGGACTCAGAGCAACCCTGTGTATAACAGAATGAAACCCTGCCTGGCCCTCACAATAGTTGTTATGTTTGAGCCCGTTGTTACAATACAGAGCAGGAAAGAGACAAACAGAAAAAAAGAGGTAAGAATACGTCTATGGCAGACAAATGCACTCATGCACAGGGTTAGAGAGCTCTTTTATCATTCCGTCATTAAAATGCCTGGCTGGCTCCCTCTTCTTGAGTCCATGAAATGCTGGTCTCCTCTGCCCAGGACTCCCTCCACCCAGCCCTTTGCCTCCAGGGATGCCTTCTGCTTGTACTGCGCTTCCTTTCCCCCCTCACCCCTCCTGGAGAAGGCTTGGCTCAATTCACCCAGTCTTTTAGGATTTCAATTCAATTTGGAAACCAGTTTGTCCACTCTTTCCAAGGCCCGCTTTTTCTTCCAGCATCCTCTAGGACCAAACACGCACTAGCTCCTCTATGCTGTTATTCATCACAATGAACCACCTGTCTTTCACTGCCACTCTCCTCCCCTCAACACTGTACACTTCCAGATTGGGTTTGCCTTATTTTACACCGACCACACCTACTCTAGGAAGACGAGTACAATGCACACTCACTGTATGGCCTGATGAATGAATGAATGAATGAATGAATGGGCAAACCAGCAAAACACCTTTTCAAAGGAAACCACACACCCCTACCCCTGCTATCAAGTGGATTCTGACTCGTGGCAACCTGTAAGGACAGGGTAGAATTCTTGTTGTGAGTTTCCTAGACTCAAACTCTTTACAGAAGCAGAAAGCTTCATTTTTCCACCCCAGGAGCCACTGGTGGCTTCGAACTTGCAGTTAGTAGCCCAACGTGTGGCCAAGAATGACGCAAAGCCTGCATCAGTGGATTAAAGAGAAAAATGAGCAGAGGAATTGGGCGCTAGTCGGTAGAACTGGTTGGCTCTGTAGCCTGGGTAAGTTAGTCATCACCAATGGGCAAGAGTTCACAGGGTTCACACTAGTCCTGGCAAATGACCGTTGTCACCAATGGTCATTACCCGCCTGGAAAACAAGGATGAACTAAGGGCTGAGAAGACCTTTCGCAACATAAGGGACCAGGATAATTTTTAATCTAATTGGCAGCATTTATCAAATACTTCATGGTGTAGTAATAATTATGGCAGTTCAAAACCACTAGACTGCTAACCATGAGGTTGGCAGTCCCAAACCACCAGCTGCTTCACAGGAGAAAGACTAGGCTTTCCACTCGTGCAGAGGTACAGTCTTAGACCCCCGGCAGCAGTCCAACCTGCCCTCTTGGGTCGCCATGAGTCAGACTTGGCTTGATGCCATTGAGTTTTGGCTGACCAAATTCAAACCCATGGAGAAAAGCGTTGATTTAGACTCAGGTGTTGGAGTAGAAACTGCTCCACAGGACATCTGTGACTGTATTATGGAAGCAGACCGCCAGGTCTTTGTTCTGTGGCAATGCCAGGTGGGCACCAATTGTCAACCTTTAGGTTAGTAGTCCAGTGCTAACCATTTGTACCACCCAGGGGCTTTATGGACAACCTATCAGGTGTCAAGCATAATGGAAGGCACCGATGATACAGCTCTCCCTGCAGAGATAGATACAGCCAGTCATGATTTAAAAAGCACATCCAGGATTTGATAATATCTGTGTTCTAAGTTATATGCCATGGTGATATTTTGTCTGGAAGGATCAAAGAAAGCTTCAAAAGGGTGGTGACATTTATTCTAGCCAGGCTTGGAAGGACAGTTGTATTAGGCAGAGCTGGGCTGAGATGACCCTCTGGGCTGAGGAACTAGCAGTGGCGAACAGGCCGAGACCAATCCGAACTCGCTGCCCTCAAGGCAATGCCGACTCCTCGAGGCCCCTGTGAGTTTCTGAGGCTGTCACTGGGGAAAGGAGTGGAAAGCCCCCGAGCTGGTGGAAATGTGCAGGCAATGGATTCGGAATGGGAATCCGTGAAATCATGAAATTGGAGGCAGGTTTGGTCAAAATTTCCAGCAGCCACTAGGAATTGGAACAGTGGCTGGAGCAATGGCGGAGTGGGCGTGGCCCCAACAGGCCTGATGGAGCAGAGTGCAAAGGCTTATGCTAAAGCTTGTGTCTATAGGATCTCCCTGAACCATCAGCACATACACACATGTATGAGTGTAGGTGTGTGTGTATCTGTTTATATGGAGTCTCTGAGTGGCATAAACTTGGCTACTAACTGATAAATTGACAGTTTGAATCTACCCAGAATATTTCAGAAGAAAGGCCAGGCTTCCAAAAGGCCACTGCCATGAACAACGTTATGGAGTGCAGTTTTCCTCTGACCGACGTAGTGTCGCTGTGAGTTAGAATCACAAATACAGACACATAGATAGGTGGCGCCAAGTTGACACCAACTCACGGTGGCATCATGTGCAGCCCAATGAAATACCCTCCAAGCCTCCAGCTTGCTGCCATGTCCAAGTGCATCTCTGTGACTATTGTGCCAATCCATTGTCTCTCTTGACCCTACGGGGCTTCTGTGTCATCAAGCATGAAGTCCTCTTCCAGTAATTGATCCCGCCTCATGGCATGTCCACAGCAAGCAAGGGAAAAAATGCTCTGTTGTGATCAATACAATTTTCATTGACTGATTTTCAGAAGTGGATCACCAAGCTGTTTTTCCTAGTCTGTCTCATTCTGGAAGCTTCTTGGATCAAACCATGCATGACTCTGATTTGAAATATCAATGGTCTCATTTCCAGTGTCATCACAGCACACATGCCACCACAGTATGACAAAGTGACAAGTGGTGGAAACACACACACACACATACATATACATGTATGTACAGACAGTTTTAAATCCATAAACTAAGGGCACAAAACACAGAGAGACTAAGCAGTACGTGCACAGTCAGTAGGCAGGACCATCAGGCCTCTCCATTTCCTAAGGCAATGCTTTCAAGAGCTGTGCGACACCTCTCCACTGTCAGGCTAAGAAGTTGAGAATGTATCATGAAGCCAAGAGAGCGCTATCAAAGTCATCTGAGCAAATGACTCCCCCTAGCAAATGCTTTCGGAGAATGACTCTGGTGCCCCTTGTACCCTCACAGCCTTTGGATGACTCCTGCTTTCCCATTTCTAGTTAAGCACCCTTCTGGAGTGAGGAAGTTCAGATGCACACAGCCCCCTAAACTCCCAGAGGAGAACAGGGTAGACCCGCCCCTCTGACAAAAGCAGAAGCCCCCCTTTCCTCCCAGGGAGGGATTTATCAGCTTGGCATCAGCAGCTCTGTCCAGCAGCTTGCCTATCCAAGGCTGGTGGCTGAGGCGGGGGTGGGTTAATTAGCTGGTGGCTGAGGCGGGGGTGGGTTAATTAGCCGAGAGAGGGAAGAGTGAAGGCCTTTCTGATGGAAGAAAGAGAGACCCCAAGAAGGTTCATAAATCCCAAGCCAAGGACCCAGGGAGAGGATCTGGCTGGACCGGGAGGGCAGAAGGGGCTGTGTGTGCAGTCTGGGTGAGGGAAAGAGGGAAATCTCTCTCTCTCTCTCTGGCTTTCTAACCCACCCACCCCCCACCCCCACTTTTGGGTCCAAAAGTAACAGAGAGGGATGGAATCTGGTGGACCAGAATGCCTGGGGCTAGATCCTTTTTCTAGTGTGATGGGAAGTCAGGGACCCTCAGCTCGGTCAAGTGCACCTTTACCACTTGCTGCAGCTCAGTTTGAGGGGGAAGCGATAGAAACGCTTGCTGGCTTTGGAGCGACTATTTGAGCTTAAATCTTTAATCTGTGAGATTTACTAAATCTATGATTAGGGCAAGTTGCTTTACCTCTCAGTGCCTCAGTTTCATCATCTGCAAAACTAGGAACATACCTTCTACTTTGAAGGTAAACAAAACAGGCTAAATGCTTGGCCTGTCATCGATGCTCAGTAAATAGCAGCTGTCCTCCCATCCCTTTCATTTTAATCCCTACCCCCCTTTCATTTTAATTTTCAGAGGGGCCTCAGTTTCCCCCTATGAAACTTACAATGTTTGGCTTATGACTTGTACAGGTTTTTTGAGCACTGGTTTCCCCCTGGATATCTGAGGCGGGTGCTGGAAAGAAACAAAACTACTTTAAAATCAACATTGGAGGGAAGCTCACTTAGGAAGGAGGGCTCAAAAGTGCTCTTTGCAGAGGACAAGAAGGTAGGGCTGGGCTAACTGAGGATGGAATCACAAGGGACACATAGTTCAAATGAGCATAAGTTAGGCTTTTCTCAGAGTCAGAGATAACTGGATGTCTTGGTAGTGAGTGAGCTCCCCAACACTGGGGGAAGGCAAGCAAAAGTTGGACAATAATCTGAGATGACGGTTCTGAAAGAATTCAAAACATTTGTCGGGGGATGCAGGGTTTTACTTTGAAAGCCATGGGAATATCCGTTGTGGGCATCCTAGAGCAGGGTGCTTCGGAGTATCTGTCACTGATATTCTCCCAACTCATGAAACTCTCACAACAACCCATGTTGTAGATCAGAAACTCAAGATGCTGAGGATTTAAGGTGCCAGCCCCAAGTTGTGTGCAGACAGTCAGAGGCAGTGCATGGACAGGAGCCTGGTGCGTCTAACTCCAAAGTCCCTCTCTTTGTGCTTCACAGTGAACTCCCATCGCTGGTGGTACACCTGCCGAGCCTGACTTATTGATTGCGGCTGTCCCTTCCTTCCTCCCCACCCCTTGTCTTCACCACCTCACCTGCTCCCCCACATGTATTTACGCTGAGCTGCCTGGTAACAAATGGCTCGTTACCATGTGGAGGGCGACAGCCAGGCGATTAGTGAAATTTGTTACCCATGCGTCTCAGAACAAAATTAAATTAAAAGTGCTGCTTCGCTGTCAAGATAAGGGCCAAGCTGCTGAGATAATTTTTCACTCTCAAACACTCAATTACCCAGTGAGGCTGGATCAGATACAATCAAAGGAGAGAAAAAAAGAAAAAGAATGTAAAAAAAAGAGAGAGGACCTCCAGAAACAGATGTAAGAGTTGTCATCGTTCTCTCTTGGGCTAGGGATGTTAAAGAGACTGTTGTCATGGTGAGGGGGCTGGACCACATGTGGCAGGAAAGTGAGTGGGGCCTGCGGCTACATTCTATAATGAGGGTGACACTCTCTCCATCACCTCTGTCCCTGCTATGAGCTCGGAGGGCAGTGTTTCCCCCACTGAGTTGCTTCAACACTTGCCTACCTGGAACTGGTCTTGCCTAACCCATGCTTGCCCCTGTTCATGCCAGCTTCCCATAAAGCTAGAATGCTCATCTTATCACACAAATCTGGAAACATCACTCCTTTTTGGAAGCCCTTTGATGGCTTCCCATCGTCAAAATGCATTCCAAGTTTTTTACCCAGGGTCACTTCTCCTTCTGGGTGTGTCCTTCAAATTTTACATTACAATGAAATGAACCAAACATAGCCATTGTTCCATTTTTGTTCAATAATCACTTTTTGAGGTCCTAAAGTATGTTGGGATCTACAAGTTCTTGGGTAGTACAAATGTTTAAGCCAGAAGGTTGGTGGTTCAAATCCAGCAGTAGTGCCTTGCATGGCAGCCTGGTAATTTGCTCTCAAAAGGTCACAGCCTTGAAAGCCCTATGCAGTATTTCTACTACGAGCATCTAGGTTGGCCTGAATCAGAATCGACAACAACTTAAAGCACTAACAACAGTATGCTTGGCATTCTGCTCAGTCTCTGTCATTGTCCACCTTTCCCTCTATCTGAAACAACTGCCTTCTACCTTCTCCACCTCAACAAAATCATCTGTTCTTTGAACTCATCTTAGATCTCTGTCTCTGCACCAGGCCTCCCATGAGTCCACCGACTGGTCAGTTGTCCTTCTCTGTACCATCATTCACTATGTCTATCTCTAGACCTCAGCACTGCTCACACTCCATTGCAAAGGGCCCTTTCATTGCCTCCCTTACCATATTTTGAGACTTGTAAGGGCAGAGATTGGGTTCCACTTACCTCGGTACTTCCAGGGCTCACAGTGGCACCTTTGGGCACAAGTCTTGTAGACACAAACTACCTTGAACTTAAGTGGAACAAATGTGGCTGGATATCAGATATCAGAGGAGTCTTTTCTCCTTGCTTCCTTCCCAATCAAATGCATCTCTTTTAGAAAATCAGCTTGTTGGACAGACCCTGCACATAGTCCATTGTGGTCTATGCACTTTTCTCTGGCTAATTTCTCATGTTGACTTCTGGGCCTTTGTTTGTCATCTGTCTTCATTCAGATTTTCTGCTCTAACTCATCCACCAGCTTGACCCTGGTGATATTTGAAATACTGTTGGTGCGACATCAAGCATCGTAGTGGTATGTAAGTCACAGCAGAAGGACACACTGGCAGATGGTGATGCACAGGTGCAGCAATGGACTCAAACATACCAAGGATGATCAAGGTGGTGCAGGGCTGGGCAGCACTGTGGTCTGTGATACATAAAGTGACTGGATGGGAACAGACGATGCATATGCTTACGCCCTAACTCTATGTTCTTTCCGCCACAGACACATGGCTCGTTCTTCATCACCTTATTTTTTGTTTGTTTGTGTTTTAAGTCTTACAATTAGAATTACAGAACAGCAGGGTCAAGGATATGATAAAATTATTATCATTTTTACTAGAAAGACACTAAGATGCTGGGAGTTGATGGATCTAGTAGTCCCCATTTTTTATTTTCCTCTCCTCTCCAAATAATTCAAAATTGCTCCCACCAGGGCAAGGGCTATCGGTCTTTTCCATCTATGTGCAAATCCTTGGGGCAGGGATTGTAATGGTAGCTGCACCTGGGGATCTTTAACCAAAAACAGATGTCCAGGCTCTCCTCCAAATCCATTAACTCAAACTTGGTAGGTTGAGGGCCAACAACTGGTATTAATTTTTAAAGCACAAGTACATTTGCTAAATAGATAGGATTGAGAATCAAGAACAATTGCCCTTTTGTCAAATCAGCATGCTTTAAGGACACAAGAGGGGAAGATCATTCTTATGGTCCAAGACCTTTACCACCAGGATATTTACTTTATATAAAAAATGATTTGTACATGGCTTTATCGAGACCTCTATAAATGCCCTTTTCCTCCCAGCTCTTTCCTCTATTTCCCTTGATTCTCCTCCTGTCCCACTATCATGCTCAGTCCCCACCAGGATTTCAG
>NW_022111310.1:20855734-20865463 GCF_000313985.2 Echinops telfairi
AGGGAGAATGGGTAGGAAAGAGGGAACCGATTACAAGGAACTATATGTGACCTCCTCCCTGGGGGACAGACAACTGAAAAGTGGGTGAAGGGGGATGTCAGACAGGGCAAGATATGACAAAATACCAATTTATAAACTATCAAGGGGCTCATGAGGGAGGGGGGAGCGGGGAAGGAGGGGAAAAACGAGGACCTAATGCTGGGGGTTTAAGTGGAGAGAAAATGTTTTGAGAATGATGTACAAATGCGCTTTACACAAATGCTGCATGTATGGATTGCGATAACAGTTGTATGAGTCCCTAATAAAATGTTTAAAAAAAATGATTTGTCTGTTACTGTCCAGTTGTGAAATATTTTGTTTCCTTTACATCATCGTGGGGTACTAGCCCCACAATCAAATGGGTCCAAGAGGCGGTTGTGCAATTGAGAGGTAAATTAAAGAGACATCAGACAAAATAAAGCATGCAAGTGCTCACCTTCAAGAGCCAGGTCCATGCAAGAGCAGATATTTACTTTTGATTCTTATTTATCCTCACCCCTTCCCCAACTAGGTAAGAGATCAGTCACACGGTTGTTTAAATGAGTACTAAACAAGAAAAGGATGGCATTTTTCAAAACTTCAAAATATTTTAAAGATATTACAGAGCTCTGAGATTTAGCTAACCTAGCTACTGAGACATGGCCACACCCCTTCCTCTAGCCCCCACTCACTCTGTGTATGAAATGGGTAGACCTGATGCTATTTATCTATTGCTTACCACCCACATGGAAGAAGCACACCAGCCTATGCAACCACGAGGTGTCGAAGGGATGAGGTATAAGGCATCATCAGAACAAAAAATCTTACCACAGTGAATGATGGGGGAGTGCGGAGTGGAGATCCAAAGCCCATTAGTAGGCCACTGGAGATCACCTTCACCTAGGAACTGTGCTAAATGCTTTACTCGGATCCTTTCATTTCAAACTCAAACCACTCTTGGAAGAACAAACTATGGGTATCACCACTATACAACTGAGCAAAGTAAGGATCAGAGGGTTAGAATGGTTTTCCTACGATCACACTGCCAGAGCTAGTAACTAGGTGTGTCTGACTTCAAAGATGATACCTTGACCACTGCCCACTGGGCTGCCTTCAGGGCATCCACTCACTTCAAATCCCTTTTGAGAACAGACAGGGTATCAATAATAAACAAAAAGATAAGTAAACAGATATGTACATAAGACTTGGCAATTTATGCACATAGTTTTAATGGATCATTTTATTTATCCTCTAAAGCAATCACTGTTGTTTGTAAATTCTGCCATTCTTTAAATATAATTATTCACAATTATCTGGCTACATAATATTCTATCGAAGTTGATGCATGTTAATTTACTTAGCCAGTCCCTTATTGTTGGACATTCAGGCTTCTTTCTAATTTTTCAACATTACAGATAATGCTACAATGACTATCTTCAGGGCCAGAGCTTCATGAAGAATGTGTAGTGTCATGGGAAAAATATGGCTGGGATTTAATGTCTAGTGAAAAATATCGAATGCAAGTATGTGTGTTGATTACAGTTAGAGTGCTGGGAAAGAGTATGCATGTCAATAAGAAGAGAGAAGGAAGTGGGAAGCCCTCACAAGGTGGACAATATAGAGCCCACAACCCCAGGGGACGAATAACAGAAATGTGGGTGAAGGGAGACAATGGACAGTATAAGACATGAAATAACAACAATATCAATATCTGATCAAGGATTCATGTGGGTGAGTGGGTGGGTGAGGGAGAGGGGAAAAGAGGAGCTGATACCAAGGGCTCAAGTAGAAAGGAAATGTTGATGGGAACTATGTAAAAGTGTGTTAATGCAATTGAATGATGGATTATTATAAGATTTGTAAGAGCCCCTCAATAAAATGATTAATAAAATGAGGGAAAAAAACAGTCGTGAAGCATGTGCAAGCCCCTTGCTTGAAATAGTGGGAGCAGCAGAAGCACTAGAAGCTGCAATACCAAGCCCATGACCCAGAGTGGAGGAGCAGCATGGAGACCAGGAAGCAGAGCAGTGGGTGGGCTGGCTTACTGGACCACCAGGTAAAGCAGAAGATGAAGGATCACAGGGCCGAGAGGCCAGAGAACAGAGGAAGCAGATTTGCCATCATGACTGAGAAAAGTGGCTACAAAAAAAAGAACTGTATCCTTAACATTTTGTAACTCTTTAGCTTCCCCAATACACTACTTGAACCAGGTTGAGTGCACTGTGTATGTAAAACCCTGTGGAAAACACTGTGTGCCTACTAACTAAATAACAAAGCAACTTTATAAAAGAAAAAATAAAAAGAAGGAGAGCTCTTATAGGAAATGTTCTCATGGGGACCAAGAGATAGGAGTCCTAGATTTTCAGTGCAGCACAGAGTGGGTTTGGCTCAGTGACGTGTAGTAGTGTGCATCACTGTGCTTACAGAGTGGGCACACTGTCAGGGACAGACCTCTCAAGTCCACATGCATGACAGTTTCATGCCTTTGAGCTGTGGACTCTTGTTTTGTTCACTTGGAACACTTTCAGGGGCTGGATTGTACTGAAGTATTGGGCACAGGATGATGAGGGTGAGGGCTTCAAAGAGTTCATGGATTATTGGAATTCAAAGACAGTGGAATTCCCCCATGAATCTTTGGAAACCCTTTTTGGTACAATTTGGACCCTCAGCCTCTTCAATCTCTAGTCCCCCATCCTCTCAAGAGGGTATCCTACTCCTCTCAAGCCTTTGTTTCTCACCCAGGGGAGAATGAGTTATAAAATGGGCCCCAAGGTTTCCATACCCTGTTCACACGCTCCATAATGACCCCCACTTAGGTGTGGATGGCACTTTAAACATGATGGGATAGCATGCATTCCCGTCATTTGGTTACATTATATGCAAAAAGTGAAGGGATTTTTCAGATGTGCTGATCGCCTCAAATAGATTGACTTCAAGATAATCAAAAAGCATTTCATGGAGGGCCTGGTCTAATCCCTTAATCCCTCTAAAATAAATAAATAAAAACCTCAAAAATTCCCCCCCAAAGAAACTCAGAATGTAAAAGAGATGTCCTCCTCTTAGCCAAAAGGGTCACACGGCCATGTTGTAAATGGTCTATGGAAGGGTCCGTGAAGCAAGGACCTGGCCCAAGAGAAGATTCCAGGTGCTGAGGGCATTTCCTGGACATCAGCTAGCTAGGAAATGGATACTGTGAATAATCATGTGAACTTGGAAGAGAACCTTGAGCCTCGGTCCCTGAGCAGAGAGTACTGGTATATCAGAACTGGACTTTTGAACTATAGAACCATGAGATAATAATGAGATGTTGTCTGAAGCTGCTGAGCTTGAGGTAACATGCTGTGTGGCAATAGACTACCAACATATTTACTAAAAGAGGGCTCCAAATGCCCTCTCCTCAGCTAGACTTCTCCTGGGTACATTTCTTTCTCTCCTAACAACCCACTCCTCCTCTCACCATGGGCTATGTAATCCTTGACTACTCAGAAGCTGGGAACCACTCGATTCTTCAGCAATCCTCCTGATCTCAACAACAAGCTCAGGAGAGGGCCACATTCAATTTCAGTAGATTCCTAAATGATCTTCCTGCCTCAGTTCTCTTTCACTTCTTCCCCCACCATAAATGGAATGATCTTTTGATGGCAGAAATAGGATGGTGGCTCCCTTTTCCTAAACATTAAAACCTCTCAGACTACCCCTTTCACACATGCTCAGGTTCAAGCTCTTCTTTGAAGATATAGTGTTGTCTTCGTTTAGTATCTGGCCATCTCTCACTCATTTTGTTATTCCCAGTTGACTAGCGAAACAAATCCAGACATTCATGTGTGTAAGAGAGAGCTTTATAGAAAGGAGAAACTGTATATTGAGAAAACATCCAAGCCCAGTCAACATCATGTCCATAAGTCCAGTATTAGCCCTCTGTGCGATACTAGTCCATAAGTTTCTCTTTAGACTCATGCAGCACATGCAATGATGCTGAATGCAGGAAGATCACAGGCTGGTAGGTGGAAAGTCTTGTGGATCCAATGGCAGTGGAAGCATCTCCAGGGCTCTGGCTGCCATCAGCATGGCTCCATATAACTTTTGAACAGGAATGGGTAGCAGAGAGAGGGAGGGAGTATGGCCCACCTTTCCTAATGGCAGAATCAAGAGAGAGAGAAGGTCCTACAATGCTCATGAGAAGACCACATTCACAAGGAGGGATCAATCAGTCTGTGACCTAATTGACAGGCTAGACTTCACTCCTTCATTCTTTTATCAAGATGACATGAAAGTGTGTAATTACCACATCCATTGTTCAGGTATATATACTTTCATGCTAGTTTTCACTTTTCTTTTCTTCAGAGGCATTGATCACAGTTTGGAATAACATAAAAGCATTTATTTATGTGCTTCTTTCTCAATATCTATCTCCACCCCCCTTTTCTCCCAGGCAAAGGCTGTGTCTTGAGGGCAGACACACTATTGGCCTAGTTCCCACTGAATGTGTAAGTATATACCAAAAAAGGGAAAGAAACTAAATCCACTGCCTTGGAGTCCATGCCCCCTCATAGCGACCCGAGACAGAGTAGAACTGCCCCTGTGGGTTTCTCAGAAAAGCCCCATCTTTCTTCCATTGATCAGCTAGTGGTTTCAATCTGCTGACTTTATGGTTCATAGCCCAACACATAACCACTATGCCACCAGGGCTCACACATACATATACCTAGAGTCTGAAATAAAACAAGACATGGAATTAACATTAATTGATTAAATGAACAATAAATTGACAAATGACTGCAATGGCATTCGAAGTCTATCCCTAATGGGTTCAATTCTTCCTTTCCAGTAAATATTTTCTTACTATCGTCTTTAATCCTCACAACAGCCCTATCAATCAGGACCATTGCTTCCATGTTAGAGATGAGGCAACTGAGGCTTGTGGGCATCATGCAACACCACTGAGACAAAGAAATGGCAGAGTCAGGGGTAAATGAAGCCAAGCCTGCAAATCTGCCCACAAACCTGTATTGTTTGACACACAGCAGTTGGTCAGGAGCTAGCGCGTCCCCTCTTTATCTGGAAAAGTGTGTGAGGGTAAGAGAGTCATGGCCATTGCAGAGGTGAGGCACAAAAGGAGATGACAGGGCAATCCTCCTTGGGGCGGGAGGCAGTGAGGCTCAATCTCTCACTGTTACGAAATGGGGGTTGGAGGGGAGAATCCTGCTGAGCCTAGTTGAAAAACAAGAAAGTGAGAGAGACTGATTATTCCTTCTCGCTAGTGTAAGCAACTAAAAACGACATGTTTGCTTTATCGCCTTTGGTCTTCCATTTGATTCCTGACAGCGTCTCCCTCCCTTCCACGCTGGGCTGTCAGGTGCTGAGCTGGTTGGCATTGCACAGGAGGAGGAGAACGGAAAACAATTTAAACAACATTTCAATGACCGTCAAGGGCAGGGGAGGGAGTTTTGAAGTTGGCTAACGCCCCCCATCTTCAAGGAGCCCTCGTTGGCCAAGGCAGCTGCTTGATGTATCTGCAGGTCTGGGGAAAAGAGAGTTTGGTAAGGGACCTTTAAGAGGGAAAAAAAGAGAGAGAGAGAGAGAGAAAGCAAAAAGCAATGCCTATTTCCTTTGAGGTTTGCCGAAAGGGAGAGAAGAAAGACATCATACAGGAGGCTTTTCGGCCCATAACAATTTCTGAACATGTAATTTTCTCTTCTCTAATGTCTCATTAAAGAGGGCCAAATACAGGCATAGATCAAAGTTAGGCTTCTGTATTTTTCTACTATTTCAGCCAGAAGAATCTCAACACCAGTGTGTCTCTTCCTGTGAGGAAAAAAAAAAATCTCCTCAGAAAGCGAGTGTGAGCTGCTTTTCTGGAGGAAAAGACCCATCCAGCTATCCACCTACCACCACCAGCTACCCACCAGAGCCAGGGCTATGAGAAGAGG
The DNA here is from genome assembly GCF_000313985.2 of Echinops telfairi. Classification (NCBI taxonomy): domain Eukaryota; kingdom Metazoa; phylum Chordata; class Mammalia; order Afrosoricida; family Tenrecidae; genus Echinops; species Echinops telfairi. Next base: position 20,861,683 of record NW_022111310.1, read on the forward strand.
GGCAACACCCCACCGGGCTCCCAGGGGACAGTGTTCGACGACTGTTACCACCGCCTTGGCAGTCCATGATGATGATTAGTTCTCTGATCTTGGGGAAGTGACTTGGAGACAAGGTCAAGGACTAATCTCAGAGAGCGATCAGCAAATCTGCAATGATCCTAGCACCTCGGTGACAGGAAGTGGCTGCCATACACTTGGATTGACACAGTGGCTACGAGAGTGGACTGAAACATAAAAGCAATGGGGGACATGGTGTGGGACCAGGCAGTGTGTCACTGTGTTGTACATGGGGTGGCTGTGGGGCTGGATCCACTACACGGCACCTAACAACAGCAGCAGCAGCAGCAACATCATGAGTATCCTGCTGATCATTTTTAATTAACTTCCTCCCTTGGGATAAGGGAGAGACCCTTCAGGGGAGCCTGATTTCAAGGTAGAAATGTACTCTGGGCCGATGCTGCAGAGAGGTGGGTGCCGTGTCAACTCTGGCTACATCAGAGCCTAGAGAGCACCTTCCACCAAGACCCTCAACCCCTGGCCACGGGTTTCCAGGTAACTGGTATGAATGAGGGGGTTGGAATTTTCAACAATTTCCCCCGAAGACTCTGAGGCAGAGTCCAGCTGTCGAATTGCAACTACCTGGCCCCTGGCCCCCGTCTGACCACCCAGCTGAAGCCACCTGCCGTATGTTGGCCTAGACTTGGCCCAGCTTCAATGACACCATTTCCCTCGTGTGAGAAGTGCCCATACAAGCCAGTCCTCTCGTGGACTTTGTCTTCTGGCTATGAAAAGGGACCCTCTGCCGGGCACCTTTGACTCTGGGTCGTCCTTCGTAGCCTGTCCAGTGCATCATCCTGCCAAAAAGATTCCAGCTTGCTCAGGCTATTTCTGGAAAACAGTCCTCCCGCCTGTGGTGAAAGCCCTACTTCCTATTGACTGGGCTCCGAAGTGGTACCAGTATGCGTATAAATGTTTATCAACTGGCTTTCTAGGGTGAGGAAGAGGGAAAGTGTAATTTTCACTATATATTGATATCCACGAGAAATGCATGTCTATTAATTTCCATGATACTCCGTGACGCTACCAACCTGACATCACTCACAGCAGAAATGGCACCAGATGTGCATAATCAATTCTCACGAAATGGTGAGGGGATCACCATTACACAAATAGATGATCTCTCGGCCACCTGGCTTGTCACCAGACAAGATGCCAGGATGTGCACTGCTGACGGTGGGGGGTTGGCTACTTGTCTTCCACACTAAATTGGCTTCTTAGTTCCTGGGCTGGTTCTAATCGCCCCCTCACTGGGGAGGGGGCAGGGTTGACACCAGAACGTTTTCAGAGATCTCCCAAGGCTTTTGTCATCAGCACAGACAGACTGTCTTCCTTGTGTCTCCTCTTGCGTATGCACATGGTGCCAGACCCCAAGGAGAGCCTCTGCCGTGTGTTCTCTCATCCAACCACATAATGATTTTAGCACGTCTTGGAACCAAATTACTTAGGTTCAAAATTCCAGCTCCCTTTTAGCCTCCGTGAGGTGAGCTCTCTAGGTCTCAGTTGTAAAGTGGGCAAAGGACCTAGTCCTCTCTGCACTGAACTGCTGAGAAGGCTATGAGGTGGTGCACATAAAAGACACAGGCCAGCGCAGAGAGCATCTCACGTGGCTTGGAGGCTCTTCCCTCTTTGTCTTCCTTGTCTTCATTTTCTATCATGGATTCTAAGAATGAAATGGCGAAGAGCAACTTTTAAAGCATCAAAGTCTATCTTGTTGGCTGGTAGATAAGAAACCAAGACCCAAAGCTTTGCTCAAAGACTCATAGGCAGGTACATCTTGGTTGAAAATTCAAGTCTTATCCCTCCCAGTCTTTTCATGGAACTACCCAGCCCAGTTCTTCTTCTCTGTCCCCAGGTTCCTCCTTCCCACTTAAGTGCACCCAGTATTCCTGCTCTCTGGATTTCTGCTCTGAACAAACCTACTCTACTTCTCATCACTCCAGGCTTGGGCCTTAAAATAACCACATAAACACAGTCCCAGAAGGGCCTGATGAGTTCACATTTCGATAAAGTAGGAAAGCCCAGGCCCACTGGGCATTAAAAACAAAACAACACAGCTCCCTGCCATGGAGTTGACCCCGACTCATAAGTAACCTTTTCTAGGGGTTTCAGAGACCGTAAATCTTTACGGGCTAAGACAGCCTCATCTTTCTCCCTTAGAGTGGCTGGTGGGTTTGAACGACTAACCCTGCAGTTAGCAGTCCAAAGCTTAACCCACAGCACTCCCAGGTCCTTCCATTAGAGATAACACGGTGAGAAAGATAAGGCTCTTACAGCTTTATTTCTGTCCCGAATCTTCCCTGTATCAGAAGAACCTGTGCCACATCTGACACAAGTTCCTCCCCCAAACACTGGGCCTCCCTTCCAGGCCACTCTGGCTACATTAACCCCACACTGATCCATCCCCAGTGTTTGCTGTTTCCTGAGAGGGCAGTCCTGGGTGGTGCAAACAGGTGACAGCAGATAGACCAGTGAGCAAGGCTGTCTTTCGTCAAGGAGCAGAGGAGAGGGTAAGGAAAGGGTCTATCACAAGGTCCCCAAGAGGCCAGGCTCACCAAATTTGTATTCTTAACAAAAATGCTAACTTAAAAAAAAAAAATCTTGTAGCAAGACCAACTTGCAGGCCAGCACATTTGAATAGAGTCATTGGAGCCAAGCCTGGCTCAAGCCCCAATCTGCTGCCCTTAACCGGTTGGTTACCTTTAAGTGAACCCCGAACACATGGCAGGCACACGCTGCTAAGCATTTCCTTAACATACTTTGTGTCATTTAATCCTCACAGCCAGCCTACGGAAGAGCAGAGCAGAAGGGCAGATTCAACTTCTCAAGTAGCTCTGGGAAAAATCCTGAAGCTCAAAGAAGGGATGCATTTTGCAAATGGGAAATGGCAGAGCAAGGTTTGAACTTGTCTCTCTCTCGATTCCAATATCATACTATACTCATCAAATACTATACCCATCAACCTAGAAGGGCTAGCTATCATTCATTCTTAATGTTTTTGTCTGGAAATCATTTAAAAGCACAAGGAACAGCATTATATCTTTAGCCCAGATTCACTTTGGGCAACATTTGGTCCCATACATTTTACCAGTTGTGGACTGGCATTTCAACCTTGGACAAAATGCTCCCCTTGTGGAAGTTGTGATTTTCTGATGCATAAAAGTAAACCTTGGATGTATCTTTAGGACACAAAACAAAACAAAAATTCGAATTGCATGGGAAGAGATGAATACGAGATGGAGTGGGTACCTGCACCAATGGTCAAGGTTGGCTCCTTTTGCCCCAGCCCCATCTCCTGTCCTCCACTCACAGCCATCCACCTGAGCTCCTCTACCTGCTTTCTGGTCAGTCCCTAGACCCCCCCCCCCCCCATCACCTCCCCCATGGCGCATATGCATTCTCTCCTCGGGTCCCTTTGCAGGTGCTGTTCTTTAGCCGCTCTGCTCTCTATCCCTAGCCCCTCCCTTTCCTGGACTCTTGGTTCCATGTGGGCCCACTGGGGTTCTATTTCACAGCATTTTCCAAACCTCTTTTCCCAAAGGCCTCCTTCTCTTCAGAGAAGAATCCTGCCTTGAATTTCCCCTCATCTGTCCCCACAATAGGTTTAAATTGTGTGTGTGTGTGTGTGTGTGGGGGGGGGGAGGCACAGAATCATGAAAGAAAACATTTCCACATATAAACACACAAATACAAAGGTCTGCTTATAATTCAGGAATATATATAT
>NW_022111310.1:20865566-20915843 GCF_000313985.2 Echinops telfairi
TATATATATATATGGATAGGTTTATATAGTGAGAAGGAATATAACAGCTTTAGTCTACACAGTACAGAGGGCTCATTTCAACTCACTTTCATGGAACAGTTAATATTCTGAAGGTCCTTCCCTTCAACTCACGCTGGCTGCTAGTCCAAGGTCTAGGAAGCAGATGGTAGAATCTGCCTTCAGGCAAGACAAGCAGGGTTGGTTGCAGGCAGCAGACAGCAGAGTGGAGCAGCAGCAGTCAGTAGTGTGGGAACATAGAGAAACAGGCCCCTATGGAGCCTCAAGTTCTATTGATGCCCAGAAATGCTACAGAATCCATGGGTTGGCTTGGCTCACAGGTAGCGCAGCACATGGTGGAGTCAAAGGACTAGCTCAGACAGCAGCACATGGGTATATAAGTAAAATTCTGCTGAAGATCATCCAACAATGGTTGCAGCAGTACACTGACAGGAGCTGCCAGAGGCTCAGTTCTGATTCAGAGGAGGACAGAGAACATGGGATATCGTTCCTGATGTCAGAGGGATCTTGGTGTTCAGTCCTCGCTGTCATCAAGCTGATTCTGACTGGTGTGCAACCCCTCAGGCACCGAGCAGAGCTGCTCCAAGGGTTCTGGAAGAACCAGGCTTTTCTTCTGATGCCGCAGGCAGGAGTCTGAACCACCAATCTCCCAAAGAGCAGCCTAAATGCTGGGGGTGGGGGGTGTGATGCATGGACTGCTGGAAGCACCAATGAAAGTTGTATTGGCAGAGGGTGAGCTGGAGTGCTCCTGAGAAGAGGAGATGGAGAAACTTGTCACGTTCTTTGGATGTGTCATCAGAAGAGACCCGTCCCCGGAGAAGGACATCTACGCTGGGTGAGGCAAGAGGGTCAACAAAAAGAGAGAGGCCCTGGATGAGATGGATGGGCACGGTGGCTGCAGCAACAGGCTCACATATAACCGCAGTGGTGAGGAGGGAGCCGGACCGGGCAGGCAGAGTTGTACTCTGTTGTCGCTCTGAGTGGGAACAGACTCGATGGAGCGTGGTCATCAAAGCTGGCCAGCCCCAAGCATAAGGGTCAGGCTTCACACTCCAGGTTCCTCTGGATTGACAGTGCTGCGGGCACTGACGGAGCCGAGGTTGGCAGGCAACACGGCAGGCCCTCTCATGACCCATGGGTTGTGCATCACGCACTGCCATGGTCAGCCTCTCAGGGTGTCAGGAAACCCCTGTCCCAGTTGTAGTCCATGCTGGCACTGTCATCACGGGAAGGACGTATCCCTGGCTTCGCTGGGTCACGCCTTCCTTTTCAGCATGAGTTCAAAGCAAGCAGCAAGGGCTGGGTGGGGGGTGGAGGGCGCCTGGTACCAGGATGGGCATGAACCACACACAAAAGCACGTGGAGCTCCACTCCCAGACCGCTCGGCCACTGAGTGACCTTACAAAGAAAGGTAGTCTCCCCCAACTGCTGCTAGCGACTGGGTTCTGTACGGCAGGCATGCAACCATGCAGACTCCGGGGTCTGGCTGCCCATTCACCCCAGCAGCCCAGTTTGAACCCAGCGCGGTGATCTGGGCATAGTTGACCAGGCCCCACCTCCTCCTCCTAGCCTCCAGGATTGCCTGCAGTTCAGTTGCACGCAGATGGGGCTGGCCCGTGCGGTGCTAGCCAATTCAGGAGTTCTTATCACCACAGAAAACTCCCAGGTTGAGAACTACCAAATTAAATCAAGCCATTACAACAAACAAATAAGCAAAAATCAGGAAGCATTCACCCCCTGGTTCTCTCTGCTGGAGACTATTCATCAAGGCCCAGAGTAAAGGTGCAGGGATGGGGTATAAAATCCTGGGCTTCAAGAACTAGCTAAGAGACCAGAGGGTGACCAAAGCGACGTCCCACAAGCAAGAGGGGCTCACCCAAGGTCACTAGCCACCCATGCAGAGCTAGGTTGGGAGCACCCACGCTGGATGCTTGTTTGCATGGCTGAAATATTCCAGCAGCTGCAGCGGCTTGATCTCCCGCTCAGCTCCATGCCTGGGGCTGGACATGCCATCTGCACTTCTCATCTGGACCTTCAATCATAGTTCTCACTCATAAGCATTGCTTCCCTGGGTGAGCGGCATGCCAGCACCCCAAAAAGATTAGCACTTCTTGGAAACTGGGTTCCAGGCCTCTTTTCCCCCACTGTCCATATCATGCTTCGTAAGATTGTTGATTCCACAAACCAGACTGGGCAGGTTTCCGGCTTGTTGACATGAGCATGCGTATTCTTGTTTTACAGAGAGGAAAACTGAGGTCCATGCAGGGTACAGAGGGTATCAGCTTGGCAAGAGTCATTGGAAGAGTGAATGACAGGCTCCAGGGCTGCAGCGCAAACCTCCCGATTTGGAGCCCAGGGCTCTTTGCTGCGTCAACCATCAGCTCCGGCTGATAAAGGTGGAATACGGCTCCGTGATAACCAATGGCCGTCAGCTCTTCTGCATAGCCAATTGTGTACAATTGGGAATCCACAAATGCGTGATGCACTGGGTGGTAATTTACTTGACCAAAAATAGAACTCTTTGTTTTGCATGTAGACTCCTTTAGGTATATATATATATATACACCAAATATATATATATTTGGTTTTTTTAACCTGAAGTTATATATAGTCTAAGATTGGGTTCATTTCATGAAGCACCGTAACATTTCACAGACCAGGTAATGTTTTCTAGGCCAGGCCTGCAGCTAGGGCAACTTCGGTGACTCAGAGGGTTTAGGCAAAAGGGCCAGAAAACTCTGTCTGCAAGGGAAATAGTCTTTGATCCAGCCCCCATCTTTGTCAATAAAGTTTTACTGGGACAAAGCTATGCTCAACTCATGCATGCCTTGTCTGTAGCAGCGATCATACTAAACGGCCGAGCTGAATAGTGGCCACAAAGAGATGATCTGCAAACACAGATATAGATTAATCGGTCATTGCCTGGATCAATGTTGCTGAGCCTGATTTAGAGACTCTTGTAGACACTTACATTTTGTTTCACCGTCTTTGTCTCTCCCTTCCCCACCCACAGTTGCTAGCTTACCCCACGATGGTGACAGCATCTATTCTGAGGGGAGAGTCTGCCTGAACAGACCAGGGTGCTTGTGTGTAACAGCCACACTTCCTATCAGAGAACCGGAGGCCCGAGAGAGCCAGCACTCACTCCTGGTCTGCATTATACTTTTCTTCGCCAATAGATCTCTCACCAAAAATGTGATTTTAGCCAGTTTTAGCTTAGGGCTCAGAGGAAAAGGGAATGTGGAAGGAACCCGAGCATCTGGGCAGACTTAAAAAAATAGAACTTGGGTCTCATTTTCAAATGGAAATGCAGAGAATGTGGTGAATTCTCCTGGAGTCCAAAAGGTCACGGGAGAAGTGTTCTCAACAGTTTAGGGAGTCAGCGCTCCTTGGTACGTTCGCCCTTTCCTTTTCCACACCACACTGCCCTTCTGTCTCTGTGTCACCGCCAGCCTGCTTTCCTGGCCTGGGAAGACCCTCAGCAACTACTGACTCCTGTGTTGTCTCAAGGTGAAGCTCACGGAGGCACAGGAGAGAGCTGGGACTCTAGAGCTGCATTCAAGCAGGCCTCGCAAGATAGTGGGAGTCAAAGAGGATAATGGGTGCCACTGTAATCGCCGACAGAAGCTCACCCCCTCTCCATAAAAAAGAGGAGGAAATGTTTTGAGAATGATGAGGGCAATGAATGTACAAATATGCTTTACACAATTGATGTATGTATGGATTGTGATAAGAGTTGTATGAGCCCCTAATAAAACGATTAAAAAAAAAGAAAAGAAAAAAAAAAGAGGGGGAGAAGCACTGCCCATTGAGATGAGAGGAGCATCCTCACCGGCAAGCTCTCTCCAAAGGCGAGCTGCGGCTGGAGGCCAAGGGCATTTCCAAACCTTGGATTCTCACCATCCCACAGATTGACCCATTGTCATTTGACTGTGATGGGATCTCCAAGATGAAGTCCAACCCAAGATGAAGTCCACCCTGCTATCCCATGTTCCAGGGGTAGAAACAAAGGCCTGGCCAGTGGAGGGTACACATTAGCAGCAGAGCTTAGAGAAGACTCTCGAGTTGTGTTATAGATGCTCACGTTGTGTGATAGACCACAAGCAGCTTCACGCTGTCACACTCTCTTCTCCTCTCTCTCCTTACCCCACACCCCCCTCCTGATTGGCTCACAGACACTCTGACTCATACTGTCCCTAAAGGATAGAGTAGAACTGCCCCCAGAGGGCTTGCAAAGCTCTCATCTTCATGGAAGCCACTGTCATCTCCCTCCTGCATTGCCACTGATGGGCTCAACCTGTCAGCTTCTGTGTTCACATCGGAGTGCTTAACCACCGGGGCCCAGAGGTTCCTAAGTGAAGTTTAGGAAATATAACCAATCTTACAGTCTAAATAGTCTAGGGAAGTTAAGCAATCTTACAAATCTTACAGCTAATCAGAGCTACCAGTTGAACCCATGTTTATTCACTCAGATATTTTTTTCAATTATACCTTGCTGTTTGGGGTGGAGGATATCACATTTTCTAAAACTTCAAAACGAATGCATAACTTCCACGTTAGCAGTTCGACTGTGTGTCAATTCAACCGTAACTCAAATATAGTAACTAAGTCTCTGAGACTGCACAAAGAGATGTCAGGGCATCTGTGTAATCACACTCTAAGGTTGGAAGACTCTTTTTTGCAAGGGGGTGGCGCGCTAAGATAATCAAAAGCATTTCAAAGGTGCAAGGGACACTAGACGTCATTGAGTCCACATTTCCCCAATATTTGCGTGGGCAGAAGCAGCATGGAAAAGCTATGTGACCCATGTTCTTTGGTGGTCTGAGTTTCCGTGGGTGGAAATCACAAAGAGTGTTCCCTGCGCCGGCATTCTATCCACTACTGTGTGCAGGGGGGAGGCCCCCAGCCTGCCATAGCCTTGAAGGTTTCAAGCAGATAGTAAAACCCTTTTGGTCGGTGATCTAAGCCCACGGATGTGCCCCTAATCAGCAGCATTTATAGCCCGAGTCTTCTTCCAAGATTGCAGTTTTGGACTGGCTGTTTTCACATCCTTATAAAATGCCCAATAATGTGAAATTATCTTCAGAGGAGATTGTCTAAATGTGGCCTACCTCTTCCCAGCAGAGCAAGTTGAATCATCGGAGATCTGGGATCCTAGCCCCCAGGTAGAGCCCTCATGGAGAGAAGCTTCAGCATTTTGATATTGCCCCACTTTACACCTTATTCTGAGAAATGAGTAGGTACTGATATTTTATTTTATCTCCTGAAGTTCATATCTAGAAAGTCACACTGCAGCCTATTGAGAAGGACCAATTCTCTGCTCGCAGTACCAGCTAAAGAGATTCCTGAACAATTGCTGGGTTCTGTCCCATAGTCCTGTATATTACAGTCAGGAGTGAGCTTCCTTTTCTGCATCTTGGCTGCTAGGAAGCTCCTTCTGAGAATTCCACAACACAGTCTTGGCAGAATGAACCTGCATTGAGCCGACAGGAGCTTGAATCTTCTTCCTTATATTCAACTTCCTTTTCATCTAATTCCTTTTGTTATTCCATTTCTTGTGTCAAGTATTATTTTAAATGCATACAATGTCCAAGGTTGACGCCAAGCCTTGTGAGGCATGAGGTGGGAAGAACTAGTGAAGGATGGAGGTGGGAAAGGACAGAATGAAGGTCATGCATCTCCGGGCCAGTGGCTCAGATGCTGGGAGTGGGACCAGGTTGAGAAACAGAGTTAGTACTTGTCGCTGAATCAACTCTGTAACAAGGGTTGTTTTGTTTTTTGTTGTTTCCTTTTTCTGGCACAAAACCTTTCCCCCAGTTTCCTACTTCTCTGAAACCTTCCCAAGGCGGCCCAGATTCTGACCCCCATTACCTTTGCTGCGGCGGCGGCTGCGGTACTGCTCTGTGTAGAAGGTCAGCTGCGTCTCGTCGTCTGCCTCTGAACCCGAAGTCCCTTTGGTTCTGCCAAAGCTGAGTGCCCCTGCAAGAAGAGCCAAAGCCATCAGCATTCCCCCTGGCCCTCAGAAACTTGTTAAATCGCTCACCCATCCCCAAAAGCAGCAATCACACCCACCCAGACTTCTCTCTGTGAGTCTCAAATGGCCCAGGAGGCTGCCTGATGAAGGAACAGAGGTCATGGTCCTCAAGGAAGCTGACCTGGGTTCCCGGGGGTGGAGGTGGGTGGGTGGAGGCTCAAGAGCATCCTGACTGGGTGACCCTGGGGAGATAGCCCACCTTTCTGATCCCTGACTGCTTTGTTTCAAGATAGGAGCAGTAACTATTAACCTTGTGGGGCCGGTTTGCAGATTAAAGGAGAAATGAGATATAAAGTGCCAGTCCCTAGTGAGTGCTAAATAATTGAGAGCTATTCTTACTTAGTCTGATAAGCCTACCTCTAAAAAAAATATTCCAGGCAAGATAATTTTTCAAAAATTTCAATCAAATGCTTACTATATACCAGGGACACAAAGATACATGTGGCCCAGTCCCTGACAGGCAGGGCATCATAAGCTAGTCTGAGGGACAAATGAGATCCTAAGGAGCCTTAAACCTAATTCATGGCTTGTGCTTACCAGGCAATGCGACACTAGGAATAAGGAAGGGAGAGCAATCCATCGCCACAAGGAACGTCGGGGAAGGCTTTATGGAGAAGGAAAGATTTAAGCCAGGGCCTGATGGATGGATGGGGCTTCAGAGGTAGAAAAAAGGCATTCATTGGGCATAAAACACTGGAGCAGTGGCTGAGGGTGGGACTGGGAATGTGAAGCTAGAAAGGATAATTAGAGGATCCCAGATGTCCAAATAAGGACTGGGGACTTTGGGGATTGCGTGTCACGAAGGATCCTGAGCAGGGAATGAACTGGTCAGCTGTGTGAACCAGGATGGGCAAACCAGCAGCACTCAGACTTTAGAATGGCTTCCAGACAGGGTGGGCATTTGGGAGGCTCATTGATGGTCCAGGTGAGATCAACGGAAGGCCAGGGCGAGGGCAGATAGATGGGGTGAAGGTATAGGTGCTCAAAGTGCTTCAGAGATAAACTCAGAGAGTCATGGAGGAGAAAAGAGCCATCGGGTCACATCCCTTGAGTTTATTACATATATGATCAAGAAAAATGGCTAGAAGCAAAGACAACAGGTTGTTTTTGTCAGCTGACATGAAGTCAGCCTTGACCCATACACCTTGAGACGGGTCCCTTGTGGTCCACAGTTTCCTTTGGATGAGTGCTTAGAACCAAGATCAGAGAGGGGGAGGATCCCACCACTGCACGCCTGGTGTCTCATATGCCACATGCCAGTCTCACAGAAGCCCATTCTTTTTTTTTTTTTTTTAAATCAATTTATTGGGGCTCATAAAATTCATCACAATACATAGATCAATTGTGTAAAGCACATCTATACATTTGTTGCCCTCATCATCCCCAAAATTCGCTTGCCTCTTGGGTTCCCGGAATCAGCTCATTTTCCTCACCCCCCCTTCCTCTGCCCCCCTCCCCCATGCACCCTTGATAATTTATAAATTATTATTATATCTTATATTACACTGCCCGGCGTCTCCCTTCACTTACCCCTCTGTTGCCCATCCCCCAGAAAGGAGGTTATATGTAGCTCCCTGTGATCAATTCCCCCTTTCTACAACCCCCTTCCCTCTCTGAGTTTATCTCTGAAGCACTTTGAGCACCTATACCTTCTTCTTTTTTTTTTTTTTGGTTCATTTTTTTTTTTTAACATTTTATTAGGGGCTCATACAACTGTTATCCCAATCCATACACACATCAATTGTGTAAAGCGCATTTGTACACCGTTTCTCAAAACATTTTCTCTCCATTTAAACCCCCGACATTGGGTCCTCATTTTTCCCCTCCCTCCCCGCTCCCCCCTCCCGCATGAGCCCCTGATAGTTTATAAATGGGTATTTTGTCATATCTTGCCCTATCCGACATCTCCCTTCACCCACCTTTCGGTTGTCTGTCCCCCAGGGAGGAGGTCACACACAGTTCCATGTAATCGGTTCCCTCTTTCCTACCCATTCTCCCTTTACCCTCCCTGTTTTGCCACTCACACCACTGGTCCTATAGCAGAAGCCCATTCTTAAAGGAGAGAATGTGGGCGATCTCTCTGCTCTCGTTTCTGTGCTTTTCTGTATCTTAAAAAAGTATCTATTTATTTCAGAACAGACAATGGGAGAATAGAGAGAATTACTAAACTCGGCACAGAGCAGAAACAACCAGGAGAGCCCTTCTGGGCATGTTGGGAGGCAGGTGGGTGGGCGGGGGAGCACGGGGACTGCTTGTGAAAAGTGTTGGCAAAGTTCCAGGCACTGAGTGACCAGAATCAGGTGATCTCTGAGAGGAGACTGGAACATCTTGGAGACACACTGGCCCCTGGGATGGAGCCTTAAGTGACTGCAGGACAGATTTGGAAGGGCGACAGATTTTACCTCTAAGTCCTTTGCATCTTTTAAGTCAAATACTACTTATTCAAAGCTTCCACCAGAAGAAGAGAAAATCACACATTCATGGGGAAGAGTTATTCAACTCACCAGTGAGTGCATTAAGAAATCTACCCTATTTGAAAGGGCATTGGAAGTGGTGTGAAGTAGAGATGCAGCCACTTTTTCCTCAATGTGGCTCTCGCAGATGCTTCATTCTAGTAAAAACCTACTATTGAGCAATTTACCACGAGCCTCTAAGATTTGTACAATTACTGCAGCCGATCCTCATCACCACATACTGCGAAGAGCAGTAGAGGGCATTGCGGGTTTGGTGGCAAAGTTCCTGCCTTCCATGTAGAAGGTCAGACTTGATGCCCAGTGAGTGCAAGCAGCTCCCATGTGTCCATGTTACAAGAATGCCTAAGACGTTTCAGTCCAAGATGGAAGAGGAAGAAATGCCTGACAACCTACTTCTAAATATTGACAAACAACACCCTCATGGTCCACAATGATTGGAACCCATTATGAATGGGGTCGCTGAGAGTCCAGAACCTTGTACACATTACCTAACAACAACTGAAACAATGACTGAATTGGATAATAAAAGTAGGACTTTCTAGCCAAAGGTACTCCAGTCCCACGGCTGAAAAGTAGGGCAGTGGGAATCCAGGGGGGGTCTGTCCAGCTCCAAAGGAGGACTCCCCACTAGACAAATGGCTCCTGAGGAAACAGCTCATGAGAAGCCCTTGGGAGAGATTTGTCCTTCCAGCTTCAAGGTGTGTGAGCTTTGTATATATCAGAGCGTCCCACACACTCATGTTGCCCTTGGGACTGTCACTGTTCTCACCTTACAGAAGAGGCACTGAGGTTGAAAAGAGCAAAATGATGCTCCAATAAGGAAGGAAGCCGCAGTTTGACCCCAGGTGTGACTGACGCCCAAGCATCATATTCTTAACCTCGAAGTGACATTGACTCTTGTTTATTGCTCCACAAAGCAAAAATATTAATACCTAACACCCTTCCTAGCACGTTCTAATAGGTGGAAAGACCAAGAGACAGCACCATCTGATATTTGCCCCCCAAATGTGCCCTCATTCATGGTCTGTCCTTGGTTACTTCAAACCTTTCCCACCCCCTAGCAAAGAGATGCAGCAGGCCTGGAAATGAGGAGACTCTGGATTCCTGGCAAGGAACTTCCTTGTTGAAAGCTCGCAATAGAAATGGAGTTGGCAGGGACTTCATGGAACTTCTGGCAGAGGGAGGAGAGAAGAGATTTCCAGAAGAGACCAGTATCTTTTAAAAATTGTTATTACAATATTTGACTATTAGGAAAGGAAGGAAGGGAGGGAGGAAGGAAGGAAGGGAGGGCAAGAGAGGAAAGAATTGAAGGAGACCTGGTGGCATAGTGAGCCACCCATTGAGCCTCTAACCCCAAAGCCATCTGTTCAAACCCAGTAGTCACTCCCTGTGCAGGAGAAAGACAAGGCTGTGTGCTCTTGTAAAGAGTCAACGCCTCTGAAACCCAAAGGACCGTATCTTTTCTATCCGACAGGCTCACTGCGAATCAGAACGGACATGATGGCAGTGAGTGTTGAGGGATGCATTTCTTAGCCTAGGGAAAAAGAAGACCACCTGATAAAATAGTTCCCTATGGACAAGGAGCATCTGTCAAGCCTCAGACGGTGTTTTGGACAGCAGAGAAAGGAGAAGGGGTCTGAAGCTGTCTGCAGTCCACCCCAGACACTTTTAAAAAAAAATCATTTTATTGGGGCTCATACAACTCTTATCACAATCCATCCATACATCAATTGTTTAAGCACACTTATACATTTGTTGCCCTCAACATTCACAAAATGTACCTTCCACTTGGGTTCCTGGAATGAGCTCCTCATTTTCCTTTTTCCTCTCGCCCTCCCTCCCCGCTCCCCAATCCCCAATGAATCCTTAATAATTTATGAATTATTATTTTATCTTATACTGCCCGGTGTCTCCCTTCACCCACCCTTCTGTTGCCCATCCCCCAGAGAGGAGGTTATATATAGATCCTTGTGACCAATTCCCCCTTTCTACCTCCCCTTCCTTCCTGGTATCGACACTCTCACCGCTGGTCCTGAGGGGTTCATCTGTCCCAGATTCCCTATGTTTCCAGTTCCCACCTGCACCGCTGTGCATCCTCTGGTCTAATCAGGTTTGCAAGGTAGAATTGGGATCATGATAGTTGGTGGGAGGAAGCATCTAAAACTAGAGGAAGGTTGTGAGTTTTATTATTGGTACCCTGAACCCTGAGTGACTCATCTTATCCCCACTACCCCTCTGCAAGGGATGTCCAGTTGTGTGCAGATGGGCATTGGGTCCCCATCATGTGCTACCCTCATTCAAGATGATATGATTCCCTCCCACCCCCGCATCCCCGCCTTTGGTGCTTGAAACCTAGTCCCATCGGCCCTTCATGATCACACATGTTGGTGTGCTGCTTCCATGTGGTCTTTGCTACTTCTGGGTTAGATGGATGCTTGTTTACCCTCAAGCTTTTAAGTCCCCAGATGCTATATGTCTCGATAGCCAGGCACCATCAGCCTTCTTCACCACAATTCCTTATGCACACATTCATCTTCAGCATTTATGTGGGGAAGGTGATCATGCAATGATGTTTTTTGTTCTTTGGTGTCTGCTACCTCATCCCTTCAACACCTTGTGTTCCCACAGGCTTGTGTGCTTTTTCTCTGTGGGCTTTGTTGCTTCTAAGCTAGATGGCCGCTTGTTTGCCTTCAAGCCTTTAAGATCCCAGATGCTATGTCTTTTGATAGCTGGGCACCATCAGCTTTCCTCACCACATTTGCTTATGTACACGTCTGTCTTCAGTGATCATATCGGGAAGGTGGGTATCATGAAATGACCGTTTAGCTGAGCAAAGTGCTCTTGTATTAAGGGAATGCACATGAGGAGGCCCACTGGCCCAGACACTTTTCATACCCTCTTTGGTGCCAACTCCAAACTTTTCAACAATCTAGCTAAATATGTTTGCCATTCCTTCCTACTTGTCTCCTGCACTTTCCCCTTTCCAAAATAGACTCATCCCTCCCAGGGTGAAAGTGGCGATCATGATTCTCACCCTACTGAAGTGGGAGAAAGGGGATAAAAAATGAAATAGAAAAAGCCAACCAAAATGAGAAAAATAACTCAACCTACAATTCCAGAATAAAAATAGGTATTACTCTAGATCTTTTGCAGACATCCACTTATTTAGTTCTTACAATGATGCCAGGATGTAGGTTACTACTTTTATTCCCATTTTAATGGGTGAGGAAACAAAGGGAACTTAAGCCATTTGTCTAGGGTCCTCAAGCTTATAAATAGTCACTTGAGAGTCTATGCCCTCAGTCTCTTAAGTTTGCAGACAATAAAATATGGGTAGATACCTCCTTTACTGCCCATAGCAGTCCCCGTATGAAATGTATCGTGAATCATGTTAACAGGTGAATAAACTGCTTGTCACAGAGGTGATGTGAGGAAGGAAGGTGCAGAGCTGGGGTTAAAATCAGGTCTGTCCACCTGAAAAGTCTGCCTCACAACTACAGTCACCCGGGAAAGCATGTGTGTGCAGGCAACTGTATGTTGGAACAGGCCCTACGCCAGAGGCCAGTGCATGCCTCTTCTTGTCTTCTGAGCCTTGTGCAAATGACCGAGCTCTGATCAGACTTTGCCAGGTCAATCCTCCACTGCCCCGTCTCTAGGCACAAGAACCTCACACCCCTGAAACTGACAGGAACACCTCTTCTCTAGGGGCTCCCTCCACCCTCAATCCTCCCCTGCCCCAAACTCTCATTTCTCTCCTGGAACTATGAATGTACTATTTTCAAAGTGGAAATTGGAGACTCGGAAATGGTATCTCTAGGCCAGCTTTTCCAATACAAAGATTATGCAAGCCACATAGTAATTTTAACTGTTCTAGTAGCCACATTAAAAAGGTAACAATAAATAGGTACCATGAATTTCCAAAATATAATTTACACAACCAATAGATCCAAACTATTATCATTTAACAGGTGATTCACATATGACCTTAATAATTTTATATTATTTTTGTCCCACAATGAACTTTCAAACTCCAGGGTGCATTTTTATGTTTGCTTAATTTAACTCTCAGTACAGACTAACTACTAGCTGCAGTGCTCACCACATTTCTGAAGCCACTCCAAAAAATAAAAAAATATTCTGTTGTACACTTTAAATGCCAGTGTGTAGGATTAGGCGAGAAAGGCAGGTCCCAGGTTACACTAAGCTGTTTGAGCCTTTTGTAACGGTGACTCAGATGGAAAACGGTGCTCCTGAGATTCCCCCATGCCCTGGGGCCACAGGGGTCGGTTACGTGCTAGGTTGTTAAAGTGCAAGTTCAGTCCTTTCAGTCACTCCAAGGGACAAAGGTGAGGCATTCTGCTCTCTCAAAGATTTACAGCCTCAGAAACTCTTGGGGCGGATCTTCTGTCCTTCAGGGTTGAGGAGCCATAATTAATCGAATTGCAGTGGGCTTTGTCTAAGGTTCCAGTTGATTTATATGATTAGCTATGTCTGCCCAAAGTCAACTCCATGGCTACTTTATGCTCAACGGAAGTTACTGTGGCCTGGGTCTGCATCATTCTCATACTCCTATGTCTGATTCCCTCAGTGTCCTATGCCAGGAAAGCTTACTGAGGGGCCCCCCCGGCATCCAGGTTGGCCCTCTATCTCTCATCACATGATGCCCTCTTCTAGAGAGTGGTTCCTGTGGTGTTATATCCCACAATGCTTTGTGGTGGTACACAGGTTTGCACTGGTTAAATGTTGGCAGTAATTTGCCAGGATTGTCTCCTTCATCTCAAATGTGTTTCCTATGGATGAGTCTGATGACATCGGGAATTCTGGTGACATTGGGCCCAACATCATCACAACCTGGGAGATGCTGCAGTAGAGTAAACCGACCAATGGGTGGTGGAGTTGACTTCAATAATAGTGGAATCCATGAACTGTGGAAGTCCCCATAGAGTCAGATATGCATCGTGATTCCATTTCATACGCCAAGCTGTGCGACCTGGAGCCAAGCACCTAACCTCCCTGATGCCATCTTTGAAAGGGGACCCATCACTCTGGTCTACACAGTCATGATGAGGAAAACGTCTGTCAACATGGCACACAGAGACAGGAGAAGGAGGCTCCCTGTTGGCATGAATTTATGCAACGCTGGCCTGAATGTAAGAGAAGAGAAGGCCACAGTGCTGTGTGAGAGTGGCATCGTGGGGAGATGGCAGCTGTCCAGGCACAAAGCCCAGGAGTGTGCACATCATCTGAAGAGGCCACAGGCCAACTGTGGCTGGATTTGGAGATGATTCAGATGTTTGGAAAAGGGTCCCCTCAGTTAGCATTGTAATATGAAGTTGGTGATTTAGTGCACTAAAGTGCACCCATTGATTACAAGAACTGCTCAGGGATCCCATCAGGGGCCGAGAGACAGTGAGAGGGGTCAGAGGCAGCAAGAGGCAGCTATATGCTGGAATGGGCAGCATCTCTGCCAAGGTCCCTTGGACCTCTGGTCCCAAATGGTTGTATGCAGTCATCCAGCAGTGGAGGGGCTGCGGACATTCTGTGATGAGGTCAGCGCTACCCCAGGCTCTTGACCTACAGCGTTCCCCATCTCCACCTCACCACAAGTCAGAGGCACCTGAGCCACAGTCCAAACAGAAGAATCTGCATACTGCTTCTCCAGGATCACCCAAATCAGATCGGTCTAAGTTGTAAAACACTCTATGCACACAAAAAGGTACTAACGAGCGAAAATAAACAAGGGTATCGATCCTTTGCAACTCAACACCAAAAGAAGATATGACCTGGGTAGTCCTAATTAAAACCCCAAACAACCCCAAAAATGAAAAAATCACAAATATCGGCAAGGACGTGAAGATAGGGGCAGAGAGTGTGACCTCAGGCTGAAATCGGGGTAGCCATTCCCCAGGAGGGGGGCTGAACAGTGCCATACACAACATCAATGACAGTAAATTATAAATGGGCATAAAGGTGAAAGGGCAGATGTTTCATTATATGTGCTTACCACCATTTTTTTGGAAGTGGGAAAACATGAAACAGAATTACCATATAGAATCCAAGAATTCCACTTCTAGATACCTACTTGAAATGCTTTAAAACAAGTATTCATACAAAAACGTGGCTGTTCATAGCAGCATTATTCACAATTGCCCAAAGGTGTACGAACCACGTATTCATTAGCTGAAGAATGGATCAACAAATTGTGGTATAACCATACAATGAAACAGTACACAACCACGGAAAGGAGCAAAGTACAAACGTGTGGGTTTAGTCCAGGATTTTCCATCCTATTCCATTTGTCCACATGTTTATCCAAACAGTAATTTAAAAAATCTGTGGGTTACAGTAGACTCATAGTACTTTGTGAAACCAGGAAATGTGAATGGCACTCTTGGTCCCTCTCTCTTCAAAACTGTTTATGCTTTCGGGACCCCTTGTGATTCCACTTGAATTTAAAGATTGTTTTTACCCAGGTCTGCACAAAAGGCCGCCGTCAGAATTGTGATCGAGATTGCATTCAATCTGTAAATAATTGCTTTTGTCTTACTGCATCTGAAGACATTATGTCATCTCATCCAAGAACACAGATGCGCTTTCACTTATGTTGGTTTTCCTTTTCTTTGATCTATGTTTCACTGTCTACTTTTCCAAATGCAGCTCTTCCAACCTCTCCCTATGAGCTTACTTTTCCATTTTAGATGCTTTTATAAATGGAATTTCTCCCTTGATTTCTTTTTCAGACTCTCCATTTCTGCTTTTTGTGAGGTAGTGGAGTACCCAGCCATACTGTGGAATTGCATGGTAGCTCTAGCACATTGTTTATGGATTATATGGGGTATTCTGCATATACAATCGTGCCGTCTGCTAGTAGAGAGACAGTTATCCTTCTAGCTTCCTAGTTTGGGTGCTGTTTCTTTTTCTTACTTGGATGCCCTGGCTGGAACTTCTAGCAAAATGCTGAACAGCAGCGATGAAAGCCGTCATCCTTATCTTTCTCCTGGTCTTTGAGAGAATTTTTTAGTCTCTGATCATGGAGTCCAAAGTTTGCTGTGTGTGTTTGAATAAACCTCTGTTTTGCTGTGAAATCTCCCTTCTATCTGTAGTCTACTGTGTGTTACACCCGGAAAGGGTGTGCGCTTTTGTCAACTATCTCTTCTGCATCACTTGAGTTGATCATGTGGTTCTTTTCCCATCTCGATTAATATGATGTATTACATGATTGACTGTTCTTCTGTCGAACCACACTTACATCCCTGGAATAAATCCCACTTGGTCACGGTTATTGACGGATCATTTGAGGTTTTGTGAAGTTTACCTTTATAAAAAAGTCAGAAGCACAATGAAACCAGAAGCAGTTCTCTTATCTTTGACCCCTCACAATAGTGATCGCAGAACTGCAGAACAAGGGAATGGGAGAGGGAAAGTGGACACAGAGAAAATGTCACAGAGCCACCTCAAAGGAGGGCCAGCAAAAAAATTCTCTTGATGCCTAAACAGTGTTTGAGAGAGAATAGGGTGACAGACTGGTCACTCCTGGGACCATAAATTCAAAAAAAGGGAATTCACACTTACTGTCATGGAGTCAATTTTGACTTATAGCAACCCCGCGGGACAGGATAGAACTGCCCCTGTGGGGTTTTGAGATGATAACTGTTTATGGCAGTAGAAAACCTCAGTTTTCTTCCAAGAAGCAGCTGGTGGTTTCAAAGTGCTGTCTTGAGGCTAGCAACCCACGGAGTAAGCATTATGCCACCAGGGTCTCTTCCAGGGACCAGAAGTCACCTGAAGTACTCATAATCACAAAAGCAACACACATTAACATATTTATTTATACATTCATGTATTTATTCATTCATCCAACAATCATTTTCTAAGTGCACCCTGTTGTACCAAACTGTTAGAAGCACTGAGGGTAAACCAATGAATAAGCAGAGGAAACACCACTGCCATTTCCACAAGTTTGCTTGATGATGAGGAAGCATTGTAGATGCTCAATGAATGATATTAAGTTCTCTATGTGGGAATTAGTGTCAGATTTGCGTGATTAAAAAATTGAACTATACAAAGGTTTTTTAGTTACCCCCTCAAGATGCAATACATATTTGGTGGTAAGCTAAGGATCTGCTCTGGGGCAAACGAAAGCAATTGTGCAATTGGAAAGGCAGGTTATGGGAAAGACGAGAGAAGGAGCCAGGGTGCACAGACTTCCCCGTCTTATGGAAGTTCCTCATCTTTTTCCTTGGCAAATCTATCCCACTGCCTGGGCTGCCCATCCACAGACCTGCTTCACCAGCCTCTGGCAAGCCCACCCTCCACAGCCACCTCCTACTCTTGCTATCATGATGGATGGTGGTGACATGTTCAATTATTCAGGCTCCGTGTCTTCCTTGAGCTGGTGACAACGATATTGCGTTTTCAGATTGCCCAGAACTGCGCTAGATAGAGAAATATGTGACTAGGGAATGCGAAACCCATCTGACCCTTAAGTGCCCCGGGAATACAAATAGAGCCAGTCAGGGGAAGAGGAGAGCAGCAGTGAAAACTGCCCCCCCGACAACTCAAAAGTGCTCTTAGCCAAACTATAGGTGTTCTAAGCATCCACTTCTTGGAGATGCGTTGGCTACAATAGCTACCTGTCACAGGGTACTTGCTAAAGGCTAGGCACTACATCAGCCACACACATTACTGGCTACACCTCTTCCTACTAATGTGAACACAGAGGCTGTGCGAGGTACACGAGTGCTTATGGCAGCACCATCATGGTCCTTACCTTCAGCCACACACAGCAAATCACGCATGGCTTGGATTCAACACCTGCTCTGAATCCATATTTGTTATTCTCCAGGAGAGCTGATTCTATAGCATTTTTTGAGGACTTACGCTGAACAAATCTGTCTTGAAAGATGTACAGTCAAACTGCTCCTTAGAGGAAAGGATGGTGAGACTTCCTCTCATGCCCTTTGGACATGTTGTCAGGAGAGACCAGTCCCTGGAGAAGGGCATCCTGCGTGGTCAAGGAGAGGAGCAGTGGAAAAGAGGAAGGTCCTCAATGAGATGGACCGACACAGTGGCCGCAACACTGGGCTCAACCAGAAGGACAATTGTGCGGATGGTGGAGAGGCTTGCTGTGAGTTGGAACTGACTTGAAGGTGACCCCTAGCAATAACAACCACATGCTTACTGTTAAGTGTGAGTTGTTATGGCTTAAAAACTACCTACGGTAAAATAACATTTAAGCCCATTGTTTATAATCTAGGGGAGAAATGGGCCTAGCTTAGAATCCCATTTAAGGAAGATTAGCTAAAAATATGATGGCATATCTCTAAAATGGGCTTTCCTGAGACCATTAAATATGAGACCCCAAATCTATATTTATTGACCTTCATGTCTTGTCCATGATCCATTGCTGCATGGAAAAGTACAGAGTAGACTTCAAAGAGCGATCCCACTTATGTAAGTGTATACACATTTGTTGATATTTAGTGTGAATTTCTCTGTTTGTACGTAGGTGTGCACGTGTAATGAAACATATACACGAGGCAGCTTCAAAAGGTTCATGGAAAAATTCCATTATATCTTCATACTATTGTGCATATGTTTTAGCTTAATAAAGACGACAGTAAAAGTCATTCTCAGGCACTCCCAACTAAAGTTACAATAACACATTGCGTAACTGCAAGTGAATGCTGTTCCTATACTGTTTTCAAAGTGCACATACATGTGAAACATCTAACTTTGTAAATATACATTCATGTCAAGAGCACATGCTAAAGTGCTACAGTGGTTATCCTCTAGGTAGTAAGACGTAGGCTATTCAGAATAATTTTCGTATTGTTACTAAACTGCATTTTATAATTTTCTTTCAATAAACAGCTAGTGCTTCGGGAATGAGAGAAACAAATTTAATAAAAGTTTATTTTTTGAATAAGTAGTCTTTATCGATTCAGCTTAAGTCCGGTCTCCCTTTTACTTGCAGTGTAGCATGGCCATCTCATTGGGATTGCAGGAATTCTCGGTCAGCCTGGAGAAGGGGAGTGTTGTGGGTGACTACTGCTAAATAATATGTCATCTCAAACCAAGAGCCATAAAGCTGCGATGGCTTTATTATTCCCTTGGTTTCTGAGAGTCAGGAATCTGGTAAGGACACAGAGGAGATGATTTGGGAAGCTCAGCTGGAATATGTCAAACATCTGGGGTGACTCAGATAGCTCAATTTATTCCCATACCTAGTCCTCAAACTTCTCACCTAGAGGTGAGAAACTTTTTAGTTAACCTTAACCCAATAGCCCCTGAAAGTAAAGTTGTATATTCTGGAATATTCCATGGCACCCATGACCTAGTGTATCTGGCAAATAGAGCTGCTGTCGGTCCCGTTGAGTCAGTTCTGAGTCACAGCTGCCCTGTGCACAGCAGAAAGGGAAACACCACTGGCTCATAACTTTTGTGACAGTTTCGCCATGGCCGCTAGGGTGGAGCCCAGTGCTGCAGCCAAGGCATCCATCCATCTGATCAAGGGTCTTCTTTTTTGCTGCCCCTCCACTTTAGCAAGCATGATATCCTTTTCCAGGGACTAGTCTCTCTTGATAACGTATCCAAAATAAGTGAGAAGTCTCACCTTCCTTGCTTCCACGAACATTCTGGATGTATTTCTTCCAAGGCAAAAGAGAGCTACAGTGCTTTCTTTTGTCCCCCTATCCCACTTGTTTTTCAGTATTTAATCCTTTGTCCCTCTCCTAGCAAAGGTGGAAGCTGTCTTTGGACTCTGGTCTAGCTTTGAGGAAGCACTTGTAATCAAGCAGATGAGATGGAATGGGCTGTGCGTGACTTCCCCGACATTTCTCTGTCTGGTACTCTTGGAACGCTGGCTCTCTAGACGCCCCCTCTTTGGAAACTTGCCATCACATGGAGAAGTCTAAACCACATGGAGAGGCCAGCAAAGGGGCTCTAGTCTACAGTCCCAGCTGAGCCCAGGCACTGATGCCTCAGAGCCCAGGTGGCAGGAATATGAGAGGAGCAGTCTTCTGTCGACCCCAGCATTCAACCATCTGAGTCACCCAGATGTTTAATTCATCCTTGCTGAGCTTCCCAAGCCATCTCCTCTGTGTCCTTACAGCTTCCCCACTCTCCGAGTCCGTGAACATAATATAATCGGTATTGTTTATGGCCCTAGGTTCAGGATTGCATATTATTTAGCAGTATTCATCCAGAACACTCCTTTTCTCCAGCCTGGCGAAGATATCCACAATCCTCCAATCTATCGCCGCATCGCAGGCCTGTAAATGGAAAGATGAACTGGATGCCCAGAAATAACAAATCCTAAGCCTTTCCAGTTACCAACTTCCTGTGCTAATGAAAAGGGCATTCAGCATCTAGTAAATCGTGTATAACACTACTCACATCTCCATCCCTAAAGTAGTGATTCATGTGACCTACATAATAATTGGATGAAAGAGAGAGGTATTCTTATCCCCATTTGAAAAATAAGGAGACTGGGGCTCAGAGATGCTACTTACTCAAGGTCACATGGCTTAGGGGCAGCAGAGCAAAGATTAAACATCAGAATGAGGTTCAAAAGCTGCGATGTCCTAGGAGAGAAGTTGATGGCTGGGAGGTAAGCTATGCTTCCAGTTTCTTGTGGTTCCCATCCTTCTGGTGGAGTGTTTTGACTTCGCAGAAGCTGGCTCTGTATGACTGACCTTGGTTGTGGTTGTTGTTGTTGGGTCCGTCAGGACTCCTAGCAACGCTCAGTACATCAAGTTCACAACTGTTGCATTTGAGCCCACAGGTGCCCTTTGGCTACCTGAAAATATTGCCCTTCCACTGTTTGAAGATGCTGATGTGTTTATTCACAAACTTCCCAGACAAGTTATATAGTCCTACTAATTCCTTCAGTCATTCCCATTGTATATGTTGAGAAAATGATTGCTTTCTGTTTTACAAAGTCAGTACATACTATATTTGAAAGTTTTAAAGTATGAAAATCTCAAATGAAAATATGATAAAGTCAAACACAAATCACTTCCAATGAACTTATAATACTATACCAGCTTTTAGCCATGTCCATATATGTGTCTGCTTTTAAAATTGGGGTTTATTGCTCATAAGTTGAGTTTATCATGTGGATTTTACATAAAAAAATCTATGCATATATTGATTAATTCATTTCTGTTAGAAATGCACATTGAGATTCAACTGTATGCCTGACACTTTTGCTAGATAATTTACATAGATCACACTTGCACACATACTTCTAAGTGTATATGTATATTACTATATCCATCTACACCTACTTCTGTACCTTTTCCAGCTACATGTTAATAGTGATTTTCTCTGAATATCAATAGGAGCATTTTCTTTTTATTTAACTTTATACTTTTCTCTATTTCTTGGGAAATGGACAGCGACTCTTTGTGAAATTAAGATAAAGCGAAACGAAATGTTACAAACATTATCCCATGTCTTTAAGAATTCACTTCTAACATCACGTTAGTGGCTGCCAAATATTCCACTGAATCAATATATCCCCACTTATTAAACAAATTTAACAAAGCATCTTATCGGGGTCTCTTATAGGTCTTATAACAATCCATCCACCAATTGTATCTAACACTTTTGTACATCTGCTGCCATCATCATTTCCAAAACGTTTTCTTTCTAATTGAGGCCTTGGTATCAGTTCCTCTTTTTTTTCCCTTGTGAACCCTTGATCATTTATAAATTATTTTATTTTCATATTTTATACTGTCCATTGTCTCCCTTCACCAATATTTCTGTTGCTCATACCCCTGAGGTTGTATGTCGATCATTATGATAGGTTCCTCCTTACTCCCCTCCTCCCCTCACCTTTCCCTTACCCTCATGGTATTGCTGCTCTCATTATTGGTCCTGGGGGGTTTATATGTTCTGGATTCTGTGTGTCAAGAGCTCTTATCTGTACCAGTGCACATGCTCTGGTCTAGGCATATTTGTAAGCTAGAACTGGGGTCATGATAGTGGGGTGGAGGAAGCATTAAAGAGCTAAAAAAAACATTGTGTTTCTTCTGTGCTATAATGCACTGTGCTGGCTCATCTCTTCCTTGTGACCCTTCTGTGAGGGGATGTCCAATTGTATATAAGACATTCTTATAGATAAATCTTTTCACACATCATTTTTCATCATTGTGTACAATTTTCCTGTGAGGATAACAGGAACTGTGAGGTCATTGAGCATTGCTCTATTTAAAGTTTTACATCAGTACTTTAAAGATGCCTTCTAGCAAGGTCACCCCAATGTCATCACAATCAGATGGACATTACAATGCCTACTTCATTTTGTGCTCTATGACCCTAATCCCTGCTTTCAAGTCTCATGGGTTTCAATATGCGTCCCATCTTTCAAATTCACTTTGTTAGCTTCTTTTAAACATCTGCAAAGATCTGTCTAGCTCTGAGCGAGGTTCGATGTCCCAAACGAGGCATGCTAATGCAGGTGTGATCTGACCCATATAGAGCAGAAATGGACTATTACCTCCTTTCTCCTGAAACAGGACATTTATAGTAATCCAGTCCCAGACAGCCATACACCTTTGCAGGCAGCCGTATGTATTCAATATGCCTTTGGTTCTTTGTTCCTGTGTACTGCGAATGAAACTTTCACATCATGTATTTGTAAAATTGATTTTCATAAACCAAAGTCAAGAACATTTTTGTGCTATCAAATTGTATCAGTTTATTCCACCCCTTTCTTCTCATCCCAAGGTATTTTTTTATGTCCTGATCCTGTGATCCACACTTTCACTATTCCTTGACTACTCGTCGATGAGCACCTGGAGGGTCAAGGTATAAGA
Organism: Echinops telfairi; assembly: GCF_000313985.2. Lineage (NCBI taxonomy): Eukaryota > Metazoa > Chordata > Mammalia > Afrosoricida > Tenrecidae > Echinops > Echinops telfairi. The sequence continues at coordinate 20,887,919 of NW_022111310.1, forward strand.
AAAGGAAGGAACAAATAGTTACCTCGTGCCCATGTGAGTCAAAGAACGTGATCTAGAGGGTTACACCTGCTGAAAGCATACAATATAAGAGTATATGTAATGCACAAGAGAGTATAATTAAGTGGATGCTGATACCCTGCTGTTTTGAGTATGACATTGTCACACAGCCCATAAAGAGAACGCAGGAGATAAGAGGGCTGTGATCTTTGCTATTCTCAGTATCCCTGGCCAGGATGGATGTCACTGTTACAGGGAACTAAGCTGAGAATAAAACTTGACAGCTCAGAGCGAGGACTACTTAATGAACATGCAATTGATTAAAAAATAAACCCGTGTGACTATACTATCAAGCGGCCTACTGTTTTCCCCTTTGGAAACCAAAAACACTGTTCATTCCATAAATATCTGTTGAGAGCCGAACGTATGCCAGAAAAAGGATGTGCACTGGCGAGTGGAACAGAAATCCTCTGTGCCAACGTCAAGGTGAGTGTTAACTGGGAGACAGACAATGCAAGTAAGCATGCAACATTTAATTTGATGATGAGAAACGTGGTAAAATACCTTCCTGATACCTAGATATCCTCAGTCTGTGGTATCTTCTTGATGTAGTTGTGCAACAAAACAATGCAAGGCAGAGATGCTGTTCCTCTGGTGTGACTTATCTTTGATGAGCCTATTGTGGCTTCGCAGGCTGCTAGCACACCTTTCCAGAAGCCCCCCGCCTACAGGTGTGTTCACTTCACTGCGATTGGGAATGAAAATCAAGTTTTAACATTCTGTCACGACCCATTCAAAGAAGGTATGATTTATCCTTCTTCAGTCTTTTGGAAGTTTATCTGCTTGCCGGGAGTCCTCCTAGATTATAAGTAGATCTGAGTTTCTAAAAACCGATCTTCAAATTATTTTAGCACCAGGAAAAGTAATTTGTTTAGATCTCGTGACAGAAATTGTGGCAGATACTTCAAAGTAAATACTTACTACCTCCTCTGTGGGTTAGAACTCCATTCTTTATGAAATATCTTTATTCTCTCTTTCCTAGTCTTCAGATTTTTTTCTTGATCGAAGTGACAGATCTGACAGATTCAGAATGAAGTTAGTGTTATACTCTCATGGGGTAATAAGTTGTTTCACAAAATGGGACACTCACTCTCTTGTTCTCATTGTTCCATAAGCAAACTTTCCCTCTAGATGGTATTCATTTTTGCGGTTGTTGTTGCTGGGGATACATGCAGCAAAACACACAGTGACTCAATTTCTGCATGGGAGACTGTAGTGATATTAATTATGTTCTTTGAGTTGTACAACTCTTCTTCACCACTTCTTTCAAGTTAGTCCTCCCTCATTAATACAACACTGACCTCAAAGGTTCTTATCTAACCTTTTGAGTCACTGTTGTCAATGTCATCCTATATACCCAGGCCTTAAAATAGCATAGTGCCCAAGGCTGATCCCTTTTACGCGGTAAGTCAAATTATTATTAGGCTGGAAGAAGACCTTAAGAGATAATTATTTGGTCTGAGGTTTAGTGATGATCTCAAGGCAGTAGTTTCATGGATTCATCCACCCTCCATGGCTCCCAAAAGTCTAGAGTCCATTACAATGTGAACTGATGTCCTATATGTCCCTCCTCTGGGTCAAGATTCTTCTATCGAATCTTTCAGCAACCTGTTGGTAATGGAAGCCAAGTGCCCTGCACTTCTTCAGACCTCATAGCAAAGGAGGCAGCTGTTCATGGAGTCAATTAGCCAAACATGTCCGACCTTCCTCCTATTTCTGACTTTCCTTCCTCTAGAAAGAAGGAGAACAGGGTTCAATGGCTGTGCGTTGAATGCCCACTTTGAAGACACCAAGCACCAGAGAAGAGGTGGAACAGGAGCGCACGTACATTATTAGGCCAATTAGCTCGGCTTTCTCATGGAGCCATGGTTCTGAACGTCTAAATCCAAGGATCAAAATCCCACGAGGTGTTTGATTATACACTAGAAAACTCAGCAGCAGCCTGTGTGTGTGTGTGTGTGTGTGTGTGTGTGTGTGTAGGAGAGGGTCATGGTCGCAAATATATCTATCACATGACTTTGCCAATTAAACTTTTTACAAGAGTACACCGTACTTACAACAGTTACAAAAACTGCCTATGCAACTTTTCCTTTAATCAATGCAATTTCCGCATCATGATTAACCACCCTCGACATCCCCCAGGAGCCACTAATAAGCTTTGGTCTTTATACTCATGCCTTCTGTTGTCTTTTTGCTGTTGTTGTCTTTTTATATGACTGAGACCGTGCAGCATCTAGCTTTTTGTGACTGGCTTGTTTAGATCATGCAATGTCTTCAATTTCCCTCCATAGTGTAGCACATATCAAGACTTCATTTCTCCTATGGGCCGGTAGCACTCCATCGTGGGTACTCATATGTACCCCATTTGGTCTCACCATTCATCTGCTGATGAGCATTTGGGTTATGTCTACCTTTCGGCACGATTGTGATAGTGCTGCAAGGAGCAGTGATATGTCTCTCTATTTGTTGTTTCTCCTTTCAAGTCTTTGGCTATATACCTAGGAATGGAATTGTTGGGTTCCACGGCAGTTCTACACAAAAACAATTTTTAAGGATTTAAAAAGTTTTGTTTGCTTGCTTTCAAAATTCCCCACTATACATCGATGGTTTCAAAGTCTCAGCCTTCCTGAGAACATTTTGATAGATTGGGAGTGAATCTGTTACATACTTTTGGGTGTTTTTCCATCTTTCAGTTTCCTGTGCAAAAACATACATCTTCTCTCTCCATGCTTCCACGTTTCTTTCCTCCTTGTAGCTGTGTGATTACTACAGATTGCTTCCGAATTCCATTTTTCAGAATCTCTGCAATAGTCATATTTCATGGAAGTGTCTCCAGGTCTGGCACCAGGAAACTCTCTTCTTTGGCATTGAAATGTGTAGGAGTGTGTCCCCAATTCTGGGGTTATAATTTTTCAACTTTGACTCTTCCCCTCTCCCCCATTCTCAGTTTAATAATACCTAGTTCTGGCAAGGGTTTTGTAAAAGGGTCATTTCCCTAAATTGCTGCAAGCAATGCCGATTTGCACAGCCATTTTGGTGAAGCAGTTTGGCAATATAAAAAGGAGTCTTAAAAATGTCCATCCCTTTTGACCCACTTCTGGGAATTCACCCTAAGGGAACTCTTTTAAATATAAGAAAGGCTTTATACAGTTTTATCCTCATTGCAGTTTTATTTACAACCATTGGCACACAAGGCACATTCTTATTGCCCAGCTTGAGAAACATGTTTAACAATGTTAGACTATTAAACTGGATATGTTGTTATTGTCAGTCACCTGACTTGTATTTATCTCGTGTGTAAGAGAATGAAATGTTGCCTGGTCCAGGGACAACTTCACAGTCCCTGGTGTGCATGACCACCTTGTCAGAGCCACTATATACTTTGAATACATTCCAGCCAAGGAGGGTCATCTTCCACCACTTTATTGGCCAATGTTCTGTCCTGTTACAGAGGGTTTTCCCTGGTTAATTTTCCAGAGTAGAATAACAAACCTTTTCCCCATATCCATCTCAATTTGGGAGCTCTACTCATATTTGTCCATCATGGGTGATCTCATTGATACTTGAAATATCAGAGGTATAGCTTCCAGCATCATACTAGTATATTCATGCAAAACACTACAATATGACAAAGGATTATAGTTTATGGTAGAAACTGACTTCGATGGTGACATGTTATTACAGAAAACACTTATGACACAATACGAAATATAAAACAAGAGTGGTTTGCACTATGGAATGCATGTTTGACGGTGGGAAATGTAACCCTCCCCCACCCCCCCACCTAATTCAAAATAAAATTCATTTATTAAAAAAATAAAGTAAATAATTAAAATACATATTCTACACTAATAACCATATTAGATTGAGTACAGAGGATGTTTTTCATGAGTCTGAAGAGGCACCTGTGGACTAGTATCAGGCTTACGGAGTAGTGTGGACTTGATCTGGACTAGGCTGGGATGTTTTCTTGATATATAATTACTTCTCGATACAAAGCTTTTTGCTGTACATATATGAGTGTCACTGAACTTGTTTATCTTATTTACCCAGCTTAACACAGGGTAGGTCATACTTTCATCATGAAAGGGTAAATTAAACACCAATAGGCATCTTGCTGACTCTGGATGGAGGTCAACCAAGGCCACCAGAGAGTGTTGGACGAATCCAGACAAGGTGGGATGCAGAGAAGATAAAGTCACAATCTGTGCACAATCTCTGCTCACGTCTGTGACTAACCTCTGAACTAACCACACATGCGCGCCTGCTAACATGAGATTCGAACTGCTGCTCACCATAGGCTTTTATTGATTTTTAGTTGAAGTTTTAACTTAATTGCCTGAGAAAGTAAAAACATCAACATTCTTCAAAAAGACTTAAGCGAATGTAAGTCTTCTTATAAAACATTCAAAACATGAATAGCTCATTTCATAATCACTGATCATAGCGTGGAAGAGAACTATTTGATACATTCTCAAGAAAGCCACTAGTGGGAAAGGCCGACCCTAAGATGGCCTGGAGCCATCAGAGGATGATTTCCATTCAGCTCTTATATCTGACTCGCTTAGGTAAAGGAAACAATGTTCATATGAAAAAGGAACTACACGGATTTTTTTTTAAATACTGAAGTGAAGTCACTAGATAAGCTTAATAGAATAGTTGTGGTGTTGACACCGAGAATAATAATTGGCTTTTAAGATAAATTCATAGAAAGTACCCTAAAAGTTCTAGGAATTCATAGAGAGCTGAAGAAGAGACTTGAGAAAACTGGAAATGACTGAGTAGCAGCTAAGGGGCCTAGGACACAATATTTGAAGGTCTGAAAATTGATACATAGTCAGAAAGGGGGATCAGTCAAGTAGGGTGTTGGATAAAATCTAATAAATTCATGAAGTTCAGTGAATATCAAAAAAATATATGTAAAAAAAACAAAAAATATGGGCATGTATGTCATAGCTTAAACATATAGACATATTATTGCTCTAGCCATTACAATAAGACAAGAAAGAAAAATAAAATGCAGAAAAGAAATAAAACGATCTACAGTTGCAGATGGCATGATTGTTTATGAAGAGAATCCTAAGGCATATAAAAATCAACCATTAGAACTAATAAGTGATAATAACTAGTAATAACATAAGGCAAGGAAACATATACAAATTAATTGTGCTTTATGTACTGGCCACAAACAATTAAAAATGAAATGTCAAACTCAGATCCATTTACAATAATGCAAAAAATCCTACAATTATAATAAATTTAACAAAAGAAATGTAAGACCTCATCAATTTAAACAACAGAACACTAGCAAGAGAAATTTATGAAGATATAAATAAATTGAGAGATGTATCCTGTTTTTGGATCGAAAGACTTAATATTGGTAAGAAGTAATTTCTTCTCAATTTTTTACTATTCTTTATCTTAGCCAAAAAGCCAAGAAGTGATTTTTCTCATTTTTAAATCAGATTTGAAGCAATTCTAATGATAGCCCCAGCCAAAAATAAATCTAAATTGGCAGAATAATTCAGATATTTATACGGAGCTGAAAATAAACTTGAGTAGTTAAAGTGAGATTAAAATACAGGAGGGTGGAGGGAAGGTGAGGGAGAAATGGGGAACAGATTACAAGGATCTACATATAACCTCCTCCTTGGGGGACAGACAGCAGAGAAGTAGGTGAAGGGAGATGTCAGATGATGTAAGATATGACAAAATAATAATAATTTATAAATTATCAAGGGTTCATGTGGGAAGGGGGAGCGAGAAGGGAGGGGAAAAATGAGGAGGTGATACCAAGAGCTCAAGTAGAAAGCAAATGTTTTGAGAATGATGAGGGAAACAAATGTACAAAAGTGCTTGACACAATAGATGTATGTATGGATTGTGATAAGAGTTGTATGAGCCTCCAATAAAATGATTTTTTTTAAAGTGAGATTAAAATAGAACAGGATCGGAAGACCAACACTACTAACAGTTTTTTTTAAGATTTAAACAACGTAGGAATCAAGATGATGTGATATTGGCTAAAGATCCGTGAGATAGGATAGAGAGCTCAGGAGTATACACAATTAATGTTTTTTAAGTTGCCAGGATAGAATATTTTCAACAAATAGTGCTGGAGAGGAGATCTGGATGTATTTCTCCAAAAATAAAAAAGGACATCTTGACCCTTAGCACATAATACATTGTCAAAGTTCAGATCATGCACCTAAATATAAAAACTGAAACTAGAAATATTGTAGGAGAAGACACAGATAGATTAAATAGCAGCTAAATTGGTGTTTATGAAAGTGGAACAAATTTGCTTAAAAGGCCCCACAAAGAAGAGGAAAGCGCGTATCATGGAAAGGAACAAAAATATGTGCAATGTATCAGAGAAAGGACGTGTGTCCATGATGTGTGCGTGATACAGAGAAACACAACACCATTTAAAAACAAAAGACTTTTCCAAAGACTTCACAAAGAGAAACATATGACTGGTGTGGAGTACAACAAAAGATCCCCAACCTCATTGGTCATTGTGGAAATACAAGTAAACCCCAGTAAGCTACCACGACCCAGCCACTGGAAGGGCTAACTTACAAATATATACACACTGGCCTTGCCAATTTTGACAAGGGTTGGAGCAAAGTCAACTCTCCTTATGCTGTTGATAATTTAAAATCATACATCTACTCTGAAAACACTGACAGTTTCCCAAAGCTAAATCTACAATAACCATAGGACCCAGAGGTATTATTCCTGGCTGATTTCCCCAGACAAATGAAACCACTTGTTTTTATAAAAAACTTGCACATGAATGCTCATTTAATCTTTAGTGACACTGGCCCAAAGAACCAACCTGGTAGGTCTTAACAAGTGAACAGATCAACAAAAGAGAGTGTGTCTAAAACATGAGACACTGATGAGTATTACAAGGAAACAACTAAGAGGAGCTACAATCTACATCAACTCAAATCACATTGCAGAAGGAAAGATGTCAGACTAAAAGTTGCACAAACTGAACTATACCATTCATATGGAATTCTAGAACAAGCAAAAATCAAATAATAGTGACAAAAAGAACATTTTGGTTGCCTGACGCTGGACAGAAAGGGAAAGATATACTTCTTATAAAAGGAATCAAGGATTCTTTTGAGGATGACAGAAATACTTGATGGTGTTTACATCTTCTAAAACTCATAGAGTTGTATACTTGATATTTATGTAGGTTATGGTATATACACTATACCAAATTAAAGTTGATTTAAAAGTTACAAATATATAAAGGTTGGAAATATTAAAAATATAAAGCTTGGAAAGGAATTATGGCAACATTTAAATGTTGGTAACACATGATGGAGTTACATGAAACTTTTCTTATTTTCACTGTTGGGAATTTTACAAACTTTCTGCAATGAACACATATCATTTTTAAATGAAAACAACAATAACAAAAAAGAGTCTATGGCATTTATCCGATAAAGGCCAGCATTCTATTTCTGGCTAACTGAGTGACTAAGATAAGCATTTTCGACTGAGACAACTTGTTACCAATGTCAAAAACTTCAGGGTAGACCAGAATCCCAGAGGGCTCAGCCCCCTCACTTCACCTCCACATTTTAGTCATGAAATTGGAACAGAGACAATTCAATAATTTATCAGAAATTGTGTTTTTAGCAGAATAAGACTTTCTGCAGTTCTCTCGAGAACTGAGGCTTTCACTGATAAACTGTTAGCTCTGAATGGTTTCATATGTCTTCCAAATCCATCATATATATGTATGTAATGTGTGTGTGTGTGTGTGCATGTGCTGGCAAAGAATTCTGAAAGTACCATGGACTGCTAAAAGGACAAACATATCTATGTTGAGAGAAGTATGGCCAGAATGCTCTGAAGAGACAAGGTTGGCGGTACTTCATCTGACATATGTCGGACATGTTGTCAGGAGCGACCAGTCTCTGGAGAAGGGCATCAGGCTTGGTAAGGTGGAAGGCAGCAAAGGAGAGGAAGGAGTGGTTTCAGCAGTGGGTGGGCCCAAGCATCAGAACAATTGTGAGTGCGGCTCCCTTTGTGCATGAGGTTGTTATGGATCAGAACCGACGACGGCGCCGAAGCACCACCACAATTCAGTACTTTACTGTAAGCTGGAGAAAGACTCCATGGTAGAACTTCTCTCTTGAATCATTCCAGAATTTCTGCTCCCCAAGTTTGTGAACAACAGCAACGGGTTTGTAATTTTTAGCAGGGATGTTTTGGGGGTACTTTCCTATGCCGAAACTATGGCTATAACAGTGAGATGAGTCCTTTAACCTCTTTAACTCTACAGCTCAGGTCTCACAAGTAGAGTAATATTCTATTCCATCATGTTGTGCTGAAGTTTAAATGAGACAATATATGTAAAAAACACTTTGTGAACTTTAGAACACTCCACAAATACTGGTCATTTAAATTTTATTTACTCCTTTATTTTTTGACTGAACACACTTGTTGAAGAGCTCCTGTCTATCAAGCTCCATGCAGTAGGCTGAGGGCATTCTTATGAAGAACATACAGGCTCCTCCAGCAAAGAAGGGAATTGCTTATAGGTGAAGCAGTCGCCTATCAAACCAGATGATGGAAATCATGTGTGAGGAGTGCCATTGCAGAGGTGAGCCCTAGAGCAGTGGGAACAAATGTCAGGGGGTCTTGCTCCTACCCTCTTGGGTGTGGTCGAGAGAGTGGTCCAGGTGAGAGCTTAGTGTGCATGGTGGTGTGAGGTGGTACCAGAATGGAGCGAAGACAACTGCATGAGAACAAGAAGGCAGTTGGCTCAGTTCAGTAAAGAGGAAGTTGAACCTAGAAAAGGATAGTCACGTGCTGTGCAGGCGGGATCCCACGTGACCTCTGGGTGTCCTGCTGAAAAGAAGCATTTTGGTGGCACGATCCCACGAACCATTCTGACCACTTGAGATGAAAATGGAACCAGACAGTACAGGATTAAAAACAGCAGATTCAAACAACTGTCACCTTGAATCATCTTTGTCATTTTGCAGTAAATAAAACAGGAGATGAGGCTAAGGCCCAAGGTTTCGACTGGACTGTCCCATGGTGCACAACACACGAAGAGAATGGCGCCTCTGGGAAGCAACTTGGAAGCTTGCTGCCAAAACATGTGTGAAGGGCCTCTTCCTCAGTCAGGCGTATGTAGGGGTGGGTCTGCCGCCCGTGGTCTAATGGTTGTCCCATGGCGCGGTTCTTGGGTGGTCCTGAGTACGATGGTTCTTTGTGTTTGAAATGTCCTTTTGCCTTCATTTCATTTATTTTGGGATGGCTGCTGTTGAGGAGAGGGAACCATTCCTTCTGAGCCATCACTTGCCTCCTCCCTTTCTGACTGGTTCCATCTTCGTTAGCATAAACTCTTACCTAATCTTTTGAGCTCCTTTAGTCCAGTGGTTCTCAACCTGTGGGTCGCCACTCCTTTGGGGGTTGAATGACCGTTTCACAGGGGTTGCCTAAGACCAGCAGAAAACATATTTCCGATGGTCTTAGGAGCCGAGACACCGCTCCTCTATCCATCTCCAGGAGGTCTGCCCACATGCAGATACACCCACCTACGAGGACCCGGCACGAAGACTGTTGCCCATGCTACACCAGGCTTCAAGACAAAATGTCACTTATTTGTCATTAGAAATAAAGCAACTTTGGAAACACAGGGAATCCAGGACAGATGACTCCTTTAGGACCAGTGGTGAGAGGGGCGAGGCCTGGAGGGTGAAGGGAATGTGGAGTAGAAGGGGGGGGAACCAATGACAAGAATCTAAGTTTAGATTACTCCCTGGGGGATGGACAGCAGAGAAGAGGGTGGAAGGAGACGTCAGACAGTGTAACTTATGACAAAACTATAATAACTTATGAATTATGAAGGGTTCATGAGGGAGGGGGGAGCGGGGAGGGAGGGGGAAAATGAGCAACTGATATTAAGGGCTAAAGTAGAAGGCAAATGTTTTGAGAATGATGAGGGCAACAAATGTACATATGTGCTTGACAAAATGGATGTATGTATGGACTGTATAAGAATTGTACGAGCCCCCAATAAAATAATTTAAAAAAAAGAAATATGTCACAATGTATAATGATATATTGTTTTGGGATTCATCACGATGCTTTAATTATGTTCAATTTGTAACAATGAAAGTACATCCTGCATATCAGATATTTACATGATGATTCATAACAGTAGCAAAATTACAGTTATGGAGTAGCAACAAAGATAATTTTATGGTTGGGGGTCATCACCACTTGAGGAACTATATTTAAGGGTCGCAGCATTAGGAAGGCTGAGAACCACTGCCCTAGTCACTCTGAAACTTTAATCCAACATAGTTATTTCTTCAAAGAGCAGAATGTCCATGGCAGACTTTTTTTAAATAGTTAAGCTAAAATATTGTTTGGTTGTAAGAAAATATGAGGGGTTATCTCAGGGCAATCATTCAAAGGTTCATGATGCTTCTTCCATGACTCTTGAAAGCCTGGAGTCCATGAGAATTTGAATGATTCCACATTCCCTTTATCCCTCACCTTTGAACAAGATTCTTCTCTGGGATCTCTGATCCACATACTCAGTACTGGTAACCAGTCACCATTCAGCATCTGGTCGCACAGCACAGAAAGCACTTGCTGATGAGCATGACCATTCTTAAGCGCGTATCTGTGTGTATGTGCATGTGTATGTAGGCGGGCCCTCCTACCAGTAAGGAAAAAAGAAAGAAAGAAAAAGAACTTTCTTCTTTATCATTTAATTAGGTCTATTCAATAGCTCCATAATGAAAACAGAATGCCAAGTAACAGATGTGTAAGGCTACGTGTCTAGAAACCAACAGTAAAAGAGTGGATACAGAATCACCCCTTGAATCATATATCCAGGGCTCTGCCCCTCTACCTCTTCTGGATCAGGGGTTCTCAAACTATGGCCTGCGGGTCACATGCGGCCTGCCGAGGACATTTATCTGACCTGCCGGGTTTTTTTGCCCCGTTTGCTTTTTAATTCAAAATAAGATATGTGCGGTGTGCATAGGAATTTGTTCATAGTTTTTGAAACTATAGTCCGGCCCTCCAGCGGGTCTGAGGGACAGTGAACTGGCCCCTGTTTAAAAAGTTTGAGGACTCCTGTTCTGGATAATAGGAGAGCTCTTAAGAGTGACGAATATAGGTAAGCAAGGGAGAGATTTCCAGAGCAACTGAGGCCCTAGCAAGGTGAGAAATCAAAAAAGGGGGCCCCTATTTAGGACGGAGTACCTCAGTTTCCCCTTAGCTGAGAAAGCTTCGCCATTCCCGGTCAACGACATAGGAAAGACTATGCTCAGATGCCAAATCTAATTAGCTCAGATCCAGATGAAAGAGGTTAAATCTACATTGCTGTTTGCATTCCCCCTTTTCTCACTTGAGTAAGTTGAAGGTTTTAAACAGCGCTGAGAGGGGAAACCAAAGTACAGATGAAAAAGCTAAAGTCGAGGGCGGAGGCAACAACAAACAAAGCATCCCTAATACTTGCAGCTGTGCCATTAAAGTTAGTTTAGTTATAAGAGTCAGAGGGGAAGGGCTTCCCAGGGGAGGGGCAAATAGATGCGCCAGTACCATCTGGAATAGTAGACCGCACCTTTCTCTTCTCTGCAGCCCTTGGGGATAGCTGGTTAATTTTCTCAAGCAGAAAGAGTCCACCATGCCTGACGAAGGCCGTGTCTGCCTTTCCCAGAGCTACAACGCCTTTCTCCACTTTCCCTCATTCCCATGCCAGAGGGAAATCGTGGAATTTCAAAGCAGACACTAACTTCTTAACTTCAGACAAGGCAGTCTCCAAGGGAATTTTGCATCTCTCTGGCTGAAAGAACTTGTCCAATGCTTTCTGTACCTTCTGGGAACAAGGCAAAATTTAGCTGGAACCCTTTTAAAGAAAATCCTGCTATGGAATAAAGTATGACTCCTCTCTATCCCATTGTAAGAGCCAGAAGACCAGGCAGTTTTCGCCTTAATCAAAAGGATTCACTGATAGTGTATAGAGAAAGATTAGTAAATCAGGGCTTAGGATTCCTGATTGCATCAACATTTCATGGAGTTTCAGCTCAGTCATTTAACTTCCTGGTTTTCTAGTAAGAGAAACAAATACTTCTCTCCCCTCCACAAAGCATTCAAGCCACGGAGTTGATACTCACTCACAGACCCTGTAGAACAGAGGAGCACTGCCCTTTGTGTTTCTGAGGCTGTAACTCTTTCTCCAGAGACGTGGCTGGTGGTTTCGAACTGCTGCCCTTGCAGTTAGCAGCACAAAGTGTGACCAAGCTACTATTAAGTTCAAATGTGAGAACTTTCTATAGCCCAGTGAGAATTCACAATACTCCATCCTAAATCCGACACTGAAAATCCTACTCATTTCCAATCATCCACTTAACCCATGACAAAACATGGGAGTTATCCTAACCTCTTTCTTTCTCTCCCAGAGAAGAGCTCATCCACAAGCCAGCGCTACCATCTCTAATATGAAACACACCCCACTTCTGATCCCTGCTCATCACTCCCACAGCTACCAACGTGTCTTAAGCAACCATCTTCTTGCCCGGCTATCAAAAAGTATAGCGTCTGGGGTCTTAAAGGCTTGAAGGTAATCAAGCGGCCATCAAGCTCAGAAGCAACAAAGCCCACATGGAAGAAGCACACCAGCCTATGCAATCACGAGGTGTCGAAGGGATCAGGTGTAAGGCATCATCAGAACAAAAAATCTTACCATAGTGAATGATGGGGGGAGTGCGGAGTGGAGACCCAAAGCCCATTAGTAGGCCACTGGAGATCCCCTTGCAGAGGGGTCTCAGGGAGGAGATGAGTCAGTCAGGGTGCGATGTAACAATGAGAAATACAACTTTCCTCTAGTTTCTAAATGTTTCCTCCCCGCTCCCACTACCATGACGCGAATTCTATCTTGCAAGACTGGCTAGACCAGAGGAGGTACACTGGTACAGATAGGAACTGAAAATACAGGGAATCCAGGACGGATGAGCCCTATAGGACCAGTGGTGTGAGGGGCAAAACAGGGAGGGTAAAGGGAGAATGGGTAGGAAAGAGGGAACCGATTACATGGAACTGTGTGTGACCTCCTCCCTGGGGGACAGACAACCGAAAAGTGGATGAAGGGAGACGTCGGACAGGGCAAGATATGACAAAATACCCATTTAAAAACTATCAAGGGCACATGCGGGAGGGGGGAGCGGGGAGGGAGGGGAAAATGAGGACCTAATGTCGGGGGTTTGAGTGGAGAGAAAATGTTTTGAGAAACGATGTACAAATGCGCTTTACACAATTGATGTGTGTATAGATTGGGATAACAGTTGTATGAGCCCCTAATAAAATGTTAAAAAAAAAAAAAACAACCATCTTCTTTCTCTTTGACTAGGACATGAGGATTCTGCCCCATCCCTGCTTCTCTTTTATGTTACCAAAGCCTGTTTCTCCAGCTACAGCTAGAGAGGGCACATACATGTAAGTCAAATGGTCATTGCCCTGTTCATCAATCTCTAATGGCTGCTTTGAACAACATTCTTTGAAAAACATTCCCAAGCTGTCCCTACCACTATATCTTAGTCATGTAACTCTGGGCTAATCTCTAATCCTATTTCTTTCTACTCTCTGTCTCACTTATAGCATTCCACTTACTTCGGTGATGTTGCAGGGCATCAAATAAAATAACTTCGTTCATAGTTGAGGGTAAAGTGAATGCTCTTACTCCTGCCTGAAATCTTCTTTCCTACTTCATGAAGATGATTTCTAAAATGTCACCTCCTTTTGAAAGTCTCCTCCCTTCCCAAACTCGTGGGACTATCCACTCCCCCAGCCTTTCATTCTCTGTGCCTCTGCCTTGCTCCGGTTTTCTTTGTAGCATTGACTGCCACTAAAGATGATGTTATGGCATTGTTTATTGCCTCGATCTTCTCTTAGAACAGAACCTTCACGAGATTAGGACCACTGAACCACTGATCTAGTCAAGTGTCCGGCACCTTGTACGTGTTTGATAAATAATTGTTGGATGAATGGTGCGATAATATATGCAAAAACATGTGGATAAGTTCTAAGTTGCAGAGCTGAGAGAGAAAATGGCAAATGTTAAGCTTTGCCTGCCCACACAGAGAGAAGAGGATTTACATACAGGTTTGTGCATTTCTTGCAAACACATAAACTTTTCAAGAACTCGCATCTTTTGAGAAGTGTGGAACTCTCGGGGGAAATGAGAGAAACGAATTTCATTTTACTAAGTATGGTATGTTATTTTCCAAATTGCTCAGGGTTTCGCAGGGAATGGCTTTAGTTGAGAGCACAAGGTTTGGAAGAAAGAGGCCCTGAAGGGAAGCCCTACCTGTGGCCCTGATCAGCTTCCCCACTAGGCCCTGATGGGAAGGGAGACTAGAGAGTGGCCTCCAGAGACCCTGACCCCTCTCCCTAGGACTCCCTTCATTTCATTCCTCCCATCGCTGATTCCGGAGTTATGCATGTCCTAGTCATCAATAATGTCTTCCAGAAACAGTCGCCTGAACTAAACAAGGGGATACTGAATCACTTACAATCAAGAAAGGTACAAGAGGGCTGTATTTTTTTCATCGTATCTATTCACTCTCTACACAGCTAAAAATCTAAGAAGCTGGGTGTGTTAGTCTGGGTAGCTTAGAGAAACAAATCCATAGAAACTCATATGTGTATAAGAGAGAGTTTTATACAAAGGATAATTGTACATTAAGAAAGCATCCCAACCTATTCCAGTCCAAGCCCAAAAGTCCAATATTAGCCCATATGTCCGATATCAATCTATAAAGTCCTCTTCAGATTCATGAAACATACAATGATGCTGAATGCAGGATGATCACAGGCCAGTGGGTAGAAAATCTTGTGGATCCATTGGCATTGTAAGCATCTCAGCATTGGCAGGAGTCTCCACGTAGCTTCTCCAGTTCCCAGGGTAAGGGGTCTATCAGCATAGTGCCATGTGTCTTGTCAGTGAAGGCTCTCCAAAGGAGTAAGCAGAGAGAGAGTCTGTCTCCTGCCTCCAAAGAAGAAATCCAGGAGTTCCCAGAATTCTCAGGAGAAGGCCAAGTCCACCCAGAGGCCTCAATGACTATGACTTGATTGACAGACAAGACGACTCCACCCCCTCACTCTTAATCCTCTCAAGTTCCCAATTGACACCAGATTATGCAACTCCACACTGGGTTATATGAAGAAGAAGAAAGCAGCATCAGGATGGGAGAGCAGCTTACTAACCCACAACACCCAGATGATACAACCTCGACTGCAGAAAGAACCCTCGAATGGCTTCCTGAGGGAAACCAATACTTGCATTACTCAGGGTAAAGAAAACAAAACTCCGCACAACTGGGCCAATTAATAACATTGTGATAAAGAGAGAAAAGATCTAAGGATTTAATTTTACCTGGACCCATAATCAACATTCATGGAAGCAGTAATCAAGAAATCAAAAAACTTAGTGTATTGAGCAAATCTCCTACGAAAGGCCATGTGAGAGCCTTACAGAGCAAAGATGCCACCTTGCGGATTGTCACGAAAACCACTTTCAATCACTTCACACGCTCGTGAAAACGAGGCAGGAAACAAGGAAGCTAGAGTAGCATACTGAACGTCCATGGGCGGGAAGGGGGAAAGAACGTACCATGGACTGCCAGAAGAACACACAAATCTGCTTGCAGGAAGTACAATCAGAATTCTTAGACGTAAGGATGGTGATAGGCCATCTCATGTACTTTGACTGTAGGGACCCAGACCCTGGAGAAAGACATCATACTTGGAAAAGTAGAAGGTCAGCAAAAAGAGGAAGAGCCTCAATGAGATGGATTGAAATATCGGCTGTGACATTGGGCTCAAACATAACCACCATTGTCAAGATCACACCGGACCCAGGCAGTGTTTCGCTCTGATGTACATAGGATCACTGAGTCAGAACCAATTTGATGGCATCCAACAGCAAAGATCCTTACATTATCAGAGAGAACATATTCATGGGGTTACATCTGAGTTCAGCTTCTGTCTTGCTGTTTGATTTTGAACAAATTACTTAGCCTCTATGATTCTGTGTTTGTTTTACAATATGAAAAATGCACACACAAATTCTTGCCTTGCTATCTCCTCTCTGAGTAAAGTGTTTGAAAGAGACTGACATGAACTGGGGATCACACAGTGACTGGTGCCTCAGCCCGAGTTTTAAGGAAAGTGACTGGGATTGACTAAGATTTTCTGTGTGTGGCATTTGAAAGAAGGAATGGATAAAATGGCACTGGAACTTGGAAAATATAAATTTATTACAACTCCAAAGCTATTACTGCACACTGAAGGAAATGATAGCTATTCAGAGATTTTATAATTGTGTAAATCTGAACAATTGCAGAATAGCATGGCTTCTATTGGTTACAGAACAGAGATGAAAAACTCAGAAATAGAATAAGACTCTTAGGAAAATTTTACCATCATGTCTCAGTTGTGTGAATGACTAAAACTTTTCACACACATTCTGAGAAATTCCTCCACAATGCATTAGCATGTAATGGTGAAAAGCGTCTGATCAGTGGATGTTAAATGCCCAGTGTCCAGAATCCAACCAGTTCTTGAACCCGATCAAGGACTCAGCACGAAAGCAAGTCTAAGCATTTCTCCAGACCGACTTCAAAGGACGTATCTGGACATATCCATTGATCTGGACAACCATATCCTGGATTAAGGGAAACATACAGACATTTCCAAGACAGTTGATGCAGCGTCTGTGCTGGCATTGATACACGTGGGCCCAAGGTATAACCATGCCCTCCCCTTACTTTGAATGGGTGGTATACAGATGCTGATTACAAAACAGAGTCCTGACCTATTTTGATAAGGACTAAAACTCCTATTGAAAAATGGAAGCCTGTCTCACTGCAAGAGAGCCATTTTCTAAGTTCCCATATGAATATAAGGAGTCGTTGACAGATGCCACCTCCTTTTTAAAAAATTCCTGCAATGAGAATGATCAGCGGTGTTATTAGGTGCCATTGAGCAGGTTCTGACCCACAGCGGCCCTACATCAACAGAAGGAGATATGGCCCAGTCCTATGCCGTCCTTACAATTGGTCCCATTCATGAGCCCATCGATGCAAACACTGTGTCCATTCATCTCATTGAGGATGTTCTTTTTTTTACCCAAACATGATGTCCTTCTCCAGGAACGGGGCTCTCCTCATCCTTGATTCTTCCAGCCGTCTGGGGTACTTTTCTTTCAAGATAGATCGGTTTGTACATGGAACTTTCAGTATTCTGTTCCAGCACCACAATTCAAATGCAACAATTCCTGTTCAGTCTTCTTTATTCCATGTTCAACTTTTCACCTGCATATGAGGCCATTGAAAATGCCATGGTTTGGGTCTAACACACCTTAGACCTCAAAGTAACATCCTTGCTTTTCAAGACTCTAAAGATGTCTTGTGCTTTCAATATTCTACAGAGTCTTGGGCAGCAGATTTACTTAATGCAACACATTTATGGATCACAACTTCTGCTCAGATGAGCACTGATTGTGGACCCAAACAAGACCAAATCCTTGACAACTTCAACCTTTTTCCTCTTTCATGACGTTTCCTATTGTTTCAGTTGTAAGGATTTTGTTCTTCTTTACATTGAGCCAAAACCTACATTGGAAGTTGCAATCCTTGATCTTTATCAGCAAGTGCTTCAAGTCCTCCCCACTTTCAGCAAGCAAGGTTGTATCATCTGCATATCACAGGTAGTTAATAAGCTGTGATCCAAACCTGATGCCACATTCTTCTTCATATCATTCAGCTTCTCAGTACACAGACTGAATAAGAATGGTGAGAGGATACAACCCTGATGCACGTCTTTCCTGATTTTAAACAATACGGTATTCCCTTGCTCTGTTCACTAAACTGCCCCTTGATCCATGTACAAATTCTGTATGAGTGCAGTGAAATGTTCTAGAATTTACATTCTTCTCAAGTTTATCCACAGTTCGCTATGATCCACAAAGTCCAATGCCTTGGAATAGTCAATAATACACAAATAACCACCTTTCTGGTATTCCCTGCCTTGAGCCTTGGCAGGGATATCAGCAATGATATCCCCTGGTCCACTTCCTCTTCTGAATCAGGCCTGAACTGGCAGCTCCTTGTAAATGTACTGCTGCAAGCATGGTTGATGATCTTCAGCAAAATTGTACTTATGCTAGGGGATTAGCAGGCAAGAAAAGGAGTCACCATATTGTCAGAGACAGTTGACTCTGATCCACAGGAGGAGATTGGACTCCTGTTACCCATTGGGACAAGGACCCAGGTGGTCCATTGAGTGTGGCTGGTAAAGGCAAGGGCAGTAGCTACAGCCTGAGAAGCATGTGACAACTAAGAACTCTGAATGAGGCTCTTGGTCATCTACCAACTAAGTCACCTAGCAAGCACAGCCACCACCCAATGGAAAGCTAACGAGTAAAAGAAGAGTGTAGTCATGGTTCCCATCAGAAGCTGGAGGTTATCCCAGTAACCTCTCTTTTATATGTTTCCCCAGCAAAAGAGATCAATCAAAATCCTGTTTTATTTTCCCATATATGATACATTGATTATATGACACAAGTAATTCTAGGTGGTGTAAAAATACGACTTCAGTGGACATGTTACTGCACTGGCCAGACCAGCCTTCAGGATCAAGCATTCATTCCTTCACTGCTGATAGTGTTGAGTAAGTCCCCCACAGGAAATTCACCTTTGATGAACAGAGCTGCACCCTTAAGATTTTTTCTGCCTTCAAGGGCTCAATCCACACATCCAAAGAATGGTGCACGCAGAGGTACAACGTTCCAGCCCTCTTGCCATGAATTGGGACTACTCCAAAGTGCCGTCACAGTCCCAGAGCTCCCTGTGGGGCAGGCTGCAACCCCATTACAATAATTCCGCTGGTCAACTGCTCTCTTTGTCCAATTTGCTTCCTTCGTTCTCTTTAGTTGACTCTCAGAATTTTCCCTAGGAAATCTCCTGTGCAGAAATGCCTCTCTCAGTCTGTTTTCTGGAAGGCTTTCTCTAGGAGGTAATTTAGGAATTGGGACTAAAGACCCAGGGGGGCGGTAGGTGCCAGGTTGAGGGAAGGTATTTAGTCAGAGAGAACATTATAAGCTGCAGCATTTACTGAAGCAAGAAACTGTAGCTCACTGCCACAGAAATAACTAGCCAAGCAAGGCAAGGTGAGAGAAGAGCCTGAGATGTGAACATGGTCAAAATAGTGGTCAAGGTGGGGTTTGCTCCTGTTGGCAATACAAAGTCACCAGGTGCTTATGGCTCTCCTCTACCTCTGATTTGTTCAGCACCAACTTCAAGAATCCAGAAGGCTAGCCTGGCCATAGTTTAGCAATTGGCTCTGGAGTCTCTAGGTGATGAAAGTGGTTAACATGCTTGCTGTTGGCCAACTTTGGGCAGTTGAGGTCCACTAAGAGGTACCTTGGAAGGCCTACAATCTACTTGTGAACCGCAAGCCATTGAGAATCCAGTGGAGCACAGTTCGACCCTGATGCACAGAAGGTTGCCATGAGTCCGAGTCAACAGCAACTGTGTTTTGTTGTCTTGTTTTGATTGAGGAAAAGGCACACAGAGGCTCCAGTGGAGCTTCCCTTTTCATTTTTAGTGGCTCCCAAAGTTGCTTAACTCGACAGTACACAGGAAACATGCCCCAAATTCCCAGAGCCTGCTGAGAAAGCTTTCCGATCTCAACAACTTTTCAGCTGACTGTGATGGCTCAGAAGAAAACTCCAGACCAGCCTGCAATCAGTGCCCACCAAGGTCTGGTCTTCAATGACAGAGATAGCCCAGGATGGACATGCATTTCCCAGTGCAGTAGGTCCTGCACTGTACTGTGCATCAGAGTTACCTGGAGGACTCCAGAGGACACACTGCTGGGCCCCGCACCTAAGTAGCAGGGTCCAGTAAGTAGAATTCTCATGGGAAGCTGGTACTCCTGAGTCAGGGACCATCCATTGGTAATCACTGTTGTGGCACAATGAGCTTTCAGAGGCAGGCTCTGGGCATCACTCCAAGCTCCAGCAACTCATAGACGGGGTGTGTGTGTGTGTGTGTGTGTGTGTGTGTGTGTGTGTGTGTGAGTGATGATGGCAATATGTGTTGTAGTCATATCTTGAGCTTTGGAATTTAATGTGGGCCAAATTCAGACTCTGCTACAGACCAAGTACATGATTTTTTTTCAGTGGACCTCGCCTCATGAGCCTCAGGTTCTCTCAAATGTCAAATGGATGTAGTACTAAGATCTGACCTACAGGGACACTGTGAAAATTTAATTACAGAACATATGGGGCAAAAATAGCAGTGTGGTGGCTGCCACAGAGTGAGCTCTTGTTAATGAGAATAGATGATGCTGGTGTTTTATAGATGAAAAGTGCTAGCTGCATTCTACTGGCTTCTCACCATTCTTTTTCAATTCAAATATTCACCTTGGGGCTCAGAAAACACTGGGAAGCAAGCAAAAACCAGATATCCCCTCTGTAATTGGGGCTCCTCTCCCCAACCCACTTCCCTTCAGCCTCCTTCTGTAAGGTCACCTTGTTTAAATTTGGGCTTGGGCTTCCTTGGGAATCCATTTCACATGATCTTACCCACAGGGCCTCAGGTCAGCTCTGTGCCATAGGAGGGAATCACACTCTTCTTCCCCTCTGTATCTGTGTAACAGTCGTGTATTGCAGGCTAATGTAATGTAACCACAGCAGTTAGCACAGGGCCTGGTGCATAATATATGTACAAATAACAACTGCTGCACTACATCGAATTTAAAGCAGAGGAGGCTGGGATTTCAGGCCTCTGTCTGCCACGGAGTCACCTCCTTCTCCATGCCTCCCTTTCTCACCTATAAAAAATACAAATATTTCTCAGCTCCCCCGCCCCCCAGCTTAGCATTACAGTTATGATGTAGTGGACAGAGATCAGAACTGGAAGACAGGGCACCAGGGTTGAGCGATTCGATGCCATTAACTCACCATGATGCTGCTTCCTCTCTCTGCACCTTGGCTTTTCCATCTGCATCGCAGAACGATTTCTGAGTGTCCGCTCCCTACCCTGCTGCTCAGATTGTCCACAAGGACATTGAGCAGTTTGGGGAATGGTATGAGAAATGGGTGAGGGTTCTATCATGAAGCAGCCACATCTGACTGGAGGCCTTTGGGATCTTGCTGGTGGAAAGCTCCCATAACAACTAACAGCAACAATGATCATTAATATTGCATGTAATCATTAAGATAAGCTGCATCACATTACTCTCAGCTCAGATCCTATCGTTCAGCTGAGAGCCTGCTGATGCTTTAATGGGACAAAAGCAGGCAGGAAAGGAGGACTATTGGAATCATCTTCTTGAATCTTCCCAACGTGCACCTTCAAAACCCTGACAGGGAAGAAGTGCATGCCAGTGACTCCAGTCTTGGATCTGACTTTAGAAGACATGGCTTCAATGCCAGGTTCTTTGACTTCTTAGTTGTGCAACTGTTGGCAAATGGCTCAAGCTCCCTGTGCCTCAGTCTCCACATTTGTGGATGAGCTACTCTGCTCATCCACAGGGCAGCTGCAAAGATCACCGAGAAAATGGATGTGGAAATGTGTTGTGAACTGTTTAGCTCTCGCCAAACACAAGGCATTGCCATTATGGTAATAAAAAGCAAATAGCACATGAATATTTCACAAGCATGGTCTGGGACAGATTATTTGAAAAGTATTCCCTTCTAGTGGGATTTTTATAAGTACCCAATCTCTCTCCTTATTATGAACTTTCTAGTAATCTCTCTCCAAATCTTATCTTTAAACTCCCATTGTCTCCCACGTCATTTCTTCTTAATATCTGCTCTCTCGCATAGCTGTTTATTTCCAAACTCTGGGTGGCATTAGGGGAGACCGTTATTTAGTAAAATGCCCACGTAGATATTTTATAGAAGGAGATAAACGAAATGAAGTCAGGGCACATCTATTCTAAGATATTAAAGAATATACATCTTCCTGGAAGACCGTTTGGAGCTGCTTGATTATTGGTACTTAGTCGGAAATTAGGAATAATTCATCCCTCTCGATATATGTGGGCTCCAATCTGAACACACATGGCGTTCACATGGGGAGGGAAGAAATGAAACAGGCTCAACACATTTTTCTTATTCTTTTGTTCATCTTGGGGAAAAAAAATTAAAAAGAAATCTACGAGTTTTACAAAGCCTTTTGGAGTCTCTCTTGGCTAAAAAGAAAAGCCTTTTGCCATTAACTGCTCCTGCAGAGAGAGCTCGCTAGCTGCAAGATCATGATGAGGGTAAGCATTAATTAAATCTAACTGCGAAAGAATAATTATGTACACATATCCATCAGGGCAAGTTGTCACCATCCAGTAACAAAGTTGGATACAAACTCCATCAGCAGAACTGTCAGGCGGCTGTTAAAAGGATATAAATGTGTCCCCAAAGGGCCATTTCATTTAGGGGTGGGGGGGATGAAATTGGATTGCAAAGGATTAATGAGGCGAGGGGTTTGTGTTTTCAATTGGATGTAAAATGCAAACTGAGTAAGTTGTGATATCATCATTTAACCTTAATGTTTAGCTACATTTGGATTTCTAAAACGTGATAGGGAAAATTAAACCCTTATACATCAAACCCGCATTTTATGACATAGAATGAGATGAAAGGTTAGAGGGTGTTTGTTGTTTTGTTTGTTTGTTTGTTTTCTTTAAAAGTAAAATGGCATGGGATTTTACTACAAAAATCATAAAGTCTAATTTACGCAGATGGCATATTCTTAATAATAATTAGGCAAGAAAATGAATGCACATCCCATTACGATAATCAAGGGATTTGAGAAAAGACCCTTTTTGTGTGTGGCTACCTTCAATTCTGGCAAGCAGAAGCCTATGCTGTGAGGTTTGAGTCTGTGCGGGGACTCCTACCATGGTGTTGGAAATTCAAAGAGGTGTAGTCATCATGCAGGGCAAGGGAGTTTGTACGCAGGTTCCACCCCTGACAAATGATGTGAGCCAGAGAATTTACTTCAGCACCCCTGAACATCAATCTCCTTTCCAAAAGTAAGAATTAAAGAAGGCTCGTTCCAATGATACGAGTCCCTAGGGGATGCAGCCAATTAATGTGTTTGCTGCTAAGTGAAAGGTAGATGGTTCCTTGGCTAACCAGAGGCACTGCAGAAGAAAGGCCTGGTGATCTACTTCCGTGTCAGCCATTGAAAACACTACGATACAGCACAGCATTGTCCTCAATGAGAATCGACTGGACACCAACGCAGCGCTGCCTTTGCAGAAATGCACATGAAGGAAAGCATGTAGAACCTTGCCTGGCACAGAAGAGGTGGCCGATCATCATGTTTGTTTCCTATCAGATATACATTCAAAGAGAGGAAACAGCCAAATCCAATCACAACTCCAGACTCGGGATCTGTTCTTCCTGTAATGTCATTAGGAGGGAAAGAATGGGAAATTATGGTTTGTGGCTAAGGCAGTGGGGAAGCAAGGCAGTCCCATTTCATTGCGGGCAACTACAAGAGCCAACACCAACATTATTTGCTCCAGCACCCTTAGAACAAATTGTCCTGCTGTACTTGAATGCTTTATGGATGGACCACCTGTTTCCACCTCCATACATTGAGTCCTGTGGTGGTGGGGCCACATATGGCTGCTTTCCCACTGCAGGCCCAAGGGCTCTGAGTGACATTTCACTCTTGGCTTGCATTTATGTGAAGAAGGGAATGAAAGCCAGGTAGAAGGCCCTAGATAGGGACCCTAGCTTTGACAGCAGCAGCAAGACCATGAGAATATGGGTGATGAGGTTTTCAGCAGTCACACAAGGCAGAAGTTAAGACGATTCTTATTCTGTGGCCGGCCTGGTGGTCTGCTCTTACTTACATGGCTGTGACCACGGAAGCTGATCCTCGCAAGAGCGAGGGAAATTGACCTATCATCGATCCACGCCTTCGGCATGCTGTCATCTCCAACTCTTGAATTCTTTTTTTTTAATTGTTTTATTATGGGCTCATACAGCTCTTATCACAATCCATACATACATCAATTGTGTAAAGCACATTTGTACATTCATTGCCCTCATCATTCTCAAAACATTTGCTCTCCATTTAAGCCCCTGGCATCAGTTCCTCATTCTTCCCCTTCTCTACTGCTCCCCTCTCCCTCATGAACCCTTGATAATTTATAAAAAATATGGAATGCTTCACTAATTTGCATGTCATCCTTGCACAGGGGCCATGCTAATCTTCTCTGCATCGTTCCAATTTTAGTATATGTGCTGCCTATTGGAGCACAACTCTTGAATTCTTCATGCTTTGCTCATGTTCTTGCAAGTTACTTCCAAAAGCAGAAGGACTGCTTCAAACCCTTCTCCATCTGAAATTCTACTAAGTCTGACACCAAGGTCACAACACACCACTAACGGGTTCACAGCAACCCTTCTTAGAAAACTCCCTTGGCAAGATAGCAGGGCTGACACAGTGCTAGAATGAGATCAAGTACCATAACGGGACCTGACACCACTTCCCACCTAGAGCTTGCCTAGGTACCTTTTCAGAAGCTACTGATAAAATGGCATGCTCGTTGCCTGAGAGAGAAATACGATGGAAAGAACATGCCACCGTTCTTTTCATTAGTGACCACTTTTCTGAAAATACATTCTTCCAACCGTAGCCATCCTCCCCCCACCTTTCTCACCCTGCATAGTGATTAATCACAAAACAATATGTAATTACATATTGTGAAATACTTATTTCTAGTGACAAATAAATAAAGTTTTGTCTTTAGGTATGGAGTAGCATGGGTAACAGCCTTAATATAACAACAGTAAACTGCATTGCTACATTTTGGGACAGTATGTGTAAAAAGCCAACGTCAGTGTGAAGGTTGAGATAGCTTCTTTCTCAACAGATCAGAAATTCTCAGGGGAGTCTTTGCAAGAACACAATGATGATCATCTTCCACAAGTCTACTTCTGATAACCAACACGCTGGAAAATCCTGTTTCACAAATATATGTTGTTGGAAATGGAAGAAGAAGGCACAACACAGTCTCAGACAGAACAGGATATGACTGCAAACACTTGATCCAGAATTTTGCAAGTAACATTGTAGAGAAATCAGTTCTCCATGCATCACTGTTAATAGTTCAATGAACTCCTCTTGTGCTGTCTCTGGTACATCTTTAACTATGACTGTGAATGGGCTTCTGGCAAGTGCAAATGGGGTGTCAGGTAAATTTGGAAAGTACGATTGATGAAATTTCATCTGCAAACATGTGTAAGTGTTCTTTCACAGAAATTATCATCATAATCCTTTTGTCTGGTTCAATGTCATGTTCCTCAAAGAAAGCAGATAAGATAGGCAATATGTAAATTTTATTTTCATCCAATTTTTTCCCCAAAGCTGAAGTTTCAAATGAAATGATTGGATCTTTTCACATAAATCGTGGCAAGTTGCATTTGGTCCTTGTTGTGATAAATTTAATTCATTCAAGATGGTAAAGATGTCAACCAAGTAAGCTATTTTCTGTAGTTCACTTTTATCACTGAAAAGTGCTTCAAACTTCGGTCTTGTTTTCTGATTTTAAAATGTTTTGAGTCCATTACAAAGCTCAAAAACACTTTTTAAAACTTTCCTCTCAACAACCATCTCACTCCAGTGTGAAATAGCAGAGCATTATTCAGCGCATCCAACTCATTGCACAGTTGCAAAAACAGTGGACAGTTTAAAGTGCTTACCTTTACAAAATTGACAGAACTTATGACACCTTTTATTAATTCTTGTAACTCTTGTGGCAGCGTCTTCGTTGGTAATATTGGCCGATGAATCATACAGTGAGTTCCAATGACTTTTGGTGACTCATTCAGTACCAAACATTGAAATCCAGATCGACATCCTAGCATAGCTGGAGCACTATCTGTGCAAACACCACCAACCCTTTCCCAAGAGATCTGATGCTCTTTCAGAAATGAACCAACTGTGTCAAATACTTCATGTGCAGTAATTGTTGTTTCAAGAGGTTTGCAAAAAAGAAACTTGTCTTTAAATTCATCATCATTAAAAAACAATATACCTCACGTAAACCAGTAACTGTGAACAATTTTCACCGCCCCTAGATTCATCAAGCTGGATGCTAAATATTGTAAGTGAAACAGATTTAATTTCCTGGATTACTTGATCAAGAATATCAGCAGACATGTCTTCTATTATTCTGTGGACAATGTCATTAAATACGGAAATTGCACTCAATTTTGTAACAAATTCTTTTCCGATCACACTTCGAGCAAGGTCTTTGGCCTCTGGCAACAGTAAATCCTCAGCAATGGTGTGAGGTTTCATAGCTCTGGCGATTCTGAGTGCCACCAAGTATGAAGCTTCAACGGCTGCTATGTTTTGTTTGTGGTACTTCCGCCAGTGTCAAGTCTGGCTCTCTTGATTCCATCAGCTTTGCTTTTAAAATAGTTGGTATCCTTGCCAGCAAAGCTCAGATGCTTGCTATCAAAATGACATTTTAGGTTTTTTGGTTTCATAGATTTGGCTGATAGAACTTCACAACACATAACATATTGTGGTTTCTCAATTCCTGCTGTAATTATTGAGGTAAAACCATAATGTAAAAAATCCTCACTATATTTTCTTAATGTTCTTCTCTACACCGTCCACTGTCATGGGATGGTTTGCTAATAAGAATAATATATATCAATAGTTTTAATAATACAAAAAATTGACACATGTCATAGTTCAGTCAATATAGTTCACGAGTTTCCTATGATTTACCATTCTGTTGTTTTTTTTACATACCTGTTTCAATCACAAGGGGACAGTTTTCACATAAGCCACAGCTGAATATGAAAAGACCAATTGGCATCCAGATTAAGTTCCCATGGTACAGATGTATATATATTTTTTGTAGTACTTGATGATTTTACAGTACATGATTTTACCTTTACCCAGTAATTATAATTCATGAAGTGTCATTTTACCTCCAGTACTGCTGCTTTCAACACAGTAGCTGCTTTTAACAAAGTAGCTGCTTTCAACGTAGCCGCTGCTTTCTACACGGTAGCTGCTCTCTACACATGGGTGACTGGTCTGCATAAGTACATTATGGTGCCAACCCTGTCACATACACCTGTATTTGTACAGGGTGTATGTGATGGGGTTGGTGTGATAATGTCATCACACTGGGTACTCGTATGTGGGTGTATCTGTATGTAGGTGGACCCACCTGGAGACTGGACCTGATCCCCTGGGACTTCTTTTCTGAGACAAGGGCAATCACGTTTCTAAAACTCTAAAGATCTATCGAGCCTCAATAGCGTAGCCCTTCGGGTCAGACCAAGAACCTCTAACAAATCAGAGCTGATGGCTTAGACCAGAGTTGTTTTTGTGGCTTTCAGCTCCTGGCAATCCCCATGTGTACGGTGGATAAATGCGCTCCATATGGCGGTCTTTTTTTAAAAAAAATTTTATTGGGGCCTCATACAATTCTTATCACAATCCATACATACATCCATTGTGTCAAGCACATATGTACATTTGTTGCCCTCATCGTTCTCAAAACATTTGCCTTCTACTTTGGCCTTTAATATCAGTTGCTCATTTCCCCCCTCCCTCCCCACTCACCCCTCCTTCATGAACCCTTCATACTTCATAAATTATTATAGTTTTGTCATAAGTTAAACTGTCCGACATCTCCCTCCACCCTCTTCTCTGCTGTCCATCCCCCAGGGAGGAGGCTATACTTAGATTCTTGTAATCAGTTCCCCCTTTCTACCCCACATTCCCTTCACCCTCCAGGCATTGCCCCTCTCACCACTGGTCCTGAA
>NW_022111310.1:20917267-20940324 GCF_000313985.2 Echinops telfairi
ATCTCTAGGCATGCCCTTCAGTCAGGACCGATGGGTTACCATGCTCTGGCCCCCAAGTCTGTCCTTTGTACTCCCTCGGGGGCTCTCTGCTCTGCTTCCATGGTTGCTTTGCCGCACACTTTTAATGGTTTGCCTCCATGTCTCAGGGTCAGTCTGGGCCAGTCCTGACACTGAGTCTCCAGTGTTGTCCCCCTTAGAGAGGGCGGTCTTTCTAAAGGTCACCAGGCCTGCCTTTTGAGGTGCCTCTGGGCTGGTTAGAACTGATCACCTTTAAGCCAATAGTCAGGTGTAACCACTTGTAACCCTAGGGATTCTCCCTCAGGATAGGGAATATATGCCCCAAATCTGGCCCACTCTCTGTTTTTGTGTGATCATGAGCTAGGGAGGGAGTTTCCACTTTTAAATTGCTAAGATAAATAAAATTAAGAACATTTCAAGATAAAGGAAATCATATTCACAGTTTAAGCCCGCAAAGCAAATACCTTTCGTTTCATTCATAGACCTCTATTATAAGAATGGTACTCATAATGAGCCATGGTGGTGTAGTAGTTACCTGTTGGGACTGCTTACTACAAGAATGGTACTCTATTATAATATTATCTTATTTTGAATTTCAACATTAAAACTTGTGGAAAATATTTTTCCTCTCTCTTTTATGTAAATGCCTACATATCCTCAAGGTTGCCTCTTGACCCATAAGGTCTAAAATATCTAACCCTTTGAAGAAGAATTTGGCTGATCATGCAATAGAGCACAAGCCCTTGAAAGATCGATCCAAATACAGACACCACACGCCAGGTTGTATCGAACAGTGGTTTGGGATTCACACCTCTCTAGCATACTCAGAGAGAACCAGGATGACAGAAGCAAAGAGAATTGCCATTGGGTTAACTATAAACTCACTGCCATCGAGTCAAATCCATTCTGACTCACAGTAACCCTATAGAACGTAGAATTGTCCTTTTGTCTTTCTGAGACTGTATATCTTTACAGGAGCAGAAAATTTATCTTTCTCCCATAGATAAGCTGGTGGATTTGAACTGTTGATCTTTTGGTTAGCAATCCAATTTGTAACCCGTGTTAGTCTGGGTAGACTAGAGAAACAAATTCATAGACACTCATACGTATATAAGAAAGAGGTTTACATACAAGAGCAACTGAATATTGAGAAAACATCCCAGCCGAGTCCAGATCAAGTCCTTAATCCAATATTAGCCCATATGTCCGATAATAATCTATAAAATCCTCTTCAGACTCACCAAATACATGCAATGATGCTGAATGCAGGAGACTCACAGGCCACTGGGTTGAAATTCTTGTGGATCCAATGGTTTTGTAAGCATCTCAACACAGGCAGAGGTCTCTAGGTAGCTTCTCCATCTCCGGAGATCTAGTTGCATCCAGGTAGGTCCATGTGGTTCTCTAGATCCCAGGGCATAGTGCCATGTGTCTTGTCAGTAGAACATTTCTCAGGGAGTGAGTCTTGTCAGTAGAGAGTCTCCAAGGCTGTGAGCCAAGAGAGAAGATGTCTCCTGTCTCCAAGGAGAAAATACCAGGGTTCCCAGAATTATCAGAAGAAGGCCATGCCCACAGAGGTCGAATTGGCTATGACCTAATAGACAGACTAGACTCCACCCCTTCTCTCTTAATCCTCTCAAGTCCTAAATTGACACCAGATTATTTTACTACCACAGACCACCACTTGTCAATTTGACACTTTAACATAACTCTTTAACGATATATAATTTTCAAACAAACAATAATAGAATTATATCTGTACCTAACAGGATAATCCTAAAATGCATACAGTTCAATATATGCCACCCTCATTTAAATATAATATTCTTTATGTAACAAAAATGTCCTATGTGTAACTATTGTAGTTAAGTAACACCTACACCGTAATCCTATAATTCTATGAATGTGTGCCCACTATGAAAGTTTGTAAGCCAACCACTTCAAGCCTTTACCCCCCAATTTTGGGTATCCAATTTCTATACTGCCCACTTACATCAACCCAGCGCTCTGAGCAGACAATCATATTCTTTGATGTGAAGAATCTTCATTCCAGTTGGAAACTTGTGAAGTTTGCATCCATAAGCAAGGTCAAATCAGGAAAGGGCATCCATAAAGTCTGTAGCAACATACACCAGCTCACAGGCTCAAATATCTTCTCTTCATCTGATCAGGTTCTGATCAACTCAATGTGGGCTACCTCACATAGCTTCACCATGGTGCCCATTGGTCACCTTGCCCTTAGACCATGGCCCCACCACAAACTCTCAACAAGCCAAGCCCCCTTGTACTAGGTCATGAACTTCAGACCAGTCAACTTGCTCTCATCTTCTCCCCTAGTTCCTATAAACCAGGTCCATAGGTGTCAATGGCCAGAGTCAACCTGTCTCTTTATTGCTGCATTTCTCTCACTTCCACTCCACAAGTGGATGCAGGTGGTCACCTAGCAAGCATTTCAGCATGTCCACAGGCTCCCTTTAGTTCCAGAGAGGAGTTTTCTTCATGGTTCCAGATTTTTTCCAGCTACTGGCACAAACCACTGGTTCAAATTTTCAATATTCTAAGAGTTCCTTTTTTCTTCAGTCTGTCAAGCTTTCCCTTAGGTAGATTTCTTGGAATGCAAATAACCTGAGAACTCCAAAGCACTGGGTGGGGCTTATCATTTCAGAGCCTTCTTTGGAGGTGTGTCCTAAACCCATCTAAAGAGCAAATTAATGGCTCAAGGCAAGTGGGTTTAAAAACTCTCAATTTTCATACTTACACAAATAATTTATAGAAATCCTTATATCCATAATAATAAGCTGAAGAAATCAGTATAAACAAAGTAGAATCATATACTAAGCTCAATTCTTAAAACAGTCAAGTTTAATCCTCATATAGATCATCTTAATGCTTATCTATTCTATTTATACAAAAATATGGGATTAGGCCTCTGAGAGCCTCAAACCAGATCCAGCATTTCTGTCAGCCAATTTGACCTTCTCTCAACTATTTTTCACTTACTAGCATGATTTCTGAGAAATTCAAATGGCAATTAATACCCCTGAGTTCAAAATGTACATTAACAACATTCATTTTTACCATTTCACACAGGAATTACCAAAGACTACTACCAAACAAAATAATCAAAACTTTAACTTCCCATATTCTTTCCAGAAAACAACCTAGTAAACTGCCTAGATATATGTGACTTCTGGCTAGCCAAAGAGGAAAAAATAGCATGAGGCAGAAGTCAAACAAACATGTACTCTCCATTTTTATGATTTGTTTCTCTAGTATCCCACTCCCAGGGTACCACATAACCTATTACACTACCAACAGTCCTTTGGATCCACTATATAGGGGATAAAATCAGTAGTCAGGTCCTCAATTGACTACTACATAGACATATTTTCCCATTTCTGAACTTCAGTTTTCTAATCAGCAAATTGGGAAATAATTTGGAATGCTACTAATTAGACAATGAAAAACAAGACTAGAGATGAATGGATATATTCGAAGTCTGGTCTGTTGAAGAATGTTTACTATGCCATGGACTGTCAAAGGAATGAGAACATCTGTTTTGGAAGAAATTCAACTTGTCTCACATACCTTATGTTATCAGGACCAGTGCCTGGAGAAAGATATCCTGTTTGGTAAATTGGAAAAAGGAGAAAGACACTCAATAAAATAGACTGACATGGTGGCTGCAACAGTGGACTGAACCATAGCAACAACTGTAAGAATGCTGTAGGACCAGACAGTGTTCTGTTGTGCATGCGGTCGTTATTAGTCAGAACCAACTCAATGGAATCTGACAACACAAGTTGGGCATATCTCAGTGTGAATGGATATACATAGTCCAAAGAGTTTCATCAGTCTAAGCTCTCACTTAAAATATCAGTCCAATAAGATACCAGTTACTTTAAGTCACCCTAATTCTTTTCAGCATGTTCTATGAAGAATCCCTTGAATCTGGGATGGCCTTATAAGTTGCTGTGACAAATAATAGAGAGCAGAAAGGATGCTGTATACTTTCTCAACTGAAGCATCAAATGATCTTGAAACTTCTATTCTTGGAACTCTGTGATATGCGACTCAGCCTGAGCATGCCCACAGGAGGCTGAAAATCCAGGCAGAGAAACATGGATATGCCCTAGGTAATAGGTATTCAACGCTAAACTGATTAAGTGACTGAACATTGGTACATGACAAAGGTCAGCTGAACCTGCCCCACCCAAAGGAGACATTTTTCCAAGCTGAGCCCCACTCAAGTGTTTGACTTGAATTAATAGAGGTTGTTTTTAAGTTGCTAAATTTCAGGGTGTTTTTAACATCCAACAGAAATTAAACCACAGAATATTGTATCATCCAATTAAGCATCATTCCAGAGCTCAGTCACTGGGCTCCACCAGGACCTGCTGCCAGATTCTTCCTCCACTGCCTAAGGAATTGGCTTGCACTTGCCTCTCTATCCAGCCACACCAGAAGAAATTGACTGACATATTTCAGCTGAACAAGGAAAGTTGCCTGGAGGAGACACACACTTTTGGGAACACAAACTTCTCGGAAAGACACAGTGGAGATTTAGGAAGGCCGCCTGTGCTCTGACTGTAAAGCAGCCCTCTCGTACCTCCATCCACCATAGCCTAGAGGTCCATGGGCTTGCTGGTAGCATCTCTTGGGAGCGGGTCAAGGGAGAGAAAGCCAGTGAGCCAGCGAGGAGGATCCCTGATCAAAGATGCACGCATCTCTTGTTCTTAGTGCCAAGACCCTGAATGTACCACACAGGTAGTCTATGTAGTGTTTTAAAAGAGTATTTATACAATGTTCTAGCATGCTCTAGTACAGCGGTTCTCAACTTGTGGGTCGAGACCCCTTTGGGAATCGAGTGACCCTTTCACAGGGGTCGCCTAAGACCATCGGAAAACATGTTTCTGATGGTCTTAGGAACTAAGACATCGCTCCTCTATCTCCAGGTGGGTCTTCCCATGTGCAGACACGCCCACCTAACGAGTATCTAGCATAAAGACTGTTCCATGCTACACCATGCTTCAAGACAAAATGTCATTTATCTGTCATTAGAAATATTTCATGATATATAATTAAATATTGCTTTGTGAGTAATCATGTTTTAATTATGTTCAATTTTAACAATGAAAATACATCCTGCATATTAGATATTTACATTATGATTTATAACAGTAGCAAATTATAGTTATGAAGTAGCAAAAAAATAATTTTATGGTTGGGGTCACCACAACATGAGGAACTGTATTCAAGGATGGTAGCATTAGGAAGGTTGAGAAACACTGCTCTAGCACATGAGTCTCATAAAAGTCCTGCAAAGAGATATCTGACAGTGTAAGACATGAAAAAAAAAATTTATAAACTATCAAGGGTTCATGAGGGAGGGATGGAAGGGAGGGGAAAAATGAGGAGGTGATACCAAGGGCTCAAGTAGAAAGCAAATGTTTTGAGAATGAGGATGGCAACAAATGTACAAATGTGCTTGACACAATGGATGGATGGATGGATTGTGATAAGAGTTATATGAGCCCCCAATAAAATGATTTTTTTAAAAAAGGCCCTGCAAAGAAGCAATGAAAGGTATTATAATGGTTCCAGGTTTTGTTAAAGTTTCCCAGAGGACGCACTGAGCATAAGCTAGAACTGTAGTTCAAACCAGGGCTTTCTGAGTCCCAATTCTGGACTCTTCCCTAGATAATGCTTCCTAAGCAAACTTACAATCAAAGGCTATTTGAGTAAAAGAATCAAAATAAAGAACAATTAACAAAAAGCAAACCCACTGCCGTCAATAGGAGAGCTGTGGAAATCATAGAGCCCATCACCTTTGTTTTCCAAATTAACAACATCAAAGATTTATTAGGTACTTATCCAGCTCGGTGCAGCCTGCTGAGCACTTTACATGCATTCATTCTAATCCTCTCAGCCTCCTATGGGCGGCCAAGCTTGTGGATTTTTCAGATCAAGTAATGAGTGAGGATTCATTGCGGAAGTCATTTCCCAGAGGTGAGCAGGTCAGTGGCAGAGCTGGGACACCAATGGACCTTTGACTGCCTCCCAAACCTGAGCTTGTTGCCACACTGCCATTCTGCAACTCTGATAAAAACTCTCAGGTCCAGAGATGTGAAAGTCTTGTCCAAGATCAAGCAGTCAGTTGACCAACCATCCATCAAGCATCAATTGAGCATCTGCTATATGCCAGGAGCTAGGCTAGTCATTGCACATAAAGGTATGGCCTAGATTTAGTTGGTGCATTTGAGAAGATTAACTAAGGGCTACGCAGAGAGGTGGCCACAAATGACTGTAATCAAAGTAATAATAACAATGACCACAAGGAACCTAGGGAGAGGCCGTCCAAACTAAAACTTAGTAATACTACTAACTACTGATAAAATTCCTGCCTGGCTTTCATTTGGGTAAAATCTGAAAAGGTTTCTGGGAGAAGTGGCCGGAAGGCTTTGTCTTGGAGGAAGGACAAGCAGTGGGAAAGGGAAGTACACCAAGCAGGGGTACCTTGCACCAAAGTGACAAAACCAGATCTCCTTTCATCAGTGACCTCAGACTCCAGGTTAGCTAGGCTCCTTCTCAGTCTCCGTTCCCTCCCCCGAAACTCCCTCCTGGCTTAAAGTTGAAGCTCATTTTGACAAGGCAGTTTCAAGGCAGTGAGGCTCACCCAAAAGTCCTGGGAAGGGAGGGAAGGGATCTAAGGGGGGAAAGGATTGGGTAGGACAAAGACAGCCATCAATGGACTATAGCAAAACTCCATAAGGCTAGCTAATCAACTAAAGCCATAAATGTGTCTGAATATGTTCAGACAATTAGTCAGTTACTAACACAAAAAAAAGTGAGAAAAAGAAATGAACTCAAGTCTGCCTTCTGGGAACAATATCCCTTAAGAAAAGAACATGTTGGGGCTATCTGTCAGCGAGGATGAAGGAGTCTCTCTTCCCCAGTTCAGGGCATGGTTGGAAGCATAGAAGCAAAACCCAGCCTTGCCTCTGACATTGGGCCAGGGTCCAGTCCAACTCACCAGCGTCTGCTTTGTACTTATTTACCCCACCCCCCCTGCAGGGTTTCCCACAGTACTTGTGCCACTTCATTCCAGTGCCTTTCTTCTACCAGCAATGCATTTTCATCCCCCAGTTTCACCCCAATACAGTCCTCAAGTGTCATGTTCCCTGTGCCGCCCTTGCACATATTCCGAGGTGAAATGTGAAATCTGCTGCCTCCTTTAATAGATTAGAAAGAGTCCATGGAAGAGATCCAGGTGGCCTATCCTATAAATGTATGCTATGCTGAAAAAAGGTTAAGTAAATGCCTTGAAAAGTTCACAGAGCACGGAATAGTGTCATAAGCACGGGGTTGCTGCTCCAGATGCTACAGCCCTGGCTCCCTTGGGGCAGAGAGCCTGGATGGATCTGTCCTGACCTCATTAGGTCTTAGAGGGAGATGCCTACAAGAATCTTGTAGCTACTGAACATACTCCCAACAGCACTGCTGATACACAAATCCTTGGCAATTCAAGGCATGCTTCAGTGACTTCCTCTAATGCCTGGAGTAGGTTGGTGTAATTTCACAGCTGGATGATATTAGCCAGGGCAGATAAGTCTAGAAC
The DNA here is from genome assembly GCF_000313985.2 of Echinops telfairi. Lineage (NCBI taxonomy): Eukaryota > Metazoa > Chordata > Mammalia > Afrosoricida > Tenrecidae > Echinops > Echinops telfairi. Next base: position 20,924,904 of record NW_022111310.1, read on the forward strand.
TCAAGTCATCTGGGAATTTAAATTCAGATAGTCAAAGCTTTCTCTAAATGTATAGTTCCATGATCTACTAACTGGGTAAACTTGAGTAAGTTACTTAACCTCTCTAAAATTGAATTTCCTCTGTGTAGAATAAGGATAATTACACTGCTTACCTGATAAGGTTAACACAAATAAACAAAAACATCGTGTCATCAGGTTGATTCTAACTAATGTGAAATCTATAGGACAGAACAGAATGCTTTCCGAGATTGTAAATCTTCATGGGAGCGGTGTCAGCCTCATATTTTTCCTGCAGAACAACAGGTTGCTTTGAAGTGCTGACCTTGAGATCAGTAGAGTCATGCCAAATTGTCTGTGTCACCAGGGCTCAGTTTATGGGGGTAATGGGTAATTTAAGGATGGTAACATACATGAGGAGCACAATGCTTAGTTTCTAGCTCTCTTCTTCCCCTTTCTGTCTTCTTTTTTCACTCCCTCCTTCCTTTCACCCATCCACCCCTCCTCCATCTACCCATCCATTTGTAAATTATCCCACTCACTCAATGAATATTCTTTGCCTGTTCTGTGTTAAGCCTTGGACTCCAGAGGGAAATAAATTGGTGTCCTTCCCGTTGTGGGACAGTGGGATTGGAGAAAGGGACAAATCCTGATGAAGGAGTGTGGTGAGGGCTGCAAGAGGAACAGCACTGGGCTGCAGAAAGGAATGGCTCACTCAGCCAGATGATGGGCAACCTTTTACCGAGAAGACTGGAGCTGCATTTTGAAAGATGAGTAGCAATTTGCTGCATGGAGAAGGGGTGAGAGCAGGTTCTTGTGTGCAGAACACAATCTATACACAGACTTAGAAAGAACAATATGATGGAGAAAGGTGGTAATGACCAATGTGCTGCAAAATACTCAGGTTGCAGAATACAGAGTCAGGGTCTTGGAAATATCTACAGATAGGTTGAATCAAGGCAAGGAAGAGTCTTGTGCAGCAGGCTATAGACACTCCTTAGTCCTGTTAACCAGTGTGTCTTTCATCCTAAAGGCCTTTTTTTTCCAAAACTGGTTAATGTATTCCTCGTGAGGAGTAAGAACTACAACCAATGATGAGCTATCTGTAAATATGGTAAATATTAAAATGATAGAGAAAATATGCATTTTTCACACGGTACTGTATAAGCTGTTTTGAAGACATTGTGCCATTTAATCCGAGGCAACCCCTTGATGATGATTCATTATTATCTCAGAGCAATCAACCTAATCCAGATGATTTTTCCTGAGCATCAATAATACTTGTAGACGTGCCGAGTAAATATGAAATAACCTAATTGGCAAGTGATGTAGCATACCCACTGCCACCAAGCCGATGCCAGCTCACAGCTATGCTCTAAAGGGTTTCTGGGGCCATCGATCTTTATGGAAGCGGGTAGCTTCATGTGTTTTCCTTGAAACAGCTGGTGGGTTTGAACCATGGACCTTGGGGTTAGTGGTTCCAGCTCCACCAGCGCTACTCAGTATAGCATAGTTCAAGCTAAAATAATCATGCAAATATATTTCCAAGATGAACTTGGAATTTAGGGCTTATGACTGATTTCTTTCCTGCATAGCTGCAGATCTTTGAAGGGGGGTGGGGGTGGGGGCATGTTCACTGTCATATGCCTTTAGTATGACCTCACTGTAAAAGTTTGATATGCCTCAATTCAAGGGGCAGAGTGGAAGGAAATGTTCTAGACAGGGGTATAGCATGGCCAGATGTAGTGAGTCTGTGCTCAAGAGATCTCTCCCATCTCGGGAGGGAAGATGGACCCATGGTTGGCAAGACTGGATGAAGAGACTGGTGCAGGGAACAGTGAGCGATAAGGAAACATCAACCAAGTCAGAGCCAGAGGCCAGGCAAGGATGGGATGGATTTGGACTTGTCAGACGTTGGAGACCAAATCAGCAGGATCCTGATGTCAAAGCTAATACTAAAACCAAAAGCATTACCAGTTGCCCTTGAATCAATGACAACACATGGCATGTGTGTCAAAGGGACGTGGCATTCTATGCAGCTTCAGTGGCTGATTTTGCAGAAGTAGGTCACCAGGCCTTTCTTCCAAGGTACCTCCGGGTTGACGTGAACCTCCAATTTTAGGGTTAGCAATTTTGTGCCTTAATATCATATCAGCCATCCTTCACTGATGATAAACCACGTGCTTAGTACCAAGCTAAGTAATCATCACCCACATGTACTGTTTGTATAATAAGCACTATTTTATGGGTGAAGAAATTGAGGCTAAACTCACTGCCATTGAGTCAATAAAGACTCATCATTGCATCAGCTTGTCACTGCCACTGCCAGAGGGTTTATGCCAACTCACAGTAACCCTCTGAGACAGGGGAGAATGGTCCCTGTGAGTTTCTGAGACTGTAACTGGGGTTACAAACAGTTTGTCTTATAGAGTGAGCTGGTGGTTTTGAACTAGGGACATTGCAGATAGAAGCCTGATGTGGAGCCACTATGGCACAGTGACCTTCTACATTTCTGAGGCTGTAAATCTTTACAGGAGCAGATAGCCTCACCTTAAAGCACCAACCCTGAGCTTAGTAGTCCAGCTTACCTGATAGTACCATCAAGGGTTAAAAAGCCTTATTAAGTTGCTTGAGATCATTTCCTTTGACCTTGGTGGAGTTGAATGTCATATGGGAAGTCTTGCTTTTAAAAAGCATTAATGCTTGGACTCCAGAAGCTCTTTCTCACATCAAAACAAATTATCCCCTGTTTTTTTTGAATGCCAACACCTCCTTTTCACTGCCCATGGACATTGGGGAATGACTACTTAGCAGCTGCCTCATAAAGCCTTGTCACAAACACGAAGGCAGCAATGAAATACCCTTGCCTTCCTCTCTCTGGCTACGGGCGATGCATTTCAGCCTCCATCAGGCCTCTTAGGAGGAGTCGTAGCTGCAGAAACACATTGGAGCTGCTTTTAAGCATGTGCTCAGTTCCATGACATTGCTTCTCAGCTACCCATTCCATCTGCTGGAAACCGCTGGGCATCATGGACTGGGCGTGGAGCCTAATGAAGCAGAGAAGGACCAGGTGCTCCCATTCCAGACCAGAAGGCTCAGGACCACCTCCATGGCAGGGGGAGGGAAGAGATGGTGTAAGCCTGGGATTTTATTGGAGATTTTTGATGGTCAGTGTAGGCTAAAGAAGCATTTCCAAAATGACATTTTATAGGCATTGTGTTGCATATGATGTGAATAAATGGGAAAAATAGAGGCTGGGGTTAAGATGGTTTCACACTGACCTACCTATACAAAGGAGCCCAGCTTCTTTACTGTAGGACTTCTCAGGGCCTTTAACAGACTTAGCTGTATTCGGGAATCTCCAAATGGAAAATGGAGTATGTACCATTCACAGAACGTTTGCACCAGGACATGCTAATTTATAAGAATATGCTGAAGATCCCTGGTAAATACAGTGGGCAGTACACAGGGTTGACATATACTCTCCTTGCTTCTCCATGGAGAAAACCCACAACAACAAACTTGCATTACTCAGTGGTGTGCCTAAGCCAATTTGATGATTACTTTAACAGCACTGACTTGAGCATGCTTAATGCACTGCCCTTCTACAGAGAATGTGAGCCCTTCTATAGCGGGAGGGGGAATCGCTAGAAGTCCCCACCAGGAAACTTTAGCTTCACCACAGACCTACCTACACCACCACACTGAATGTTAATAAAACGGAAACACTTTCCAATGCGCTTGAATACTATTACACTCAGGAAGAATCATAAGCATAATAAGTACTTCCTATGTATTAGGTTTAGGAAAATGAAGTATACATTTAAGAAAGAAAGATAATAAGTAAGCAATTAAATCAATATAATTCTAGGCCAAGTACATCCTATGGAAGAAGTTAAGCCAGTGTTCTCAACCTGTAGGTCACAACCCCTTTGGGGGTCGAATGACCCTTTCTCAGGGGTTGCCTGATTATTAACAGTAGCAAAATTACAGTTATGAAGTAGCAACGAAAATAATGTTATGGCTTTGGGATCACCACTACATGAGGAACTATATTAAAGGATCGTGGCATTAGGAAGGTTGAGAACCACTGAGTTAAACTGTGTTCTCTAACAGACAGTAGCATGTGCCCACGGAAAGGAGCAAGCTTTAAACTTGGCTGTCATGTCACAGAGCTGAGGGGCCGGCATTTGAACTGAGAGCTGAGGGGTAAGAAGTAGACAGTCAGGAAATAATGGGAGCGGAGGGCTGGCAAACAGAGGAAACAAGAAATGCTCCAGTTCCAAAGAGGTAATAAGCCATCTACTGTGCTCCTGTAACATGAAGGCAGTTTAGATTGCGCCCAGGGAAGAAAGAGAGCAAGAGTCAGACAGTGCAAGTCTGTGCGCCATGGTGGGGAGTCTGGGTTTTATTCTAAGAACAATGATGGTGCAAGGGTTCAGTGCTTGGCCGCTAAACTAAAAGTCAGTGGCTCAAACTCACCAGCTACTCCTTGGGGGAAAAGACCTGGTAATCGTCTCCCATAAAGACTTAAGCCTGGGAAACCCTCTGAGGATGTTCTACGCTGACCTATAGGTTTGCTAGGAGTTGGAATTGACTCGCTGGTACTATTGATACCCATAGGTACCAATAACATTTGGAAGATTTTGAGCAGCAGATGGACTTATCAGAGTTATCTGCTTTACGTTTCTAAAGAGATGACAGTGGCCATTTTTACAAGTCTGAATCAAAAGGCAGGTAGTTGCAGGGAGGAGGTCACAGGTGACGGTGGTAATGAAGATGATACAACAAAGAGTCAAACAACAAGCATTTATTATGTCCAAGGAACTCTCTAGATAGCAGGGCAGAGGGGCTGGCAATGGCAAATTACATGAAAATGAAATGGGTGTTCAGCACATGCGTGATGAAAACCTAAGGGAGAACTCAGCGTGGATTTTGATGGGAGCAATCAGTGATATTTTTATGGAAGTGCCATTCAGGGCAGGCTTTGCCAATATAGATCTAGTGGTAGGAATTCAGATTTCATGATTCTCTTTGGTGCCACCATTTACTAGGGTTTTTCGTCTTGGACAAGCTAATACAGTTCTCAGGACCTCATCTGTAAAGTGGGGATCTCTACTGTGCCTGCTTCATGAGATTACTGTGGGTATTGAAGGAGGTAAAATGCAAATAACATTTAGTCTGCTGCCCAGAATCTAGTTAAGTTCTCAATAAATGGCAATGATATTGTGTCCACAGAGGACACAAATGTGGTTCCACGAAGAGGGACCATCATAGGGAACCCATGGAAGTGAGAGTGCGTGCGTTTAGAAGAGACAGCAGAGAGACTAGAACCTTGTTCTGGCCCCGGATGTCACGTCAACAAGCCTGAGCACCTGAAGGGGTTGGACCCATTGGGACCCAGCTATGGGAGGAGCTTTTGTGGCTGCATATGAAGCACCAAGCTCCTGGGATTGCAGAAGGGAGCAGCGGAAAGAAGAGAGAATGGTTGGAGACTACAGATTGGACCGAGGGAAAGAAAAAGATGGAATTTAGAAATCAGGCAATGAGAAGGGACTCTTTCTATAGGCAAAGATACCAAAAAGGCAGGGGAAGAAGAAAATGACAATGTAGAATGAAGAGAAAGAAGGAGGGAAAATGGGTCCGAGGGAAAGAATTACTTTGTATTCCATTCTTAGCTGGGCATTTTGGTAAGATATTATAACAATTCTGTGAGAATAGAGGGGCTTAAAGAAGTAGACAGACCTGGCCAAGTTTGTAATACTGTAAAGCAGAAGAACGAAAAGCTGAATTCCTTTCTGTCAGGTTTGCTCATGACCACTATACGGCAGAACCCACTAAAGAATTGTTCCTAACCACTGCTTCTAACTCCTGGCCTGAGAGTGCCTTCCACACATTCATCCTGCCTCTCTTGTCTCCTCAAGAATCGGACTAGCTGCAATTTTAAGGGCATCTACTATGTGTCGGGCACCGTCTATCTGGTTAATCAATCACCTGCAGAGATGGGGGAGCCATTCAAAGTCTCAGGTTAAGCAGTTGGGACTTAGAGAGCTCAGGTAAACACCTGGGGTCATAGGTCGGCTGTCTCAAAGGTCTCCATTGAGACGATGGACTGGAGAGCCAGAGCCATGCGTTCTATAACCAGTGGGAAGTCAGGGAAGAGGGTACAGCTCTCCCCAGCATTTTCGGTACCTGGAGACAGCTTCATGATTTCCTTGGCAAGAGGCACGAGGGGCCTACCTCGAGACTTGCTTCTCCGCCTCCGCTTCCCTGCTGACATGCTGCGTGGAGCTGGCTGCAGCTGACCGATCTCGATGGGCGTGTTAGTGCGGAAACTCTCCTTGAACTTCTGCATCAGGGACTCCACTGTCTCCTGCGTCGCCTCGGCTGCTGCTACAGGGTGGGCAACGGGGCTGAGGTTAGGGCTAGGCTCACCCAATCCCTTGGAGGACTGGGTCTGGCCACCTTGAATCCCTGAAATTCCCTCCCTGACCCACTGTGAATATAACACAGAATCACAACCCATTTGTCCCAGCACAAATGTATCTGTTGGCTAATTTGTTTATTCCACATCTACCTATGGTCCAGGGACTACCCCTAGGGCTGTCATAGATGGTCATGAAAAGCTCAACACAATACATGATTCTCTTACGTTTGAATTAGGTAGGGGCTACATCCAGGCAAAGGGAGCACTAAGAGGGGTCAACTCCTCCATCCTGGATGGTAAGATAGCCTTTCTAGAAGAGACACGATCTTGGTGGAGATCTTAAGGATGAGTAGGAGTGAGCACAGCAAGGCCAATCAAGCAGGGGATGGTAGAAATGTTTGATAAGAGTGCCCTGGGCAAAGGGAGAACTATGTGCAAGAGATCACAAGTCCGAAAGAGCATGATGCTCGGAGCAAGGGAAGGAGCTCCATGCAGCTGCCAGCATGAAGGAGAAACTTGTGGGAGACTGAGCTGCAAGGAAATACATGCTCTACGTTACATTCAGGAGGCTAGGTTTTTATCCTAATGGCAAAAGGTTGTCATTGAAAGGCTTTAAACAAGAAATTGATATTTTCAAATGTAATCTCTTTGGTAAAGGTTAGGAACCGCAGTATGGAGGGTGCAAGTAGAGGCCAGGGAGGAGACCACCAGGGAAGCCTTTGCAGAAACCAGCCAGAGGGGATGGTGAACAAAGTCAGGGAGTGGCGGTGAAAGTAGAGAGAAGTCCAAGTCCATCAGCCTTGTGTGAAGCCAACAGAGATGCTGCCCCGGACTATTCAGAGAGGGGCTGGTGTGGCTTGAACCCATCCAGAGATGCCTTGGAAGATCTGCTTCTTAAACGACATAGTCTTTAGACCTCTGGGGAGCACCGTGTTAGTCCGACACTGGGGGTGGGGTGGGGTGCTGTAAGGTGGAGCTAACCCTATGGGAACTGGTTTGGTTTGGCTTTGGTTGGCTATGTAGGTCATTCTGTGCATTATCATTTTCCTGAAAGGAAATCCAAACTCCAAGGAAGGGCTCAGGCTTGCTCAATGGTAGAAAGTGGCAGAGTCGGGGCCACACTTCCTATCATCTCATCCCCAGGGCAATGTGCCAGGGGAAACCATTCCCCACTAATGATTTGCCAGCAGTCACATTTCCTCCAAGGTAAAAACTAAGAGTGGTAGAAATGTTCCAAGAAATAATGACAGGGAGGTCAGAAGGTAGAGAAAGAAAGATAAAAGAATACACAGTAGAAACACTTGAGAAGGGAGCAGAGAGGCAACATGAAAAGCAACGAGAGGCAACCAGAAAGAAGAAAGGGATATTTGGTAACTGGCCTGACTGCCTCTGAGAAATTCCCAGAGAGCCCCGACTTTGAAATCTTTACAGTCAGCCCTCGATCCGTCTCGATCTGGAGAAGCTAGGAAAGAGCTTCTTCAGTTGGCACTACACGCTGAACAATGCCAAGAGAAGAGACAGGTCAAAGATCCCTGCATCGTTGAAGGGGATTCCATCCAACGGGGCTAAGGAGGCACTGGAACATCTCAAACCTGATTTCTAACCAGTTCCTGTTTCTTTGTTGTTCTTGCTGCTTCCAGAAAAGCTTACTCACTTGAACAGATGAGGCAACTCATACCCAGAGGGTTCGTCTGTGCATTGGGCTCTGGGAGAGACCCCATCTTTGAGGAGATAGAGGAAACTATATTTGCTAAGGACAAGTGAATTGGCAATGCATCTGAACCAGATGGTGGCATTACAGCTTCCTCATTTGCTACCTCTTTTACATGCTATCTACTCGGGTCTGCTTGAAAGTGAATTAAGAAGATGCCAAACGTGGTCTCCCTATTCCAAGTCTGTGATGCAGCAGCACCCGCCAGCAGATGTGTGTCCTAGTACAATTCTGAGAAGCACCCCAAGCCCAGTTCTGATGCATTAGGCCCAGGGAGACGAGCGACTTGTCCCCAATGGTAAGAAGTGGGATGTTCTGTGATCTGGAGTCCAGAGAAAACCAACATCTGGAACCTCCAAGGGTTGAGTGACTCATGCAGGTCTGTCAACATCCTCTCCATTGACTCATCCATTCACGCAATAAGAAGTTTTGAAAAATCTACAATCCACTTTGCTGAGCACAGAGGATACAATGGCACAAACAAGCAAACCACACTCTCATGATGATCACCACATAGATAGAGATCAATATCAATACAATAATTGACATGTAGATGTAAAATCTACAAGCCTTATAAAGGCGTAGTGAATGATGACATAAAAGGCTATGTTCAAACTCACTGCTACCGAGTTGGTCCTGTCCCAGCTGTCCCCATAGGACAGAGTCGAATGGTCCCTGTGGGTTTCCAAGGCTGTATCTCATTGCAGGTGTAGGAAGTGGAGCAACTGGAGGGTTCAAACTGCTGGACTTGTGGCTAGCAGTCCTATGCGTGATGCACTACATTACCTGAGCTTCTGGAGGGATAGTATTTTGTCTAAGAAAAATATGGAAACTTGCCATAAGGAAGTGAATAGTGATTAAGATCTGAAAAATCAAACCCCCAAACCAATCCCATCAGCTTGAGTCCAATCGATAAAGACCCTGTAGGACCGAACAGAACTGCTCCAAAAGGATTCTGGGACTATCTATCTTTTCAGAGGCAGGCAGCCTCACCTTTTTCCCCAGGAAAAGAGGCTGGGTTTGAACTACTGAGCTTCTTGTTTGTAGCCCAACACTTAACCTGCTATGCAACCAGGGCTCTTAGTTCTAAAGGGCACATGAATTAATCAGGTGGGTAGAAGGTAGAGAATGTAAAGTGAGAAGAGATGAGGGGGTTAAAAGAGGCTGCAGGAACAGCCTAGGTAAAGGTCCAGTGGAGAGAAGAAACATGGAACCAGCAGAAACACAGAAAGCAGGTAACATGAAGTGATGCTGGAGAGGTGAACAAAGGCCAGACTCCAGAGGGTAGGAGGGTAATTTGTTTCTCGGGTTTGCATTTAGGGAAAACCCCCATGGTATCAGCGAGACTCATCGGAGTCCAGCGATGGAAGTGAGACAATATAGCAGGATGACCAGAGACGATGGATGTTCAGCAGGGCAGAAGCCCGAGTGGGAAACGGAGGTGGGCTGGTATAGGGGAGGAGTGGTGGAGAGAGAAAAGCAGATGTATTGGAGATTAAGTTTATAGGGACAACTTTAAGGTGGGTGACTGGTTGGAACATGGGGATACAGAAGAGGCAGGGTTGGGCAGGACTGTTTGCACAGTCGCAGATTGGTGGAAGCTCCATGAAGGCAGGAATACAGAGAGAGGAGATTTCAGAAAAGAGAAGAACATGCGTTTAATGTAGATATGCAGGGCATGCTCAAGACATCCAGGGGAGACGCTGAGTAGACAGCAAGGTTTGTGAGAACACTCGTAAGCTTGAGTCTATGCAGAATCTATCCATGCATTCCTCTGAAAATGGAGAGGCAATATCACCTAATGGTTAAGAACTTGAGCTTCCAAGGGTAATATTCATTCCTGAACTTTACTAGTTTTTCTCTTTGGCACCCTCAGATCCATTCTCGACCCCGAGAGTCCATATCCCGTAGATAAACCTTATGGACTATTATCATTTAGCGTTCAGCATTCTCAGTACTTACTGGGGTTGGCCAATGGGACACTCTCACATGATACAGTGTACTTCCTCATTGCCCTTTACCTGCTTCGGTACCAAATTTCTGATGGAGGCTGAGTCTCAATCCTATCTGATGCTGTTAGGAGCTCTGACAGCTCTAGTTCTCATGGAACAACTTACGCCATCCATTTGCCCCTTCTGCTCCAGGGGCTAGTTCCTGATACCTCTCATCCCTGCTACCTCAATATCTCTACATGTCTTAATCCTGTGTATATTTCTATAAATAGTTATTTTGCTGCATTTTCTTCAAAAATCCCACTGAGAAGACTGGCTTTGTTCAGTTGGGGCCTTGACTTGTTTCCTACACCTTTTCTCTGTGGTTCTGACATTCAACCATTACTGAAGGTCAATGTCCTTCCTCCCTGTTATTTCTGGTTTACTTCCTCCTGAATGGATGCAGATTGGGGTCTGGGGTGGCTCCTGGGTGAGGAGGGCACAGAGTTGAGGACAGCAAACCCTTGGGCAGCAAAGGGTTCTGATTCAAGCTACAGCAAATCCCATCCATCTGTTTGTACACCTTTGTCTCATGACAGTGCCAAGAACCTAGAGAGTCATAGAGAGGAACATGCGCGCGCGCGCGCGCACACACACACACACACACACACACACACACCTCCACAGCCAACTGCATCCTGGGCACCCCTCCTCCAGCCTTCTCAGCCCAACCCTGCAGCTCTATCAATATCAATATATCAAGTTGCCCAAACAAGTCACATTAACTCTCAGTACCCACAGAGCTCTGCCTCCCTAGAGGTAACAAAACACTCGCCCATCGCCTGCATGGATGCAGCAGATGGTGCTTGCTTGATCTGAGCATCTCCACAGGCCTCAGGAAAGGGCAGGAAGGCTGGGGAAAACCACCTCTTTCTAATTGACACATGAACGATTGTCAAGCTTAATGGGAACAAATCACTGGGGCCTGAGGGGAAGCGCTCTGGCCCCCAAACCAAGATTGAGAGGAGAGGAAAAGAGGAGCAAGGAGGAGCTAGCATGAACAAGGGCAAGCTGTGCAAGGTACCAAAGAGCAGGGGGAATTGGGGCAGGTGTGCTGCACCAAGATGGAAGGCTAGAGAAGAAGAAAAAGAGAATATAGGAGAGAAGGGGTAGGAAAGACAACACAGAAGATGGGGGAGTCAGAGGACAGAGAGGAGGAAGTAGAAGATGCTGCAAGGATAGACCCTGAGTCCCTCTACATATAGACAACAGGTATGCGTCCATTGCCTATGACCAGGCAAGTAGCAGGCTGGCACTCAAGCCTATAGTACAGGCACCACCCACTGTGCCGTCTACTCTGCTACTCCACCATTCTGCCTTATGAAATGTCGGCCAGCTTTCTCTCCCCACACAGTCTTGGATGTTCTTTGCCAACATTTGTATAGGACTGGGTTCAAGTTCCTGTATATTTTTATCACTTGCTTGGATTTTCTTAGACTCACCCAGTCTAGGGAGGAATAAAATCCACAAAACTAAAGCATCGACTTCGTTTCCTGGTAAGGGACTGTTTTCTTATTGATTCCTCCAATAACCCTGCAAGGTAATGACCATTAATTTCTAAAGATGAGGAAGCCAAGACCCAGGGAAGCGAAAGAACCTCCCAAAGACACATGGCTTGGAAACTGGAAAGCTGAGATTTGATCCCAGGTTTGGGTGGCTCTGATGGCCCAGCTCCAATCCACTGCCTCACTCGACCCATACAGTCCCTGGCCTGCTCAGTTGGCTATCTCAACATGGGGTATGATGTCTACGAGCATAGAGAGTGACGCTGACATGGGTCACCCCTCCTTTTGGTCATCTGAACTGTGAAACCAAGCAAGGCAGCCCGGGTGAGAGCCGGTAGCTCGGCTTGAGTGCAGGCTGGCTCACTACATCAGAAGAGGCTCACTTAGCGTGGATGCAGCCAGCTTTGCAGTCCTTGGCTCAGCTCTCCTTTCATCAGCCCTATGTCATTAGAGGTCTGTTTAAACAAACAAAAGAAAAACAAGGAGGAGGTGGGCATTGCTTGACCATACTGCCCAGTGCAAGGAAGAAAGCCTACTCGGGTTCCAACTCTGCTGCCTGGGGCTTTATACCACTCTCTTCAACTTTCCCTCGCCTGCCTCCCCAGCAGGGTGTGTGGGAGAATCAGAGGCTGCTATGTAGGCAAATGTGTAACAGAACATCTAGAATAGTGAAAGTGCTCAAGAAAGAGCAATTATCGTCTATCTTCCTGTCACAGCCCTTCAGCTTCATGATTGGTCATTCCATTTATCCATTAATTCATTCCGAAGGTCATCTGTGCAGAAAACATCTATTTTTGGAATATTCTTAGGGGTTATTCTTTTCTCCATTGCTGAGGTGTGGAAACTGAGGCACTGGCAGGCAGAGGCATGATAAAAGTCAATGCAAATGGTTCCACTCATTCTCCTAGTTTTTTCTAATCCTTCATACGTTCTGAGTTTCTAGGGCAATGTAACCTTAACCTTAAGCTGTGTCAATACACTTTGGGCTAGGGCACACTCAAGTGCCAGGATTAAGCAGAGAATGATAAGAGAAAACATCATGGTCCTAAGCTACCCCTCAGCTGGTATAAATAAAAAAAAAAAACCACCCACATTTAAGTTATGAAAATTCCAGTCATAAAATGCATTTCCTGTTTATGAAAAGAAAAAAAATTAAGAGGCAAAAGAAAACAATGTCTTAGTCAAATGAGAATGCTTTGCAGCTAGAATAAATTAAAAACCCATTTACACATTCTAAACCATGGCTATCTCTCTCTAATTCTCAGGGATAAAGAGTTGATGGTATAGAATTTTCACTTTTTTGTTTTTTTTGTCTCTCTATTTTCTTAAACCTTTGGTGCCTGGTACAGCTTATCTTTAAGAAAATGTCTGCAGGCAAGACAAATGAACAAACAGAAACAAATAGAAACTGGAAAACTTTGGAATAACCTTTTTTTATTACATGATTTGGGGCACGTCCGTTACCACTGCAGCCTTGCAGGGTGGCCATCATTTCTGCCCGGAGAACTGCACTGAGTTTGAATGATGGACTCACATCTAGTGATAGTTCATTTTGCTCCATCCAGAACACAGGAACTTCCAGGTGCTCTGGGGCTGGGGGCACAACTCCTACTCAGGCCACAGACGGTCTCTAAGACCCTAAATGGAAAGGAACGTTAGTGCGCCAAGAATTTTCACATCCTTTAACTCGTGATAACCTTACAATTGTCCACTCTTCAGAACCCACATTTCCTGAGAAGCTTTCCAGTGTTCCTGCAGGAGTTGGAGTTACAATCCCCAGCGGGGCAAGGGCAAAAGGGCCAAGCAGTCTTTGTAGCTAGCTAGGCTGCATCAAGGGCACCTTGGTAACTCTACTGCCACACGGATGGGAAAAATGTCGGGAAATTCTTGGAATTGGTCATATTTGGGGATATCAGCACGTTTCTTATCAGCTACGGGTGAGTCACTTAACCACTCAGAATCTCATTCTCTCTAAGTGTTAAAATAGGTTTGCTGTTCCAAATTTATAAAGATGTTTTCAAATTAAATAAGATGTTAAAATGCTTATCATAGTGCCTGATACAGAATAAGCACTTTAAAAATGGGAGCTGATTAGCATCCTTGACAAAAAGATCTTGAATCATCCATCACAGGAAATGCAGATCTTCTGCCCCACCCCACTCTGAGATGTATGTGCATGCCCGGGCTCTAAAAGCATTCACAATCAGATTCCCCTCTGAGATTGACCCCTTTGATAATGTCAAAGGAAAATGACATTGTGTGGTTCCACACTCCATGGGACTGTAGGGATATAAATATTTTATCATTGGATTCCTTCATTCAACACCATGACTGGGTGCCATATTCTATAGTGGGCAGTGGGGACATAATGGTTCCTGGGGACTATTCCTCCTATAAAGGAGTGCATTGCTCAGTGGAAGAGACAGGTAAACATCATGAAAATAGTGTGCGAAATGCCAAGGTATAAAAGCAAATGCAAGGTGCCAAGGGAACACAGGAGATGCTAGATTAGTAATCCCGTTTAGAAATGGAATAGAGAGTTCATGGAAGGTTCCAAAAGGAGGCGACAACCAACACGAGCCTTATAGGACATAGAACCAAGTGAAGGAGATGATGAAACTCTTAGCCTGAGCAGGGCCGATGGGAAAGAAATGTCGAAGGAATCCTACAGCTTGGTTCTTCTAGAGCAGTGATTCTCCACCGTCCTAAGGCTGCGACCCTTTAACACAGTTCCTTGTGCTGTGGTGACCACCCAACCATAACATTATTTTTGTTGCTACTTCATCCCTGTGATTTTGCTACTATTATGAATCGGACAACCCCTGTGAAAGGGTTGTTTTACCCCCAAAGGGGTCATGATCCACAGATTGAGAACTGCTGTTCTAGAGGTTACTATATTACCAAGAGAATGCAAATAAAAGTTGGAAATAAAAGCCCTGAGTTGGAAATAAAAGCCCAGCTTTTTCTCGCCCCTACCCACCTCCTTACCCAGACCCTAGTGGACCATCTCATGTAGTTGAAGCTTGTTGCCGTCCAACTCCGTCACGCTCCTTTATCCCTGGTAGTACTCTACCAGAGTGGAAGAGGCCCCATGGCACAATTGAGTGAGCATTCAGGCACCAAGCTGCTAAGTTCAAACCCACTCAGGGGCTCTGTGGGGAACCCCCCCCCCACCCGCCAGGGCTCTGCTTCCATAAAGATTACAGTCAAGAAAACATTAGGAGGCAAATCTACTCTTGTCTCATGAGTCACTGGGAGTAGGAAACAATTTAGTAGCATCCAACAACAACAATGAGCTACATATAACATCAAGCTGGGATTTGAATGCTCATGTTATTACTACTTACTATGTGACTTTAGTGTTGGACTGCTAACAACAAGGTCTTTAGTTCAAACTCACCAGCCACTCTGCTGTAGAATAATGATGTTGTCACTTCCTACTGGAAAATACTCCTAAAGGCCAACAAACAGTCTTAGAACTAGCTACAAGCTTTCCTTTCTTGTTGTGTTTTGTTTTTTTGTCATTGGTTTGTTGTTGTTGTTGTTGTGTTGTATATTGTTGCTTGGTTTTGCTCTGTCTTGTTTTTGTGCATGTTATTATTTCTGCAGGTCTGTCTAAATAAGATAGGCTGGATAAACAAACTGGAGAAGAAAACAACGGGACCGACAGTTCCAGGGGGACATGGGAGAGGGGGAAGTAGGGGGAAAGGCAGTGGCATTAACAAACCCAGGAGCAAGGGAATAACACGTGATCCAAATCGGTGGTGAGGAGGGTATAGGAGGCCTGGTA